>NC_091997.1:24762907-25070764 GCF_044704955.1 Pristiophorus japonicus | reverse complement strand
TTGAATCCGGGACCTCTCGCATTTCAGCATTTGTAAACAACCTCATATCTGAGCCAGTCCCAATTTCCAGAATGGTTCGGTCAGTGGGATGAGGGACACTTATGGTCCTAAAATAAATAGTATTTTAAAGCTGCTTTCTTCTTGCATTTAGTGCCATTGGCTCCGGTGCATGTGTATCCGAACCAGCAGTAACGCCAAAATTAACTTACTTTATTTGCTAAGGCCGTTGGCTGGGGAACCCCTTTTTTATGACTGGGTCTTCATGATCACCAGCAAGTTTACTTTGTTGCTGCTGGATAAGCAATTCCTATACAATACGAGCCAACAGCACTAGAGTAATATATAAACTGCTTATGGAGCAGAACGACCTGTTCCGATTACCTCTTTGATATTCAGCTTCAAGTGGATTTGAAATGTTTGATCTGCAAATTTCTGACTCCAAGTAGAATTGTTTGTTTTCTTTTCTTTTTATTAGAAGAAATTCTGCAGGGACACTTGAACCACAGAAGATGCCACGCAGGTGCTTGGTCCAAGGGGATGAGGATGGCCCAGTGAGGAATTGCCCAATTTCTGGGAAGGCATTTTACCTAGATCTTCCAAACAATAAGAACACCAAATTCCTGGAGGATGTTGTGAAGAAATTGGGAGGGGTATGTACAATGCTAATTATAACAGAATCCCCATTAACACTATCATTGCTTGTTTTTTTGCCTATTTAATATTTTGATCAATTTTACAAGAATATTCTAACCATCTCCAAGGATTTAATTATGATTAAGAAATTGTCCCAAATTGAAATGAAAAATTGCATAACAAACGGTTTGTTTCCAGGCAGTTATGCAGTAAATTATGGGTTCACTTTGGTTGAATAAGGAGTTTGAAAATAACCCAAACACTAAGCAGAAGTATTTTAAAGTACATTTAATACTAATTAGTGAGGGGGACTTGGTCATACAGTAATTAGTTATCTTCAACTATCCATATTCGAAGAGACTAGAGGACTAAGTTATGAGGAAAGACTGAAGAGACCTAGGCTTTTGAAAGGTGCTGTTACAGAAGTTTACAAGATAAATCCAAAACAATTACAAATTAAGCTCTGGCAGTACGATATGGAGACACTAGTTCAAACTACTGAAATGGAAATTTAACACCGATGTCAGCAAGTGCTTAACATAAACTGATCATAGGAAATGGGCTTCTAGGTAGAGTCGTGGAATCAAAATCATTCATGAAACGACTGTATGCTGTGATAAGGGTTCTGTCATCATCATAGGCAGTCCCTCGGAATTGAGGAGGACTTGCTTCCACTGCCAAAGTGAGTTATTTGATGGCTGAACAGTCCGATACGAGAGCCACAGACCCTGTTACAAGTGGGACAGACATTCGTCGGGGGAACGGGTTGGTAGGGCTGGTTTGCCGCCCACTCCTTCCGCTGCCTGCGCCTGGCCTCTTCATGCTCCTTGCGTCGAGACTCAAAGAGCTCAACGCCCTCCCGGATGGACTTTCTCCACCTGGGCGGTCTGCGGCCAGGGTCTCCCAGGTGTCAGTGGTGATGTCGCACTTTACCAGCGAGGCTTTGAGGGTGTCCTTGTAACTTTTCCGCTGTCCTCCTTTGGCTCATTTACCATGGAAGAATCTCTGCATAAAGCATTTGCTTAGGGAGTCTCGTATCTGGCATGCGTACTATGTGGCCTGCCCAGCGAAGCTGATCGATTGTGGTCAGTGCTTCAATACTGGGGATGTTAGCCTGGTCGGGGGCACTGATGTTGGTGCGCCTGTTCTCCCAGGAGATTTGCAGGATCTTGCGGAGACATCGTTGGTGATATATCTCCAGCGACTTGAGGTGCCTCAGACTCATACAGGAGGGCGGATATTACTACAACCCTGTAAACCATGAGTTTGGTGGTAGATTTGAGGGCCTGGTCTTCAAACACTCTCTTCCGCAGGCGGCCGAAGGGTTCTGTACATTGTGGATGAATGAACTGAGGTGGGTTGAATATCTTTCCTCGTCCATATCTGGCTTCTGTTAACTGACAGCAGCAAGATGGATTAAAAGATGTAAAGGACTTTAAAATGCCAGTTAGGTTGTTTGAGGGTTAAGTATAATACTGTTGTCCCCAAGGATCAAGGAACAAAGGTGTTAAATTAATTAATCGCATCAGTCTTTAATGAAGAATTGTGACCAATTCTGGATCCGGTTACTTTACATCAATATAAAATCAGTAAAGCATGTAATGATGAAATACATACAGGACATCTGGATCATATGGTGTATACCAAGAATTATTGAAGGATGAGGATCCTGGTACTATTTTTAGGATTTCCATTATTAGTTACTGTACTATGAAGATGTACCACAGGACAGTTCAGTATCTTCGATAGAAAAGGGGCTAAGGAAGAAAAACAATTGAGTGGGTAATCACTTCAACATTATATTCTTATGAGGATAGAAGAATTAAGCTTAGCTCGTAATTGTTGTTAATTGAAACCTCAGCCTAACTTTTACCAGACTGACTAGGTGAGGGTTGTTTGTTTAAATCTAAATGAGATTTCATGTTACAAAGAACAAATTTGGAGCATCTTGGCAGGGGGAGCATTCCATCATATATTAGTCATATAATTTTGAAAAACAATTGTGGGAACCCTTCACCATCTCCTACTTTGTTAACTGTTGCAAATCTAGAACAAGGAGCTCTGCTTTTTGTTGACATTGGCAATTCTGAATACAGCTGCCGAAGGACTGAAGCTTGTTAAGAGGACTTCCTCTGTAGCAAAGCTGGTTTGTCCAGTAAGTAGCTGAGAACACAAACCAGGAAGTTCCAAGGTGTGTTACCTGGTTTGTGCTAAATTAGCTGAATTATTGGAGATAGCAGTATGGGAGCTACAATTCGACTCAGTGCCCCAGGTTAAGATGGGGGACGGTGTGCGAAAGTTTTCCAGGGTGTCTGCCAGTGTTCCCTCTAATTTTTGGGGGGGTGCGCGGCCCGTTGAGCACAGCCCATTCACATTTCCACGCATGCGCGGTTTTTCCATTCAAAAGCTGGTGAGCGGCCTGCATGCAACCCCCACACTGCTCTGCGGCCGTGCAACTTAACGGGAACATTGTTGTCTGCTAATAATTGTTATCCGGTGACTCTTATTGGCAACCTTATCTGCAGATGGTGGACGACCAGATGCTTTCCAATATCTCGTCCATTATTGGAATATCTTCACTGAGTCTATTCAATGGGACGCATTTTGCAGTATTATTTAATTTTGCTATGATGCAATGTTCAAAACAAATGTAAAGTCACTTATCTGAACTTTACCCTGTGTTGTGTTGGGAAATTATATTCAACAGTGAACAATGTTTTTGTTTTATATATAGTTACATTTTTGTAGGTTCATTTTATTTTCTCCTAACATGGACACTTTTTTCTCTCTGAATTTCAGACAATAGAAAGTTTTCTCAGTAAAGAAGTGAGTTATGTGATTTCCAACAGCAAGGAGGCAAAGCTTGGGAGTAAATCAGCCAATTTAGCATCTGTTCCAAACAAGGAATATTTGAAAAACAACCAAACTAGTTCCTATCATTCAGTCAATCATAAAGATGGGCAGATGGTAAGTGAGCAAACCAGCAGAGATTATGTATGCGTGCATTCTGTTGCTCTATAAAATAAAGATGCACAATTGCTATTTAATGGCATCTACTGAGCTAAGAGTCTTGTTTTTGACCTGTCTAGTGCTAATTGAAGTAATTTGCAGTTCTTTTGGGCTGAGTTTATTGTTTGCGCAACTGTTTAGTTAACTAGATCAGCAGAATTAAGATCAATTTTGTGTGTGTGTGCGCTTTAGGCACTTAAATCATGAGTGGACTCGGTGGTAACTGTGGCGAATACAAGTTTCTTGGGGGTTTTATCACTCCCACATTGCTGATTTTTTTGGGGCAATAAAATCATAAATTTTACAAGTGCCCCCTATAAAAGGGGAGGGGGACACTAACAACCCCGGCAATTAAAACAAATTAAACTTTAAAACATAAAATCAAATTAAAATTTGATTGCCGGGGGTGATAATGCACTCCAGTCCCTCCGGCGCCCACCTCTCGCGGAAGGCCGCGAGCATGCCGGTGGACACCGCGTGCTCCATCTCTAAGGACACCCTGGCCCGGATGTAGGCGCCCCACATTGGTGAGATCCTGATATCAACCACCAGCTGCATTACAAATTGTTGCATGGGTGTTTCCTCAAATGGAGGGTTGTCCAAGCCACTCCTTGTGCTATTTCAAGTTGGCAATCGCCTGATTGCTGATGGCTCATTAGATTTAGAATTGAAAGTATCCAATATGCCAATGGGAATTTTCACAATTTTGCTACGCTTGGTTGTAGCTTGCAGATATTTTCAGTTCTTAAAAATGGATATGATTAAAATATCCAGAGCCCTTCCTGAAAATTATGCTGCAGTTGTTTGGCTGACTATACTGGTAATTATTCTCCCAAAGGGGTGCCCAATGCTAAAGTTTAATTCCACAGATGCTATCCTTCCCAATCACCTGTTTTTCATATGATTGTTAACATTATGTGTCAGTAGACTATTTGACTGTAGGAGTCATTACCTGATTCTGTCAATGGGCTCATACACTAAGTGTTGCTAGATCATGATCTGGATGGAAAATCTCCATCCCCCTATTAGCCCAGTGATGCTAAGACTAATTGCAGTTGCTATTTCCAGAATATTACAATTTGGCCCATTGCTTTTAACATGGGTTACTGAACATGTGCTACTGTTTCAGGATTTCCTCGTGGAACTACATATTACAAATGTGTGCAATGAGATATATTTTTAATGTGAAATTTGAAACTAATTTATTTTCTAATAATGTTGCACCTGATTTTTCAACTGGGGAAAGAGTAAAGCGATAGGTGCCAAGTAGTCAGTTTTGACATCTAGATGTGGTTATTTTCGCACTGCAGTGACATCCATCTTTCCAGAAGTGTACTGTCCTGAAATATTATTCTGGTGTTTGTAACTAATCTTTCTTTCAGATGCAGATCAGCAGGGGAAAGAGACTACTTGAAACGGTGATCAAGAACAATGTAAGAAGCTATTTTGTCAACATTCAATTAATTGTTAAAACCAGATGTTAGAATGTTTTCCATTTAATCCACAAAGGTTGATTGTGGCTTATGAATAAGTTCTGATATGGAGCAATATGAACCGAAAGGTCCTAAATTCAATCTTTGGTCTATTAGTGGGTTTAGCAGTGGAGGTGTGTAATTGGCCTCTGGGGATACAGAAGGTAAATATCAACCGGAGTCCTGTTCTGTTTGGTATCTAGCTACTCGTACACTACAGTTGGAGTACTGCTCAAGAACTCTTGCTACATTATGAGGAGCTACCTAATTTGCATTGCATCAGTGACTGTCCACAGTAAACTGGGCAAATCTGTTAATGGGTAAAACACCACAAGATCAGAGGGAGATGTTCAAAAAAGAATTTATGGTGATACAGAACCAGTTTATACCCCTGAGGGGCAAGAGCTCTACTTGCCAAAAAAAAACAGCCATGGACGACTAAAGAGGTAGGGGACAGCATAAAACGAGAAGAAAAAGCATGCAAAAATAGTACAGAACCTGGCAAATGGGAAAGGTACAAAGAACGGGAAAGGTACAAAGAACAGCAAAGGGTCAAAAAACGGATAGTAAGAGCTACAAAAGGAGAGTATGAAAAGATACCTGCAAGGGATATCAAAATCAATACACAATTGTATTAGGAAAAAGAGGGTAGTCAGTAGTAATGTTGGCCCCTTAAAAACTGAAAGCGGTGATATTATCAATGATAAGGAAATGGCCGACATGTTGAATAATTACTTTGCGTCAGTATTTACAGTAGAGGAAGAGTATAGCATGCCAGAAATCCCAAGGAAACTAGTACTGAATCAGGGACTCAATAAAATTAATGTAAGTAAAATAACAGTAATGAAGAAAATAATGGCGCTATAGAGTGACAAATCCCAGGGTTTTAAAGGAAATAGGTGAGCACATTGCAGATGCCAGAACTATAATCTTCCAAAGTTCTCTCGATTCAGGTACCGTTCCTTTAGATTGGAAAATTGCGCATGTCACTCCGCTACTTAAAAATGGTGAGAGAGAAATCATGGAATTTATAGGCCAGTTAGCCTGACATTTGTTGGGAAATTGCGAGAGTCTATAATTAAGAATAGGGTGGTGATCACCTCAAATTTTCAGTTGATCATAGAGAGCCAGCATGGATTTGTGAAAGGTAGGTCATGCCTGACAAACCTGATTTTAATTTTTTGAACAGGTGACTAAAGAAGTGGACACTGGAATGTCTATGGATGTTATTTATATGGGCTTCCATAAGGCATTTGATAAAGTCACATATAAGAGACTGTTAACTAACGTAGAAGCCCACAGAATTGAGGGCAAATTATTGACCTGGTTAGGAAATTGGATGATCAGCAGGAGATGGGCAGTAGGGATAATGGGTAGGTACTCAACTATTCACAGTATTTATTAATGACTTAGATGATGGCATAGAAAGTCGTATATCCAAATTTGCCAATGACACAAAGATAGGTGGCATTGTAGGCAGTGTAGATAGAAATATAAAATTACAAAAGGATAGCGACAGATTAAGTGAATGGGCAAAACTGTGGCAAATTGATTTCAATGTAGGCAAATGTGAAGTCATCCACTCTGGACCTAAAACGGATAGAACAGGGTACTTTTATAAATGGTGAAAGGCTAAAAACTGAAGGTCCAAAGAGAGGGGGGCGGTCCAGGTACATAGATCATTAAAATGTCACGAACAGGTACAGAAAATAATCAAAAAGGCTAATGGGATACTGGCCTTTATATTTAGAGGACTAGAATACAAGGGGGCAGAAGTTATGCTGCAGCTATTCAAAACTCTGTTTGGACCACACCTGGAGCACTGAGCAGTTCTGGGCACCACACCTTAGGAAGGATATATTCGCTTTGGAGGAAGTGCAGCGTAGGTTTACCAGAATGATACCCGGACTTCGAGGGTTAAGTTACGAGGAGAGATTACTCAAATTAGGGATGTATTCCCAAGAATTTAGGGGTGATCTGATCAAAGTTTTCAAGATATTATGAGGAACAGACAGGGGAGATAGAGAGAAACTATTTCTACTGGTTGGGGATTCTAGGACTAGGGGACATAGGTCTGGTTCTAATTTTTAAGACTTTCAGGAGTGAAATTAGGAAACCCTTCTACACAAAGGTTGATAGAAGTTTGGAGCTCTCTTCTGCAAACGGCAATTGATGCTAGATCAATTGTTAATTTGAAGCTTTCTGTTAACCAAAGGTATTAAGGGATATGGGCCAAAGGTGGGTATATGGAGTTGGGTTGCAGATCAGCCATGATTTCATTGAATGGTGGAGCAGGCTTGAGGGGCTGAATGGCCTTCTGTTCCTATGTTCCTGAGTCTAATGAACTTAATACATCGCTTGTCCTCAGGCTCCGAGCCTCCTTTTGTGTTCACTGCCTGCACGGGTGTATAGTTGCATATGACTGTACCAGTGTCTTGTACAGTCTTTATCATTCCGTAATGTGTGCTCTATCGCTCTAAGAACAATGAACATAAGAAATAGGAGCAGAAATAGGCCATCAGGCCCCACGAGCCTGCACCACTATTCAATATCATGGCTGATCAGATCTTGGCCCCAACTCCACTTCACCGCCCTCTCCCCATAACCCTTGACTCCCTTATCTCACAAAAATCCGTCGATCTCCACCTTAAATATATTCAGTGACCCAGCCTCCACAGCTCTCTGGGACAGAGATTTCAAAGATTCACAACCCTCTGAGAAGAAATTCCTCCTCATTTCTGTTTTAAATGGGCGACCCCTTATTCTGAAACTATGCCCCCTAGTTCTAGATTCCCCATGAAGGGAAACATCCTCTCTGCATCTACCATGTCAAGCCCCCTCAGAATCTTATACACTTCAATAAGATCACCTCTGTGAGTATAGGCCCAACCTGCTCAACCTTTCTTTATATGACAACCCCTTCATCTCAGGAATCAACCTCGAGAATCTTCTCTGAACTGCCTCCAATGCAAGTAAGGAGACCAATATTGTACGCAGTACTCCAGATGTGGTCTCACCAATGCTCTGCACAGTCAGTCTATGGTTCAGTTAGTTTTTCTTACTGCTGCCCTGATACAACTGTCAGTTTCATTTGAGCTATCCATCAATTCCTCCAGATTCCTGTCTTGTGTTGTCCTATAGTCTAGTGCATTTAGTTTACATTCCCACTGTTTATTTCTCTTTGTCTCATTATCTTGCATTTGTCCACAGTAAATGCCATTTGATGAAAAATTAGAGAAGCTCAAAAACAGGAGTTATGGGGAGACCCCATCAAGGTATTACACAAAAAAAATGGTATTCAGTAAACTCAGATTATTACTTTAGTGTAGGCCAGAAAAGTAGAACAGAAGGACATGAATGAGTGAAAAATAAGTTGGAAAATAGTTATCTTTTTCCCCCCAAATGGTAAAAAGTCTGGAGTAATCTGCCTGGCAGAGTGGTAGAGACAAAGGCATTAAGACTTTTCAAAAAACAATTGATGCAAAGATTGAAGATTTAGGGCAATAGAGAGATCTTCAATAGACCAAATGGTCTTTTCTTTCACTTTTTAATGTTGACTGCTAAATTTTCACTGGATTCTGAGGATAAGTACAAAATAGACTATTCTTGTCCTTTCTTTACAGAATTATGCTGCAGAAGTGAAACCATCTGTAATTTCATGTAATTGAGTAAGCTTGAATTTGACAGTTTTGTGAATATACTGGCTGGATTATTGTAGAGCTATTGTTGGCTCTATCAGCATAGAGAAAACTTACTTGTGTTTAACATGATTTTCAAATGCAAAAACTTCAAAGCAATACTGCTAAAATGCCCTCTTCAATTTTTTTTCTTCTGACAGGAATGTGGCGGTGGTAACAGTATTTTGGCCAATGCACGTTCCTGGGGAGTGAAAATCCTACATCTTGATGGTATCCTTTCTCATTGTAAAGTGACATTTTATGTGCATAATTGTTGTAATGGATACTGATTGTGTGTGTGTGTGTTTGAGCTTTACTGTATAATTTATTACATTTGTACTTTAAAATTTTCATTATTAATTAGTGCCAGAAATATCTACAAAGTACACAAACTCCTTTTATAGTGCTATACCCGTTGATGTGTAATAGCTTTAAGCTACCACTGTGTGGCGAAGGCTGTGCGCGTATGTGTGTCCGTTATAAAATCTCTTGCGTCCAAATATGAAGCTGTTAAGAACCTGAATCCCAAAAGTGCTGCAATGGCTGCCAGAACCTAAAATATTAGGAAAATAACTTAGAAAGACTGCAATTTTACACCAAAAACTAAATTGTTTTTTTTTGGCTTTGTTAACATTGTATCATCATCTTTGTAAAATGGTCACACATGGAGAAAATTATTTCTCCTTTATTTGACCCTTGCTTGACCTAAATGCAGCACTTGGTCTTGACCCTTATATAATACACACACGTTACATGTACAAATGTTTTAGTATTTATATTATTTTTTATTCTTAGGATATGGGCGTCGCTGGCAAGGCTTGTCAAATACATCCTCCCTGAGCAATGCCACAGTAGATCTACAACATATATATAAAAATTGTTTATATCATTTTTTTAAAATATATATATATATATATATACCTTAACTGCTACAAAGATCTACTGGCATATTTTGAAAAAAAGGGTTTTAAGAAACTGCTAAATGCCAATAGGAAAACTGAGGTAAGTTTTGTCTGTGTGTTTATATTTTAAACCTGAGCTATGTGACAAGACTGTGGGCAGAGGAGTAAAGCTTGAGTATTTCAGGGATCTCTGAACAAAGGCTAATTGAGTCATATTCACTTTCTGCTGTTTCTCGTTTTTTTTTAATGTAGTTTCAATAAAACAAAGAGCATTCTAATGCAACTTCAGCTCTGATTTTAAGGCCAAGCTTTTAGTGATGATGTAGTTGCCCAATTAGCACCCTTTTAATAATGCAATTCTGAGATCGGATGTGCTGGGTTCTTCAATCCTTGGTGTTTTAGAGCTGCACAATTTCTATTCTACCATGTAAATTGCTGCTGCTGCACTGTACAGTGATGATCTTCAGTTGCTGTAACAGCTGCAGTTTTGCAACTGCTGGTAGTTGCTTTAATTTTGCTAAGACAATAGTATAATAAATGATTTTTTTTTAAGTCTCGAAGGGTTCAGAATTTTGTTATTGCATGTGTCACCTCAACCGCTTGAGTAAATGTGATCATTATTACTTCATACCACCTATAATTCTTTGTCTTAGTTGCATGTTTGACTAGCTTTAGCTGCTGTAAGTATGCATTTATAATTAACTCCATCGATAAATGAAGTACATGGAAGAAAGAAACACATTGGTGCAATCGCTAACAATAAGAGTTATACCAATCCAGTGGCCCTGAATACAAGTCATTTGTTATACTGAGATGCAAATTCATAAACACCTCCATGGCAAATTTTATATTGTGAGCATGCATGCATGCCAGTGTATTTGACCTAAATTGCTAGCTTTTGAGGAAGCAAAAAGATGTACTTGCACTAAAACTCTGTTTTTAAATAAAGCCTTTTGAAGTCCCATTGTAGAAATTAATTGATTTTTGGGGTGTTTTTCAGGGAAATGGTCATTCATCTAAATCCATCTGCAAGAGTGCGAAAGGTCAGTTATGATATGACTCGTTTTTTTTGCATGTAATTTTTAATGCTAGTCACAAAGATAGTTTGCCAATTTATTTGTACGGTGTTATAACATGAAATAAAAAATATTGCCTATCTTTCATTCAGAAAGCTTTATTAATTATAGGAAATGTTCTGTAAATGTAGAGACAATTCCTTTTTATTATTAAATCTACCCCTGTTGCTGCTTCACTGCCTTTCCCAAAATAATAGATACTCTGAGTTGCAGATTTGCACTTGGCTTCTGCTAGTATTAAACACCTGCTGTGCTTTGTCAGGCTGGAATAGACCAATATATTGTGCATTTCAATATTAAAAATGGTAGTCTAGCGTAGAAGTTATACTCAGGATGTTACACTTCATTAAAGTTACAATCTTAAAATAATGGCCTTGATTTTAACTTGCCTCTCCCCCTACCAGAGGGGTTAAAATTTTGGGATTGAGCAACCTAATCTCATTCCCAGCCATTTAAATGAATAGAAAACAAATCGGGTCATCAACGAGGCTCTTGTAAAACTCAGGCAGAGGCCTAATTAACAAAATGATTCAAAAGTCGTGGCTTAAACTTAACTGCATGTCGGGGAGGCCCATGCTGTCTGATGCCCGGCAGAAAGTTCAGGGTGGGAGGCACCAACTGCCTAAGGTAAGCATTAAAGACATACTCCTTGATCTTGCTGCCTACCCGCCCTCCCGAGCACGGCACTGATGTTGCTGTCTAACCCCGCCCCCCCTCCACCTCAATCTCGACACTGATCCAGAACTTCTGACTGCCGGGGACCGTCCCCATGGGTCCCCGGCTGCGGCCTCCTGCCGCAATTCACTGTTCCCGTCTGCCAGCCAGGCAGTCAATCCAGCCGGCTATTGAGCAGGAGCAGGCCCAACATCCCCGGCATTGCCAGCTTCTTCGACCAGTACCGGGCTCCCCCGCACCCTTCCCATCTCTTGTTTAGTATCGGGCCGGAGTGCTTCTGAGCTGCAGCATGAAACTGACACATGCATTCTAATCAGGGTTCCTTGACCAAACAACAATTAAAGTAGCATGTGTGTAAAGAAAAGAAAGCGTTCTTATTATTTAGCGCCTTTCACGACCTCCGGACGTTCCAAATCACTACAGCCAATGAAGTACTTTTGAAGTGTAGTCACTGTTGTACTGTAAGGAACACCGCAGCCAATTTGAGCACAAGGTCTCGCAAACAGCAAATAAATAATTGACTAGATCATCTATTTTGGGTGTTGGTTGAGGGATAACGATTATAGAATCATAGAAATTTACAGCCCATTGTGTCTGTGCTGGCCGAAAAAGAGCTACCCAGCCTAATCCCACTTTTCAGCTCTTGGTCCAGTATCTTTTAGGTTACAGCACTTCAAGTGCGTATCCAAGTACTTTTTAAATGGGGTGAGGGTTTCTGCCTCTACCACCCTTTCAGGTAGTGAGTTCCAGACCCCCACCGCCTCTAGGTGAAAAAAGTTCTCCTCAACTCTCCTCTAATCCTTCTACCAATTACTTTAAATCTATGCCCCCTGGTTATTGAAATAGGTCCTTCCTATCCACTCAATCAAGGCCCCTCCTCATTTTATATAATTAAGTCTCCCCTCACCATCCTCTGTTCCAAAGAAAATAACCCCAGCCTATTCAATCTTTCCTTATAGCTAATATCCTCTAATCCTGGCAACATCCTCATGCAATCACATCTTTCCTGTATTGTGGTGACTAGAATTGTACGCAGTACTCTAGCTGTGGCCAGGAAACCAGGAGAACCCCTGCTCCCCTGCTCTTCAAATAGTACAGTGGACTCTTTTGCATCCACCTGAGAGGGCAGACGAGGCCTTTGTTCAACCTTTCATCTAAGAGACAGCACTTCCGACAGTACAGCGCTCCCTAATTACTATACAAGTGCAACATCCCAAATCCAGAACTCCCAAAACCGGAATTGTCCAAAAACCGGACATTTTGCACATAGCTGATGGAGTCGTCTGGAATTATTGATTGAAAAACAGACATTTTTGAGACAAAACCCAAGGATTCCGGATTTCAAACAAGAAAATCAAGTCTGAAATCCGGAATCCTCGACCGAATCAGTGTCAGGTTTCGGATCTCGCCGCTCAAACCCCGGCACAGATTCGGTCAAGGATTCCGGATTTCAGGCTATTGATTTTCTTCTTTGAAATCTGGAAAAACCCAAAAACTGGAATGGACTCAGTCCTGAGGATTTCAGACGTTGTACCTGTACTGAAGTGAAAGCGTCGATTGTGTGCTCAAGTCTGTAGAGTGGGTCTTGAATCCACAACCTTCTGACTCAGGCAAGAGTGCTACGACTGAGCCAAGGCTGACATTTAACTTAACAACAATTAGACTTTGCGACCTTAAAGGGAAACCGTTCCACGGTAGCAGAATAATACACTGCATTAGAAAGGGGATTAATGAGGTTTACAGGGATGAGGGACTTCAGTTATGAAGAGGTTGGAAAAGTTAGGACTGTTCTTCCTGGAACAGAGAAGGCTTAGAAGTGAACTAATCGAGGCTTTCAAGAAGATAAGTTTTAATAGAGCAAATAAGGAAAGCTATTCCCGCTGGCGAGCGGGTCAATAACTGGAGGTCATAGATTCAAAATCATTGGAAAAAGATCTAGAAGGGAGATGAGGAGAATTTTTTTTCGGAATTGTCGGGATCTGGAACGCTCTACCTGAAAAGGTGGTGGAAGCTGAGTCCATAAATAATTTTAAAGGGGAATTGGCCAGGTACTGGAGGATGAGGAACTTACAGGATTACGGACAAAAAGCGAGGTGTGTGTGACTAAGTACGATTGCACTGACTGGCCGCCTTCTGTGCTGTACATTTCTATGATATAACAATTTTGTCCTCAAATCAGCACATCATCAAGATTATTACAACAATGCCATGGAAGATCCACCAGTAAAATAAAAATGGCGACATGCATTGTTATTGTGATCGGGCTTTATCTAAAATCCAATTTTAAAATGGAACCTATTGAGCATTACATACTAATAGGTTGGGAACTGAATCTGGGAGTTGAGCACATTGCAATTACAGCTTCTAGTTCGTCCTGGGAAAATGCTGTTTTAATGCTATAATCTCATCATGTTTGTCGGTACTTCTTCGTGCAGTAGCTTTAGTTTAAATTTTCTCTGTAAATCAGTTGATTCTGGGTACTATTATTAATTACATTTCATTTCATTTTTGCTTGAACAGTGGGAAAACTAAAACAGCCCTATCTTAAAATTGAAGATTCCAGTCGGTAAGGTGATAGCTTCTCACACAAGGATTACACTTATTTAATATTTGTTTATAAATGGGTCTTGAGTATTGAAATATGTGGACATCTTTCAACATGAGTACAGTGGACAATAAGTATTTGTTTCAACCTGATTGGTATATTTGGCATTAAGAATGAAATATTAATGTGAAAGTGAATTTGTAGAACATTTTACTGCTCATTGTACTTTCCATTGCTTTTTACAGTTGTGTTACTGGGAATAATATAAATCAAGTCATTGTTGTGGTATATTTTTAACTCTAATTCACTAAATAAAATAAAAAACTTGATTTTAAATGCATTAAATTCATTCAATGACTACAGAATTATTTGTAAGTGTTGACAAATTGTGTGTATGCAGGCATTTTAGACCTCTCTACCAGCAGTTTGTCAACTATCCAGAACTGAACTATGAATCCCAGAGAGGCTTTAGTGCATTTGATCCTCTGAAGAAATCTAGGAGTGGATGTCGGGAGCAAGAAAAGAGCAAACTTGGGTAAACTTTTGTATATAGATTACTGTGTTTTGTAGTAAACTTTTAGTTTTGAACATTGACTCCTAGGATTTTATGAATGGAATTTTTATTAAATGGTTAGTTATGTCTAGTTTTTTTTTAAATGACTGGTAAAGTTCTTAATAACAGAACACAATTAAATATAAAATACCATTGAACTTGTGTTGTCATCATCCCAAATTTATTTTTATCCAGACCTTCCAGCAATTGGGTGGCTCACCATTATTATTTTACAATTACTCATTCACAAATTCTGTTACTATTGCCTCATTTTTCTCTGAGAAAACATTGGGATAGGTGTATCATTTGATGAGTTATTAAACAAGTCTCTGAAATATCTAATATTTGTGGGCTGTGTAGCCATGTCTGGCAGCTAAAAGAAAACCTCGCATCATATCCAGAACACTTTGTCCCAATAGTTATTTTGTTCATTTGCTTTGGAAGATGTTCTTCTAGTTTTGTGCTTCTTGATGTATGTGAAGCCATTGTTTGCATTTGTAATCTGAATTAATGACCATTTTAATTTTTTACCATTGCACAGGGACTGTAGAATGACTAACAGTGAGGGAGATGTAGAAACTTTCTCAAAACCAGCAGCATTGCATGTAGAAAAGAAACGGCAGCGGTTCTGTGAATGTTGCCACGAGACATTCTATGACCTTGTTGAGGTGAGTGTAAATCTTTTAGAATAGTACTTCAAATAGGATCAAACAGAGCCTTGGTAGACTGATTCTATCCATTGTATTGTTTTAGTTGTGATCCTTTTGTAATATTAGAATATTTGCAAAATTATCTGTGCAAGATGTTCCATTCCATAAGCTCAATGCCTAATGTTGTTTATTTTTTCTTTAAATGGATCCTTGGAATTCCACTTTCATGCTGGGCCTGTTTTTTTTTTAAAGCTACCACTTCCTCAAAGGGGAAGAAAAGTACTTCCAAATGTTTGAACAGAATTTTTGATGATCAGCAAAAATGTCAATTTTTTTTATTCGTATCGAGACCCTCAAGCTGGGTCTCCTTCGTTGCTGGATTGCCCGGATGGTGCTCAAATGCCTCTCCCACACTTGATTGCACAACTTTCTTTCCACCACTTTGGATCCCAGATGGTCTACAACACCACCTGTGACCTCAAATGCACATTGCAACTGACCAGCCAGATTTATTTCGACAGCCACAAGCTACTGTTGCTCCCTTTCCATACCCAAATCAGATTACTATTCCAAAATAATTCTGGACATTAGAAAGAACTCTTCCATCACCAGCAGTCTTGTCCAACCATTGCACTCATCTCAAACACTAAATGCAAGAGCTCATAAACTTATTTGTATTTGAATCAAAAAATCTAAATCAGCACAGCTGCTTCTGCCTCGCCAGGTCTTCCCATGTCCCCTCCACTCCAAACCTTCCCAACTGCCTGTTTCATGGCCATGTCTCCACCCACCACATACTCCATAGTTTCTCCCTTATCTCATATTACACTCATTCGTGAAGCAAACTACCTGCTCCCTTGACCCTCTATCATCTCGGTTCCTGACCACTCAACTTCCTCATCTCAATCTCATGCTTGCTGATATCAACAATCTATTCTTTTTTCTCTGGCACTATCTCTACTACCTTGAAAACTGAAAATAGAACCCTTCAGCCCCTTCATTCCCTTTTTAAATACCACTTTAGCTCAATGTTTCTTTTCTTTCCAAGATCGTAGAATGTATCAGCTTATTCGAGAGCACCTAATCAAGCTCCCAGGCCATACCTAGCACTATTCAAATAACATAAATGGCATCACATTACTGTTCCTCCTTGTCTTTTGCTGATGCTTTCACTGCCTTTGAAATCATCTACCACTCCAACCTCTGTCTCCTCTGCAGTCTACCTCGGTTGCATTGCTCTCTCTTGGCTTCGCTGATATCAGTCTTAACAGATACATTACATCTCCTCCACGGGTTCTTCCTCTTGAGCCCACATGATCAGCTCGCCAGAGCTCCATTGTTGTTCCACTCTTCATATTCATATTGTCCTCTTTATTGAGGCATCCCACTCCAGAGACTTGAGCACACAAATGTAGACTGACACTCCAGTGTAGTTCTGTCAGAGGTGCCGTCTTTTGGATGAGACGTTAAACACCTTCTCAGATGGACGTAAAAGATCCCATGGCACTAATTTCGAAGAAGAGCAGGGGAGTTATCCCATGTCCTGGCCAATATTAATCTCTCAATCAACATCACTTTTTAAAAAAAAACAGATTATCTGGTCATTATCACATTGCTGTTTGGGAGCTTGCTGTGCGCAAATTGGCTGCCATGTTTCCTATATTATAACAGTGACTACACTTCAAAAAGGTATTTCATTGGCTATAAAGTGCTTTGGGACATCTGGTTGTCGTGAAAGGCGCTATATGAATGCAAGTCTTTTATTGGACCAGGTTCCATATCTACACCAATTTAGCAGCTAGCTTTACCATTAATTCCATTGTTTTTCATCGAGAGCTATAGAAAAGTAAGTAATTGATGGTGCCGCCAAGAGGGACACTCCCTATGCCTCCCAGACCAGTTTCTTGAACAGCAGGAGTGTCAATTTCACACCAGCCAAAGAAACTCTGGGTGACATCACGTTAAAGGCTAGAGATGAGATTTTCCATAGTTCCCCAGGTCCCACAGATCTCAAGGTAATTTGAAATTATGACTGATATTTCTTATGAAGCCACTCCAGGATGCACGGACATGCTCTCAGTATGTTTTGTTATCAGAGCAACTTAGCTGCAAGGGATACACATGCCACTGCTGGTAACAAAATTGCTATTTTTATTTGAACACCAAAAAACATTCTGCTCAGACTATTTATTTTCTATGAAACGGGGGAATATTTTGAATACCCATAATCTCCTTAACCTTTTTAGCCAGATCAGCAAGGCAGTGGGAAATTACCCATTTACTAGCCTGAATTTTGCCTATCTTGCTCATTGGGTTAGTTTATCAACCACCCAATTTAGTATAGCTACAGCATGAGTCTCTATTGTAGTCAGGGACAGTGCCTAGTTAAATGTAGATGGTGTCGCCCAAGTAGCCAGATTTTTACCATTGATGTGCAGAACGTGGTTACCAGGATTTTCTGTTCCTCTGATACGTGGCTATGGATTAGCTCAAAGAAAGCTAAGCAAATGCAGAAGATATTTTCCGTGATGAATCTCAATAATTTTCTGGAACAAGTAGTTGCTGAGATTGTGTTGCATGAGCCAAGAGCACTGGCTGGTAGCTGAATCAGCCAAATGTGTAATTATGTTTTAGCTGTGCCTTGTATAATGGTGTTTAAAAACGAATAGCATCGATAAAGAATTTTAATACAGTAATTCTCCATTCATAATAGTTGGAGCATTATTTAGGTAATTCTTTGCTAGTGCTAATTGGATGTCACATTAATTGAGGTTGCATTGGCAACTTTTAAAAATTTAAACTAAAGTAATTCAGAAAGACTAGACATTTATTTTACCTTTTTTGCAGCATCTTCACTCGAAGCAGCATCAAGACTTCGCCAGTGACCCCTCTCAGTTCACAGCCCTTGATGGCATTGTGTCTCAATTAGAAAATGAATTTGTCGAGTACCAAAGCAATGGATGCATCCAGAGGTAACAATCTTTCATATATATATATATATATATATATATTTGACCCTGGATAAATTTTGTATTTCTCTTTAGTTTTTTTTTTTACAATTAATGTACAGTATTGCTTTTAAGCAGAGAATTCTGTCTGTATAGAAATCCTCCCTAGATGTATTCTGAGTCTCTGCCAAATCGGCAAAACACAACTACTTTTAAACTTTGCAGGATAAGGGACAGGATGCCACAGTGAAAAATGTTGCACTTCACCTTTGGTGTGGTGTGATTAACATTTCCTCTGTGATGACGAAAGATTCCTAGTAAAATACTTTTGTCCAACCTTAATGCAGTTCTTTTCAACCTTAATATGCACAGATTAGATTACGGTTGGATGTGAATCCAAAGCATGAAACTAGTATTAAATAAGCAGGCCCACTTCAAGGGCACAAGGTTGGCTGATGTGGGGAAACAGGAAAACACTCCTGAATGCTGCTTTCACTTACCCAATGAAGAGGGTGTCTAGCTTCTGGTTGGAAATGCATGGGTGGATGAAGGAAATGGAGTTGATGGAATATAGGAACATGGTGGATAAATATGATTAGAACTACTTACTCGTGTGGAGGATAAACGCCGACACTGACTGGTTGGGCCAAATTGCTTGCTTCTGTGTTGTAAACTTCATTGTATTTCTATGACTGCACCACTCTGTAATTCTAAAACCAAATTAAGGACAACAGCAGGATTATTTTTTCATTTTTAAATCAACACTTGCTCCAAAGAGTGGAAAATATTTTTTTGTGCCTAAATGCCCTTTATGTACACATTGACAGGCCGTCCTCAGGGGCTCCGAAAAAACAATTGTTGGCGCAGAGTTGGGCTATTTGCCCAACGACTGACCAGCAATTGCCCACGTAAGTCTTGCGGTTGATGCAAGAGCATAAGGGGATATCTGAGCCTTAAATTGAATACTTTTATATCCTAAATTATACGCACACTTTATTAAATGTGTTTATGCAAATATTGACCTGGATTACAGTCTTAATGTTTAATATTATCAAAAAATTAAATTTCTATTGAAGCTGTGCAATGAAGGAATTTATGAATAAAATTGCAATTCTGTACATCGTATAATTATTTGGGGATTCTATTGCATTTCATTAGGGGATTCCCTTCATGCATGATTGCAATGGAATCCTCCTTTTGTCATTGGAGGACCGGGCCCATGTGATCCCAGGTACGCCTTCGAACCACCTGCGTCCCTGGGATCCGTGGGCCTTTACGCTGCCCTCCGCCTGGATGCCTGAGACCACAACATTCTGCAGTCGGGGCGCCAGCAGGTATTTTCGTAAATGTTTTGCAGCCAAAAAAAATCCAAAAGCTGAAATCCAGACTTACCCGAAAGATGTCTGAGTCCCTTTAAGAAGAGCTGATGTCGTCTCTGCAGTGCTGCTACTCGCACGTTCCTTCGTGCATGGTTTGGAGAGGATGTTATGGAGAGCGGCGACGTCGAAAATTGCAGTCATGCATCAAATGGGGATTGCACGCCAATTGAAATCACAATCTGCTCATTTGAATTTGAGAGGCCAACGCTGGCCATGACAGTGCTATGGAGCTCATCAAAATGGCGGCCGCCGTGTCCTATGCCAGAAGCGAGGCAGCTGCCATTTTTTTCAGAAATATGGCGCTAGTGGTTGGTGGTAAGGTAGGGAATTTCTAGGCCATTTAATTTTTTTGCCTCCTTGACCAATTTATTTATTATAGATTTGTGTTTTTAATTCAGATCCATGAAGCTGGTTTCAAGTCCTGAAACTTCACTATCCAAAATGTACATGGAATCGTTGCAGGCTGTTAATGACCTTGTCCTTGGAGAAGAAAAACTTTCACTTGAATCTGTAGCTGGAAGCCAACTGATGAATTTTTCTGTAGAAAATCTGGAAGGAATTGATGAGGTTGGTCAGAATTCAAAGCTGCATCACGTGAAACCTGACCAAACAAATGACGAGCTAACCCAACAAGGACTGGAACTTAATGGACACAGATCCTGTCTCCTTCAGCAGGATCACGAGCTGGAGTCCTTCAACTGCATGAATCAAATAGTTGCATGCTCTAAACAGTTGGTGATGAAATCCCCAGATTGCAGTTCATTGGACTTTAACACAGGAGTAGCAGCAGAGAGAGCAACTTGCCACATGCCTAATGAACAAATGGATAGTGTGGATGCCTTTGTGCAAGAAATCTCGTGTGGTGCTGACAAAGAGGAAACTTCAGAAAGCTGCCATCGGTCTGAACAGGAGCATATGAAATCTGCATCTGAAGAAGTTTCTTATTGTATGACAGCTATCCCTAAATCATGGAAGGTCGATTGTGATATAATTACAACAGGCACCAACTGTAGTTTTAAAAAACGCAAACACTCTGACATCAGTTCACAAGATGAGAGGAGTCCGAGACCCAAACTGGATGATTTGACTGGTATATGTGATTGTTTCTCTTTCATTAAAAATAGCAATTCCCTTGTCAGTAACTTCAATGAACATATTTTCCAACCACATGCAGAACTGCTTTATTTATCCGATCTGCATAAAACCTTTACTTCGCATACTTGTGTTGAACAAAATATGTTTCCTACTCCATGTTCTATGAACGTCTCCACGGGGGAGCATTTTGATTTGTCTGCCAAGTTTAACTCGTACGGGCCGTTGATTGGTAAAGAAAGCCTAGTAGACATTGAAAGCAGTAGAGCTGGAAATGAATGTGAAAACTGGGGGATGCCACAAAGAGTGGTTTGGGATTGTGAAGAGAAGCCAAGCTTACCAAACACTACAGCTACAGGTAGTCGGGAAGTCAATGAAGACATTTGGCTTGTTCGAACCAGCGAAACCGTTCAGCATGACCAAGAGCCAATGAAAATTGCTTTAAGCAGTGCAACAGTTCAGACTGGAAAAGAGTTGCTATCAGCTCCTCAGAATACAGCAGGGTTTACATCCCAAAGTTGCAAAGTAGTCCATAATGATGACCCTGTGCTTAAGGGTGAAGCTGAAATTCAAGTAACAAATGAGGAAATTGAATACTCGAATGTAGCAAAAAATACTGTAATGCAGCTCATTTCTTCCTTTAAAAGCAATGCCCAGAAATATTTAGGATCTGACACTCTGCTCTGTGCAAAAACTAATTTTCAAGAGGATGAAAACGGATGTAAAAATTCTGTCAACCTAACTAACCTCTGCCATTCTTCTGTTCAAAATGACATATTTCATACAGAAATGTTTTCATCAGAATCTGAATGGGATATTCAGTTGTCTTCAAGACTTGGCAATATACAAGCTATTACCAAAGACCAATCTGTTGACATGGAACTCTTGAGAAAGACTTGTGTTACTGTGAAAGATGCAGAGTATGAGACTCAGTTATACTCTGTATTAAAGGACAAATCTGAAGAAGACTGGATGAACAAAGAGGAGAACGGTCTGACTAGCTGATGCACTCACACATCCAGCATGTTATACGACACTTGAGCCCTATCTGGATGGTTGCACTAATTAACAATACTGTGCCAAAGTTATTTGAAAGATTCTATTGACTCTTTCAATATACTTTATGAACTGTGAATGATTTTACTTTTGAGAGCTAATGGGTTCAGAGACCACCTTACAAAAGCTGTTAACGTTGCAAGTCCCAGATTAATGCATTAGTTCTGAATGAGTTTCTGCTTCAATTTCATCTTGGATTAATAAATGGGGTATGGTAGATTAAATAGCACATGTTAGTCCATAATTGGCTATGGCATGTCCTACTTTCACAAAAAGGGTGTGTTTTTACCCCCTCTATTTTGCAATATCTCCTTTCCCTTCCCAACTACCATGGTTTTCTTTCTACTACAGGTACACAAATAAGCAAAATACAATCTAAGCAGTCTTAAGAGACTGGCAAACAAGGTTCTATATGGTATATCCAGTTTATTGTATGCTTCCCCTAGAGTGCTAGGATGTGGATTCATGCTCACAATTCTGTGTCGAATCGTATTTTGGGTGAGGTGAAGCACTGTGAAGAGGTTGAGTTCTTCTCTCCTCCCTGCTCCCCAGGGAAAGATTTCCCATTAGTTCTTGTCCAGGTCCACATAGAACTTTCAAGTGACATCGGTATAAGTCTAGGAGCAAGTTGCGTGGACTTCTTGTCTGTCTGGGAATATAACGTGGCAGAATTTAACGTTCATGTACTCACCAGTATCTTCAAAAGTGCTCTTCCTCCTGAGCAGCTGCTGAGTGTAAGCAACCACATGGGATGGGGCGGGGGGAGGGTGGGGTGGGAAAGAGAAAGAGAGATTTAAATAAAGTGAGATAATGCTGGCAGCTTTTTGGAGCACCAATACAAATTATTCTGCACAGTAGATGAGCTTATTGCTTCGTTTCAAACCACCCAGTTGTAGTTTATATGATTTGAAATGGCTTATCTTGAGAGCTAACAATCTTGTGCTTCATTCCTGTTGAGCTAGTTCTGCAATGCTGCATAAAATCATTAGCATTCACAATTTTTAGGCCTTCGTACCAGTCAATACTGACCATTCTGCTTTATTCTATCAATTTTCTATATTCTGATATCAGCTAGGGCTTTGGATATTAAAGAACACATTGCTAGCAGTCTGTCCAAGGAGGGATGTGTGTTTAAAAGCGCACTTGCTAATTAATTTACTAAACACAGACGACAATGCAAATATATGTGTGAGAATAAACTATTGGATTCAATCCCTGCTCAATTTATAAGCAAGAAGGAGGGACAAGTTTTAGTTATTCCCTTGCACTACTGAAAAAAAAAACTAAAGTCAGTATCTGGTTGCAAGATACTGGAAATGTAATTTATTGTGTCCCGTAAACCTGTTATTTTGGGTCTCCACTCACCCAGTGGTCACTGGTGTGAATGAGCATCTCCAGTAACCATATGCAAGTTGAATTTTTTGTCTTGCTCTTGGCTCTGGCACCACCTAATCGGCATGCATCTGAGGAAAGGATTGGAGTTGGTGCTACATTCATTTGTGTAAAGGAGATCAGAAATTATGACTTTTGAGGAAATGGGAGAATTAAGTGAAATGGTTCCATCCAGACTGATTTGTAAAATATATTTTATTGAAAGTGTTTACTCTCTCTCACCCTACCCCCCCCCCCCCCCCACCTCCCCATTTAAAAAAAAAAACACATGCACTCTTAATACCCACTCTTGGCACCCACACATTCAAATATAAATCCAATTGTTATTCAATTATGTCAAATGGTAAAAATTGTAAGCATGTTTCAGGAAATGATCATTTTAAACCTGAAAAGTTGCCTTTGATCTCTGGACAAACTTAAAGGAGTATTAGCAGTAAATTTGTTGTAGTTCTATCACCAAAATTTTGCCAATTGAATATTTTTTGTTTAAAATAGCATTCGCTGCGTTTCTGGTGTTGGTGTTTTGAATGTGAGCAAGGTGAAGAGATTGCAGTTGCAATTCCTGCTCTTAATTATCCAGGTAATGTGTGATACAGAGCTAGATACAATAGAGAGGCTGCATTAGATTGACTAACAGTGCCCTGGATAAACCATATTTTCACAAAATAAAATTTGAAACATTATCCTCACTTCCAGAATTTTTCAAATGTAGAGTATTTGTTGGTATTGCTTTTAAAATGAATTGGACTTGACATTTGCATTAGTACCAGCTTCAGCAGCTCAATAGTTTTGAGGTTTGGAAAACTCAACATTTTAATTGAAGTATCTTAGTGAACAAGTTCTGCATATGATGTCATTCTTTGACAGTACAGAGTACAAAATTGCTTTCTTGATTTTAATTCTTTACATACTGTAAAGAACCACTTCTGTCAAACATGATCTCTTGAAATCTGTACAGCTGTTTGGTTTTAATCATGAAATGTACACTGGCTAGTATATAATTGTGGAAAATCATTGAAATAAATGTTGAAATACAGCTCTCTGTCCATATAATTGATCAGTCTAAAAATAGGAATAAATAAATACTGTTAAAGTCCTTACTTTTGTGGAAGTTCCCAGGTTCACAACTTAAGCCGATTCACAGTTTAGCCATTAAGGAATTATGAAACAATTTAATCCAATCTCAATCTGTTTCTGATATTAGAACATTCTTGCATATTGCTTACTTCAATCTGAATTTATTTAACCCAAAATTATTTTTCTTTTTAATAAGTGGGTTTCAAAAAAGTAACTAACTTGCCCAGTGGAAAGATATAATTTCCTTCTGATTATTTCCCTCAGGGTGAGCTTCTTATCTGTCTTACTGCTGGGGAAGGTGCTTCAGCTCATGGAGAGACCAAAAGTCAGAGTTTTATCTCAATCTATGTTGCTCTTGCATGCAACCAAGTAGCCAGCTAGAATGGGATTGGTAGTTTATACTTTTGACTGGGGAACAGTGGAGTGAAATTGTTTATTATGACAGAAAACCTTTGAGAAAACATTACTTTTTGCATCTACTGCTTCATTTGCAGTTACAGAATCTCCATTTTACCCCTCTTTCACTCCCTGACCTTAGGCCTCAGCCTGGCATCGTGCTACCTTTCCTCAGGTTTAAACAGCCTGCCTTCAAAGCTATGGCCTTCTTAAATCGAGGATTTTTCTGCTCTGAGATAGCCTTGTATTTCTAATTAACCTAATGGCAGACCCTTCATCCAGATCTCAAAATCTGGTATCAGAATACCACATGACCAAGACATTTTGTTGCCTCTTTAATCAGAAGGGAACCTTGTTCCTGCCAACATTATGGAAGCTGTACTTTTTTGAGACGAATGGTACCGAGATCTCCAATATGCAAGTGTTGGTTGGTATAACTGTTGTCTTACTTTACTGAGTGGCAACGCCGGAAACCCTTACTAATAATGGACACTCTAGAAAAGCAGAAGATTATTTTTTATTTATTAGTTCTGGGATGTGGGCATCGCTGGCAAAGCCAGCATTTATTGCCCATCCCTAATTGCCCTTGAGAAGGCTGTGGTGAGCTGCCGTCTTGAACCGCTGCAGTCCGTGTGGTGAAGGTGCTCCCACAGTGCTGTTGGGGGAGGGAGTTAGTTCCAGGATTTTGATCCAGCGATAATGAAGGAACAGCGATTTATTTCCAAGTCAGGATGGCATGTAACTTGGAGGGGAACTTGCAAGTGATTGGTGCTCCTATGTGCCTGCTGCCCTTCTCCTAGGTGATAGAGGTCACGGGTTTGGGAGGTACTGCCAAAGAAGCCGTGGTGAGTTGCTGCAGTGCATCATCATCACCATAGGCAGTCCCATGAGTCCTTAGGTGGCTGAACAGTCCAATACGAGAACCAGAATCACTGTCACAGGAGGGACAGATAGACGTTGAGGGAAAGGGTGGGTGGGACAAGTTTGCCGCACGTTCTTTCGCTGCCTGCGCTTGGTTTTCTGCATGCTCTTGGCGATGAGATTCGAGGTGCTTAGTGCCCTCTCGGATGCACTTCCTCCACTTAGGGCGGTCTTTGGTCAGGGATTCCCAGGTGCCAGTGGGGATGTTGCACCTTCAGGGAGGCTTTGAGGGTGTCCTTGTAACCTTTCCTCTGCCCACCTTTGGCTCATTTGCCATGAAGGAGTTCCGAGTAGAGCGCTTGCTTTGGGAGTCTCGTGTCTGGCATGCGAACAGTGTGGCCTGCCCAGCAGAGCTGATCAAGTGTGGTCAGTGCTTCAATGCTGGAATGTTGGCCTGGTCGACAATGCTAATGGTGGTGCACTTATATATGGTACACACTGCATCCACGGAGCACCAGTGGTGGAGGGACTGAATGTTGAAGGTGGTGGATGGGGTGTCAATCGAGCGGGCTGCTTTGCCCTAGATGGTGTCGAGCTTCTTGTGGTGCTGGAGCTGCACTCATCCAGGCAAGTGGAGAATATTCCATCACACCCCTGACATGAATCTCTTTCTCCTTTTCCCCCCCCCCCCCAATTTCTAATCCCATTCCAGAGACTTTAGCACAAAAGTCTAGGCCGACACTCCAGTGCACTGCTGAGGGAGTGCTGCGCTGTCAGAGCAGCCGTCTTTTGGTTGAGACGTTAAACTGAGGCTCATCTTCTCAAGTAGATGTAATTGATCCTATGGCAATATTTCAAAGAAGAGCAGGGGAGTTTTCTCCAGTGTCCTGGACATTATTGATCCCTAAATCAACTTAAAAACACGATTATCTGGTTATTATCATAATGCTGTTTGTGCGAGCTTGCTGTCCACAATTGGCAGCTGTGTTTCCTATCATCATCATCATCATCATCATAGGCAGTCCCTCAAAGCAAGGATGACTTGCTTCTATGCCAAAAAGTGATGAGTTCACAGGTGTTTCAATGAAGGACCTAATATTCCAGGTCCCGAACTACATGTTAAAGGGTGGATGATGCCTGTGCATGGATTTTTTTTAACGTGTGATGGCCGTTGCACAGCAGCCACCACATGGGCTTGACAGAGCCAGGTCTTGGTCCAGTGGCAAGGATTACTGAAGACGACTGGAGACCAGCTCTGCTGTATGGACCGAGCGCGCACAAATATAGCAGTGTGGGCTGGCCCGTGCTGCCCCTGGGCCCCAGACCCCAGACTCACGCCTCTCCTGGGCCCCGGTCACCGCCTTCTACAAACTCTTGCCGCTCCTTTGCCCCTCCTGCTATGCCCGTTTCCTATATTACAACAGAGACTACACTTAAAGTACTTTATTGGCTGTAAAGTGCTTTAGAACATCCTGAGGATGTGAAAGGAGCTATATAAATGCAAGTTTTTTTTATTACTGTGGAAAAAGACTCATGCAGACAAGTGTCTCATGGATGCAGTTACCCTAAGGTGTTTGTGTGCTTCTTGCAATGGCCAATTTCATTTATCATCAGCCAAGACCTGAATGCCCTTTAGGGAAGGAAACCAGTCATCCTTACCTTATCTGGCCTATATGGGTCTAACTCTTAACTACTCTCTGAAGTAGCCTAGCAAGCCACTCCATTGTATCAAACCACTATACTGCAAAGGTTCAAGAAGGCGGCCCACCATCACCTTCTCGGTGCAACTTGGGATGGGCATGGGCCCGAGCAATGCCTGCCTTTTCATGGGATATGTGAAACATCCTTTGTTCCAGTCCCCTCCCTCACCTCTTTTTCTGGTACATTGATGTCTATATCAGTGCCATTTCCAGCTCTTGCCCTGAACTTGAAATTTAATTCACTTTGCATCCAATTTCCAATCTTCCCTCACATGGTCTATCTCTGACTCTTCCCTTCCTCGACTTCTCCCCCTCCATCTCTGGGGATAGGCTTTCGACCAGCATCCACTATAAGCCCACTGACTCCCACAGCTACCTGGACCACACTTTTCCACCCCACACCCTGTAAGGACTCCATTCCATTCTCCCAATTTCTCCGTCTCTGTTGCATCTGCTCTGACAACACCACCTTTCACACGAGTGCCTCTGACGTCTTCCTTTTTCCTCCACAGAGGATTCCCCTCCACATAGTTAACGTGGCCCTCGACCGTGCCTCTTCGACTTCCCACACCTCTGCTCTCACCCATTCCCCTCCCTCTCAGAACTATGACAGGGTTCCTCTTGTCCTCACCTTTCACCCCACCAGCCTCCACATTCAATGGATCATCCTCCGCCATTCCATTCCATTTCCCTCCCCTCCCCTCCCCTCCCCTCCCCTCCCCTCCCCTCCCCTCTCAGCATTCTGAAGGGATCGCTTCCTCCGTGACACCCTGGTTCATTCTGCAGTCACCCCCAGCACCCCCTTTCCGTGCAAGCGCAGGAGATGCAACACCTGCCCTTTTACCTCCTCCCTTCCCACTATCCAGGGCCCCAAATACTCATTCCAGGTGAAATAGCAATTAACTTGTACTTTTTTCAATTTAATATACTGTATTCGCTGTTCACGATATGGGTCTCCTCTACATTGGGGAGACCAAGCGTAGATTGGGTGACCGTTTTGCGGAACACCTCTGTTCAGTTCGCAAGTGTGACCCTGAGCTTCTGGTCGCCTGTCACTAATTCTCCACTCCGCTCCCACTCTGACCTCTCCGTCCTCGATCTCCTACACTGTCCCAACGCAAGCTCGAGGAACAGCACCTCATCTTTCGCTTAGGCACTTTACAGTCTTCTTGACGTGACACTGAGTTCAAAAATTTCAGAGCGTAACCACTACCAATCTTTGGCTCCCCCCCCGAGCCCTTTTCATTCTTTCTCCTTGTCTCTAATGGCAGTTGCTCATTATCCCGCCATTCACACCCTACCTTGACTAATGTTTTTCAAACTCCTGACATGACCATTTCAATTTGGGCCGTCATCCCTTTTGTCTCTCTAATCTCTCCTGTCTTCCAACCTATCACAGACCTTCCCTTTTTTGTTCTTTCTTCCCCTCCCCCTTTCAGTGCTTGTTAAGAATCTGTTCTTTCTGAACACTCTCCAGTTCTGACGAAGGGTCATCGACCCGAAAGGTTAACTCTGCTTTCTCTCCACCGATGCTGCCTGACCTGAGATTTCCAGCATTTTCTGTTTTTATACAATAACAGCCTTTCCAGCAATGCCCACATATGTGAATGGATTAACAGCAGTAAGCATATTTATAGCCCATTTACCCAATGATTGTCTTCGAATTAGGACCGGCTGCCACAAACACATTCACCAAGGCCTGCTAGCCTATTGGTTGGTTAGCCCAGGGGGTATGTTAAATAGGCTTAATTTATTACTCATTGACGTTGGGTTGCTGTCGTTTAAATATAATCATGTTCCAAATACTTGTAGGAGTAGCCCTTCATTTTACCGAGATTAGACAGGTGAATCATTACTGATAGCATAAGGCAGCTTCCTCATTTAAGTTAGAGGAAGGGAAAGGGGTCTGATACTAATTCAAATGCTTGTTTTATCTCATCTCCGTTGTATCCAAAGTTCTTCTGCACATTCTGATGTTGTCATCATCTTAGGCGGTCCCTCGAGCGAGGATGACTTGCTTCCACATCAGTTCACAATGTTTCAATGAAGGACCCAATGTTCCAGTCCCGAACACCAGTTGAGGGGGTGGAAGATGCCTGTGCGTGGATTTTTTTTTAACGTGTGGTGACCGTTGCACATCAGCCATCACATGGGCTCGACAGAGCTAGGCCTTTATCCAGTGGCAAGGGTTGAACCAGGATGACTGGAGACCTGTTCTGTCTGCTGGGATCAATAATGTCCAGGACACTGGGGAAAACTCCCCTGCTCTTCTTTGAAATCATGCCATGGGATCAATTACATCTACTTGAGAAGACGGGCCTCGGTTTAGCATCTCATCCGAAGGTGCGGCATCTCACACCATTTCATTTGGGTACAAAACACATTGTAGTAACTGTGTCTTCTTGCTCCTGCTTAATTCCGTTCCAGGTCTTTTCTACAGGCTGTGTGGTGGATCTCTGGAAGGCAGCCATCCAGTTAGTCATCTGTGTCCTGCTTTATGCAAATATGGAATGAAGCTGTTTGACATCCTTTACCTTAATTTGCATCTTCATATAGCCAGGAAGGAGCCATGATCCTGCTCCTCTTCCCCCTCCCCTCCGCAAGCGTTGTAAGGGGCATTTGCCCTGCCCTGCTGTTTTGATGATCTGCTATTGTTCTAATTCAGATTATGGGCCCAAGTTTCGGGCGGACGCCAGTTTTTTCGCGCCACAAAGTGCGGCTAAAAAAAACTTACCTATTCTCCAGCTCCCTGCAGGCCCTCTGGAGCTGGGCGCGGCGCAGCACAAGCTGTAGGGGGCGGAGCCAGGTCCCTGCGCTGAAAACTGTGCCGGGACCTCTGCACATGCGCGCTACAGTGGGCACGCATGCGCAGTAGCTCCAGGTGCCCAAAACTGTGGGAGGGGCCCGAAGCACGCAGCTCCTAGCCCTGGCCGAATGGCCTCACTGGGGCTGTGTGCATAAGGCTCCTCCCACCCGACCGGACCCGACCCCCACTCTTTTCCCGCTTCCCCCCCCCCCCCCGGACCCGACCCAACCTTCGCGCCCTCCGGACCTCCGCGACTCTCCCCGAGACCTGACGCCACCTACCTGTAAATCCAGCCCGAAGTCTTGGGCTCGGCCGTTCAGCCTCTCTCTCTCTCTCTCTCTCTCTCTCTCTCTCTCCCTCCTCCCGCCCCTTCTCCTCCTTCTCATCCTCCTCCCCCTCCCCCTCCCCCTCCCCCTCCCCCTCCCCCTCGCTGTCAGAAACACAGACACTGACAGACAGAGAGTGAGAGACACACACACACAGACAGACAGAGAGATAGAGACACACTGGAGGAGCCGTCCCAGCACGCTGTTGGAGGACTCCCGGTGCTGCAGTCGGTAAGTAGAAAATGTTTTATTTATTGATTTTTTTTTAAAATTATTTTTTATTAATTTTTTTTGGTTGATTTATTGATGTATTTATCATTTATTATTTTTGATGGCTCTTTATTTGTAAAACTGAAGTGTTTAATGTTTCTAAACTTCCCTTTAAACCCTAGCCCCCCCCCCCCCCCACTTTCCCTACGCCTAATTTGTAACCTACGCCTGATTTTCTAAAGTGTAGATAAGGTTTTTTCAAACGTACAAAAATCTTCACTTACTCCATTCTAAGTTAGTTTGGAGTAAGTTTTCACTGCCTAAACTTTGAAAACAGGTGTAAGTGGCCGGACACGCCCCCTCTTGGAAAAAAAAATTCTGTTCCAAAGTGAAACTGACTAGAACTGGAGCAAACTAAATGCTGAGAATTCAAATTTCTAAGTTACTCCATTCTAAACCAGTTGCTCCAAAAAAACAGGAGCAACTGAGGCCGAAACTTGGCCCCTATAAGTTGTGTTGTTGGCTCTCTGCTACAGTGCATACTATTGGCAGTGGCATGCCTTTTCTAATGAACCCATAAAGGTCAGTGGATTGGCCCAGTGTTGGGAATGGTGTGTGATGTGTATTACATTGGGTAATTAACCACTAGAGGGCCCCCTGATGGGAACAAGCACACTGCAGCAATTGCACTCCAGGCTCAACTCTTTATAGAATCATAGACATTTACAACACAGAAGAGGCCATTTCAGCCCATCGTGTCCGCGCCAGCTGATTAAGAGCTATCCAGTCTAATCCCACTTTCCAGCTCTTAGTCCGTAGCCCTGTAGGTTACAGCACTTCAAGTGCACATCCAAATACTTTTTAGATGTGGTGGAGATTGCTGCCTCTACCACCCTTTCAGGCAGTGAGTTCCAGATTCCCACCACCCTCTGGGTGAAGAAATTTCCTCTCATATATGTCCTCTAAACCTCCCTCCCCACCCACCCACCCAATTACTTTAAATCTGGTTGTTGACCCCTCTGCCAAAAGAAACAGGTCCTTCCTAACCACTCTATCCAGGCCCCTCATAATTTTATACACCTCAATCAAGTCTCCCCTCCGCTTCCTCTGTTCCAAAGAAAACAGACCTAACTCCTCTAATCATTCCTCATGGCCAAAATGTTCCAGTCCAGGCAACATTCTTGTAAATCTCCTCTGCACCCTTTCCAGTGCAATCACATCTCCCGTGTAATGTGGTGACCAGAACTGCACACAGTAATCCAGCTGCAGCCTAACCAGTGTTTTATACAGTTCAAGCATAACTTCCCTGCTCTTGTATTCCATGCCTCGATTAATAAAGGCAAGTATTCTATATGCTGCCTTAACCACCTTATCTACCTGGCCTGCTACCTTCAGGGATCTGTGGACATGCACTCCAAGGTCCCTTTGTTCCTCTACACTTTTCAGTGTCCTACCAATTAATGTGTATTCCCTTTCCTTGTTAGAACTCCCCAAATACATTACCTCACACTTATCCGGATTGAATTCCATTTGCCACTGTTCCGCCCATGAAGTATGCAACAAAAATGCAAGACTGCACAAAAGTCGTGGTTTCACATCAATTGCACCATATAGAAACTTAAGAATATTTTATGGTTCACTTTTCTCCCCCTCTTGCAGGAAGGTGATGTTTATGAGGATCTGTAGAGGGGCTGGAACCTGACAATTACTCCCCCTCCCCCCAAAAAACACACACTCGTGTTAATAGCTATTTGGCTATTGACGTTTTGCTCAGTGAGCAACTCTCGGTTTCCCAAAGATGTTGATAAACGATTTGAATAAATATCAGTTGCAGTTTGTGCAAAGTCAAAATCTCCCTGAAGTGTGGAGTTAGTGGCTGCACTTTTAGTCCGATTGTTTGCGAGTTTAGCATTGCCATATTTGTACAGTCTTAACTGATGAATGGAGTTTCACATCAAAAAACCTGACACTTGGAAACATGTCTCTGATGTGGAGCATGACATCAAAAGAAACGGGCTTCAATCAGATGCACAGCTTATTTGAGGAACGCACTTTGATTGGCAGCATGTAGCTTGATTCCCATCATCGAGAAGAGAATAAGCAGTAGTGACAGTAATGTTCCTCATTGCATGAGGCTGGGATGTAGGCTGGGTTTAACCAGACTGGTGCATTGAGCTGGAGTGCTGCAAGTGCCATAGGCTCGGAGCGAGATGAGAAAGCTTCTCTTGCAAGCACCGAGCCGCTGATGGAACAGACTGCGAGACCATGATGGGCAGGTTTCAGCCCCTCTGCAGCTCCTCGTAAACACCACCTTCCTTCGAGAAGAATGGAGGGAGAAAAGTGAACCATAAAATATCCCTAAGCTTCTATGTGGTGCAAGAGATGTGAAACCATGACTCTTGTGCAATCTTATATTGTTGCATTCTTCCTCCTCCTCCCTTGTCCTGCAGGTAAGCAAAGTGTGCGTCTGTTTCTTTTGAAAATTGGCGCTTTTCAAATTAATGCCAATGCATCAGTGTTTGGGGCGAAATTGAGCTTACTCTGGTGTTTCTGAAATCTGCAATTCGTCCATTATTTCCAATGCGGCTGCTGCTGCTGCAACACAGATTCTGCAGTGCACACAAGTATAGCACCGCCGTCACCGGCACCACGTCGCTGCTAGAATTGTCATTAGTCACACTTGGCATTCACATTTGGGGATCGATTCGCAATCAGGCACCTTCGATTTTTGCGCGCAACTTTCCATTTCATTCTCTCTCTTTCTTTTTAAAATTATTATTCAAGGGTTTATTAAAGCCGAAATACAAAGAGGGACGGCGTGGAATGAACGGTGGAACGGCAGATCCGTCTTGCAGGACACCACCGAACCTCAGCGATTAATCCACGGAGTCCATTCAGCAAACGAAATCAAACACGACCTGCTGAGTACAAGAACCCGGAACAACAGCAGTGGTGTCCATGTAGGTTTCATGTAGCATTCTGTGTCTCACAAATCACCCTTAAAAAATAAACACAAAGCTGTTTTGATTGTCTTTAGTCACCTTTTAAGAACCATTGTGGGGGGCTATTTTCTTTCAACACTGCTTACGGGTAAATATACAAAGATGTTCTGCAAAATGAATTGAGCGTTGAAGCAAGGTTTAGTCGGGAATGTCATCTCAGTACCTGCAACTCGTGCAAAGCTGAGAAGTGGTGCTTATTACCAGGACAGGACTGTGTGCAGAACCTGTTCAGCCTGTGGCGATCTCCTTCTCAACATTAATGCATTAAATGATATTTAAAGCAATAGGCAGAAGGTTTCCCTGTATTGTCCAGGATGTATGTTTTCCCATTACATTTTGTAATTCAAGTTCTCGATACAATACTGGCTATTTAGCTACATTTTGCAATATTTTCAGTGCAGAGGATGCTTGTGAAACACCAAAAAGCGGTAGACTATGCTTGTATTAGAAAGAAAGACTTGCATTTATATAGCGTCTTTCATGACCACCGGACGTCTCATACCGCTTTACAGCCAATAAAGTACTTTTTGGAGTGTAGTCACTGTTGTAATAACAAACAGCAATATGATAATGACCAGATAATCTGTTTCTGTTATGTTGATTGAGGGATAAATATTGGTCAGGACGTTGGGGATAACTCCCCTGCTCTTGTTTGAAATAATGCCACGGGATTTTTTTACTTCCACCTGAGAGCAGTCAGGGCCTCGGTTTAACGTCTCATCCGAAGGACAGCACCTCCGACAGTGCAGCGCTGCACTAGAGTGTCAGCCTAGATTTTTGTGCTCATGTTCCTGGAGTGGGGCTTGAACCCACAACCTTCTGACTCAGAGGCGAGTGTGCCGCCCACTGAGCCATGGTAAATACATTGGGGCAGATTTTGCAGTGAGTGTGACCGTGTACTCTGAGTATGCCATCATACTGCTTTTGAAATTGACCGTAAATTGGGGATTTCCACTGCACAGGGATTGTGTGCATCAGCGTAAGGGACATAGATAGAGACAGTTACTCATTTTAATAGCTCTGAATGTGTTGTAGTGAATTGTAATACTGTTCAAAACACCTCCAATGATGAATGTACTGATTTTTCAGATCTTTGGGCTCTGTTGTATTTATGGTTGTATTGGCTGTGGCGTACTTTATAGCTTCACCGCTGACCGCTATTGTATTTTAATGTTTGGGAAAAGGCTCTACTATGGGGCACTATTAAAATTGTAATTTCTTAAGAGCTTTGTCCATTTTGTTTTACAGGTTATTCATCTTGCACAAGCAAGTTTCCTGATAGAAGCATTCGGCTCACCGTTCATTTTGGACCTAGACTTGAACCAGTGAGTATTGTATTCAGAACTGTCAACAACAGGCCAATGTTAGAAGTGAAACAGGTTAAAATACATGGCATCCTTTTTGACGTAAGTGACAATAGCTCCTTTTTTTATAACTAAAATGAGTTTTAAATGTCTGGCAGTTTATACTTTTAATGGAGTGAAATAGGGCAAGACAGGAATATCTCCAACAAATAGATGATCAGCAATGTTTTTTTATTCATTCACGGGATGTAGACGACGCTGGAAAGGCCGGCATTTATTGCCGATCCCTAATTGCCCTCAAAGGTGGTGATGAGCCCCCTTCTTGAACCGCTGCAGTCCGTGATCCTTCTTTGTAGCGGTTTGGTACAACTCAGTGGCTCACTAGGCCATTTCACAGAGCGGGTAAGAGCCAACCACATTGCTGTGGGTCTGGAGTCACATATCGGCCAGACCGGGTATTCCTTCTCTAAAGGACATTCATGAAGCAGATAGACTTTTACGACAATCCGGTAGTTTCATGGTCACCATTACTGATACTAGCTTTTTATTCCAGATTTATTTTATTTAATTCATTTCAATTTCCAAGTTGCCATGGTGAGATTTGAACTCTTATCTCCAGATCATTCGTCCAGTAACATAACCACTATGCTACCATACCTCCAAATTTAGCATTCCTAATTTGTATTTTAATGTACTGATTTCAGCCAGTTTCAAGTTAATTTTGCAGTACTACTTTAGAGCCTGTGAGTCATTATAATACACTCGATATTGATTGCAAATAGCCCAAGTATTGAAATATAAGCATAGAGCTAACTGCAGGGGTGCTGAGTGAGGGTGATTTGTTCAGAGGCTGGTTAGCATGTGCATTATTTTGGTTGAGCCATAATACAGTCCTTGCCATCATTCTGGGAGATATGGAGTCAGTTGCATGCAAGTCCCACAGCATTTAGGAGTTTTACAAGACACTGGGGGGGTGAAATTGGACCTCCATTTATTTCCCCATTGACTTTGGTGGATAAGTAAGTAAAAAGAAGTGAGTTGTGAAATGGGCTGGCAATTCGCAATTGCCCACTTTGTGCTATCGCCAAAGACCAGTTTTACCCCACTGGGTTCACCCATAAACCGAGAGCCCTGTAAATTCTGGGGGACTTGGATTATTCATTGAATGAACAGAGAAGCTTGGAAATGCAGCAGCAATGTTGGCGTGGTTTCAGCAACAATGTGTTGAGAGAACGTAGTACTGGAGATTCTGAAGTAGGTGTGTGCTGAGCGAAAGTGCTATTTATACAGTGCTATAAGCTAGCCATTTTATTCAAATTAAAAAAAAATAAACTGTAGTTCAATCTTGTGCAGCATATTGTGTTCAGAAAGTGCACGCTGAGGATGCAGATACAGCAGGCGGTGAAGAAGGCAAATGGTATGTTGGCCTTCATAGCTAGGGGATTTGAGTATAGGAGCAGGGAGGTCTTACTGCAGTTGTGCAGGACCTTGGTGAGACCTCACCTGGAATATTGTGTTCAGTTTTGGTCTCCTAATCTGAAGAAGGATGTTCTTGCTATTGAGAGAGTGCAGTGATGGTTCACCAGACTGATTCCAGGGATGGCTGGACTGACATATGAGGAGAGGCTGGATCAACTGGGCCTTTATACACTGGAGTTTAGAAGGATGAGAGGGGATCTCATAGAAACGTATAAGATTCTGACGGGACTGGACAGATTAGATGCCGGAAGAATGTTCCTGATGTTGGGAAAGTCCAGAACCAGGGGACACAGTCTTAGGATAAGGGGTAGGCCATTTAGGACTGAGATGAGGAGAAACTTCTTCACTCAGAGTTGTTAACCTGTGGAATTCCCTGCCGCAGAGAGTTGTTGATGCCAGTTCATTGGATATATTCAAGAGGGAGTTAGATATGGCCTTTACGGCTAGAGGGATCAAGGGGAATGGAGAGAAAGCAAGAAAGGGGTACTGAGGTGAATGATCAGCCATGATCTTATTGAATGGTGGTGCAGGCTCGAAGGGCCGAATGGCCTACTCCTGCACCTATTTTCTATGTTTCTATGATTCCTCAAACAAATCCGAAAGATAGCCTTTTTAATTGACTATATGAATTCCTCCGTTTTCTCTCCAGTCCACCTCATTGTTAGGGCATGCGCTTTGAGCCCCCAGGAGGACATCCAACAGTGCCATTCTTTGCCCAGTGGCGAGGAGACAGACTACAGCAGCCCAGCAATAACTGACCAGTTTTCCTTTCCTTTCCTTCCCCAGAGGGACTTGCATGACCTCCATTCAGCAGTTTCGCAGACCACTCGTGTCTGAGATTAGAAGTTGGTGCTGTGGTGGGCTGCCACACTTTACATTGCTGCTCTACTATTATACAGCCCTCTGAAAAATAAAAACCGATTAAAACCAAACTTTTGGTCAACTAAAAAGCGGTACTTAAAAATGTAATTGTGATTACTATTAGACTACTTTTGATTGATTTTGCAGTAAATAAGCACTTTTACTTATGTTCTGGGTTTTTTGGAAAAAGGTGTCAAACCAAAGCACGTGCAGAAGTCTGGGACTCTCTGGCCTCCTACTAGTCTAGAGGAGACCTAAGGAGCAGCACAGTATAAGGATTGTTCCGTTTTCAAAGGAATTTTTTTCTTGATTCAGATTGTGGACCTCTGACCAGATGCTGACTGGTCCCACTTGTCAGTGTTCTTATATCACCACACTACCTTGTGTTACGATGTAACCAGCGGATAATAGGCTGCGCATGAAGTTTGAGAATTGGTGGCAGATCAAGAAACCTGGGAAAAACCATTGACCGAGTAGGACATGAATGCCAAGAGCTGACAACACAACTGTAATGTAAAAACACCTGATGCAGGTTCTCAAACTGGGTCTTGAGTAATTGTGTACATTTCAATGTGGAATGTATGTGAACTAGTACACCGTGTACACGTTCAGTATTATTTATGAAGACTAGATGTATATTGACTAAATGTAAGTTAATAAGAATAATTGTAACAGACCCCCTGCTAATGCAGTTGAATCTTAACAAATGGAATCTTTAGTTCCAAGAAGGTTTACATTTGTATCTGGGTTATTTTTGGAACTGGTTATTCTATCCAGAGGAGTTGGTGCAGTGTATTGAAATTGTACACTTTTATTGAGTATTTAATTCTGGCAATGGAAAATATTAATGAGACCAGAAGGATATCTTAGCTTGCTCATACTACTTACTGCCCATGCATTTTGCTGAGAAGTATTGAAATCTTTGTCGTTTTTGTACATTTTTAGAAAAAGGCATTGAAAGATCTGAATAACCTATTTGCTCATTTCCAGGATTAAAGGAATATTGTAGGACAAGAGCCTCCAATTTTCCTATTCTTAAAATTCTCCATTATGTAATTTAAAAATTATTCAAGATAATTGGTTGAGTAGGTTGATCAGGGTAGTGTAGTTGATGTTGTCTTTATGGACTTTCAAAAGGTATTTGATAAAATGCCACATAATAGACTTGTTAGCAGAATTGAAGCCCATGGGATTTAAGGGGCAGTGGCAGCATGGTTTCAAAATTGGCAAAGAGTCAGAAAGCAGAGAGCAGTGGTGAATAGTTGATTTTCAGACTGGAGGGAAATATACAGTGGTTTTCATAAGAACATGAGAAATAGGAGCAGGAGTAGACCACCTGGCCCCTCGAGCCTGTTCCACCATTTAATAAGATCATGGCTGATCTGATCATGGACTCAGCTCCACTTCCCTGCCCGCTCCCCGTAACCCTTTATTCCCTTATCGCTCAAAAATCTGTCTATCGCCGGCGCAGCCTTCGGCCGCCTGTGGAAAAGAGTGTGAAGACCAGGCCCTCAAATTTACCACCAAACTCATGGTCTACAGGTCTGTAGTAATACCCGCCCTCCTGTGTGGGTCTGAGGCATGGGCCATGTACAGAAGGCACCTCAAGTCGCTGGAGATATATCACCAATGATGTCTCCGCAAAATCCTGGGAATCTCCTGGGAGCAGTCAGTCGAGGAGGCGGGAGCTCGGAGCAGCCCGAGTCCGGGGTCGGCGAGAGGCGTGCTTGTGCAGCTACAGGGGAGAAGGCAAAAAAGTAGAAAGAAACAGGTGATGTCACAGCCAAGGGGCTAAGTGATTGGCTGGTGATTGGTGAGTAGTTTTTCTTTTTTCTCTTCTATAACAGTGAGTAAACTTTAGCATTGTTGTTGCCAATTTAAGTGTATCCAAGGGTTAAGTCATGGCAGGAGAGCTCGGTCACGTGTTGTGCTCCTCCTGTACCATGTGGGAACTCAGGGACACTTCCGGTGTCCATGACGACTACGTGTGCGGGAAGTGTATCCGCCTCCAGCTCCTGACAGACCGCGTTGCGGAATTGGAGCTGAGGGTGGATTCACTCTGGAGCATCCACGATGCTGAGAATGATGTGAATAGCACGTTTAGTGAGTTGGTCTTACCGCAGCTGAAAGGTCCACAGCCAGCTAGGGAATGGAAGACCAGCAGGAAGAGCAGTGCAAGGAAGGTAATGGAGGGGTCCCCTGCGGTCATCCCCCTGCAAAACAGATACACCGTTTTGAGTACTGTTGAGGGGGATAACTCATCAGGGGAGGGCAGCAGCAGCCAAGTTCATGGCACCGTGGCTGGCTCTGCTGCACAGGAGGGCAGGAAAAAGAGTGGGAGAGCGATAGTAATTGGGGATTCGATTGCAAGGGGAATAGATAGGCGTTTCTGCGGCCACAACCGAGACTCCAGGATGGTATGTTGCCTCCCTGGTGCAAGGGTCAAGGATGTCTCGGAGCGGGTGCAGGACATTCTGAAAAGGGATGGTGAACAGCCAGTTGTTGTGCACATTGGGACCAACGATATAGATAAAAAAAAGGGATGAGGTCCTACGAGACGAATTTAAGGAGCTAGGAGCTAAATTAAAATGTAGGACCTCAAAAGTAGTAATCTCAGGATTGCTACCAGTGCCACGTGCTAGTCAGAGTAGGAATCGCAGGATAGCTCAGATGAATACGTGGCTTGAGCAGTGGTGCAGCAGGGAGGGATTCAAATTCCTGGGGCATTGGAACCGGTTCTGGGGGAGGTGGGACCAGTACAAACTGGACGGTCTGCACCTAGGCAGGACCGGAACCAATGTCCTAGGGGGAATGATTGCTAGTGCTGTTGGGGAGGAGTTAAACTAATATGGCAGGGGGATGGGAACTAATGAGGGAGACAGAGGGAAACAAAAAGGAGACAAAAGCAAAAGACAGAAAGGAGATGAGTAAAAGTGGAGGGCAGAGAAACCCAAGGCAAAAAACAAAAAGGGCCACTGAATGTAAAGGGGCTGCAGGAGGGGTCAAAACTAAAAATCATGGTTTAAAAACTAGTATTAAAACACTCTACCTTAACGCACGCAGGTACAAATCATTACAAATGATTTGGTGGCCATTACAGAAACGTGGTTGCAGGGTGGCCAAGACTGGGAATTAAACATACAGGGGTATCTGACAATTCGGAAAGACAGACAAGAAGGGAAAGGAGGTGGGGTAGCCCTGTTAATAAAGGATGATATCAGGGCAGTTGTGAGAGACGACATTGGCTCTAATGAACAAAATGTTGAATCATTGTGGGTGGAGATTGGAGATAGTAAGGGAAAAAAGTCACTGGTGGGCATAGTTTATAGGCCCCCAAATAATAACTTCACGGTGGGGCGGGCAATAGTCAAGGGAATAATGGAGGCATGTGAAAAAGGAACGGCAGTAATCATGGGGGATTTTAACCTACATATCGATTGGTCAAATCAAATCGCACGGGGTAGCCTGGAGGAAGAATTCATAGAATGCATACGGGATTGTTTCTTAGAACAATATGTTACAGAACCTACAAGGGAGCAAGTTATCTTAGATCTGGTCCTGTGTAATGAGACAGGAATAATAAACGATCTCCTAGTAAAAGATGCTCTCGGAATGAGTGATCACAGTATGGTTGAATTTGTAATACAGATTGAGGGTGAGGAAGTAGTGTCTCAAACGAGCGTGCTTTGCTTAAACAAAGGGGACTACAGTGGGATGAGGGCAGAGTTGGCTAAAGTAGACTGGAAACGCAGACTAAACGGTGGCACAATTGAGGAACAGTGGAGGACTTTTAAGGAGCTCTTTCATAGTGCTCAACAAAAATATATTCCAGTGAAAAAGAAGGGCGGTAAGAGAAGGGATAACCAGCCGTGGATAACCAAGGAAATAAAGGAGAGTATCAAATTAAAAACCAATGTGTATAAGATGGCCAAGGTTAGTGGGAAAATAGAAGTTTGGGAAAATTTTAAACGACAGCAAAGAATGACTAAGAAAGCAATAAAGAAAGGAAAGACAGATTACGAAGGTAAACTTGCACAAAACATAAAAACGGATAGCAAAAGCTTTTACAGATATATAAAACGGAAAAGAGTGACTAAAGTAAATGTTGGTCCCTTAGAAGATGAGAAGGGGGATTTAATAATGGGAAATGTGGAAATGGCTGAGACCTTAAACAATTATTTTGCTTCGGTCTTCACAATGGAAGACACAGAAACCATTCCAGAAATTGCTGGTCACAGAAATGTGGGAAGGGAGAACCTTGAGACAATCACTATCACTAGGTGGGTAGTGCTGGACAGGCTAATGGGACTCGAGGTAGACAAGTCCCCTGGTCCTGATGAAATGCATCCCAGGGTATTAAAAGAGATGGCGAAAGTTATAGCAGATGCATTCGTTATAATCTACCAAAATTCTCTGGACTCTGGGGAGGTACCAGCGGATTGGAAAGCAGCTAATGTAACGCCTCTGTTTAAAAAGGGGGGCAGACAAAAGGCAGGTAACTTTCGACCGGTTAGTTTAACATCTGTAGTGGGGAAAATGCTTGAAACTATCATTAAGGAGGAAATAGCGGGACATCTAGATAGGAATAGTGCAATCAAGCAGACGCAACATGGATTCATGAAGGGGAAATCATGTTTAACTAATTTACTGGAATTCTTTGAGGATATAACGAGCATGGTGGATAGAGGTGTACCGATGGATGTGGTGTATTTAGATTTTCAAAATGCATTCGATAAGGTGCCACACAAAAGGTTACTGCAGAAGATAAAGGTACGCGGAGTCAGAGGAAATGTATTAGCATGGATAGAGAATTGGCTGGCTAACAGAAAGCAGAGAGTCGGGATAAATGGGTCCTTTTCGGTTGGAAATCGGTGGTTAGTGGTGTGCCACAGGGATCGGTGCTGGGACCACACCTGTTTACAATATATATAGATGACCTGGAAGAGGAGACGGAGTGTAGTGTAACAAAATTTGCAGATGACACAAAGATTAGTGGGAAAGCGGGTTGTGTAGAGGACACAGAGAGGCTGCAAAGAGATTTAGATAGGTTAAGCGAATATGCTAAGGTTTGGCAGATGGAATACAATGTCGGAAAGTGTGAGGTCATCCACCTTGGGGGGAAAAAAACACAGTAAAAGGGAATATTATTTGAACGGGGCGAAATTACAACATGCTGCGGTGCAGAGGGACCTGGGGGTCCTTGTGCATGAATCCCAAAAAGTTAGTTTGCAGGTGCAACAGGTAATCAGGAAGGCAAATGGAATGTTGGCCTTCATTGCGAGAGGGATAGAGTACAAAAACAGGGAGGTCCTTCTGCAACTGTATAGGGTATTGGTGAGGCCGCACCTGGAGTACTGCGTACAGTTTTGGTCACCTTACTTAAGGAAGGATAAACTAGCTTTGGAGGGGGTACAGAGACGATTCACTAGGCTGATTCCGGAGATGAGGGGGTTACCTTATGATGATAGATTGAGTAGACTGGGTCTTTACTCGTTGGAGTTCAGAAGGATGAGGGGTGATCTTATAGAAACATTTAAAATAATGAAAGGGATAGACAAGATAGAGGCAGAGAGGTTGTTTCCACTGGTCGGGGAGACTAGAACTAGGGGGCACAGCCTCAAAATACGGGGGAGCCAATTTAAAACCGAGTTGAAAAGGAATTTCTTCTCCCAGAGGGTTGTGAATCTGTGGAATTCTCTGCCCAAGAAAGCAGTTGAGGCTAGCTCATTGAATGTATTCAAGTCACAGATAGATAGCTTTTTACCCAATAAGGGAATTAAGGGTTATGGGGAGCGGGCGTGTAAGTGGAGCTGAGTCCACGGCCAGATCAGCCATGATCTTGTTGAATGGCGGAGCAGGCTCGAGGGGCTAGATGGCCTACTCCTGTTCCTAATTCTTATGTTCTTATGTAGGCGCCCCAACATTAGTGTCCTCGACCAGGCTAACATCCGCACTGACCACACTCGATCAGCTTCGCTGGGCAGGCCACATAGTATGTATGACAGATACGAGACTCCCTAAGCAAATGCTTTATGCAGAGCTCCTTCATGGTAAATAAGCCAAAGGAGGACAGCGGAAATGTTATAAGGACACCCTCAAAGCCTCTCTGGTAAAGTGCGACATCACCACTGACATCTGGGAGACCCTGGCCGCAGACCGCCCGAGGTGGAGAAAGTCCATCCGGGAGGGCATTGAGCTCTTTGAGGCTCGACGCAAGGAGCATGAAGTGGCCAGGCGCAGGCAGGGAAGGAGCGCACGGCAAACCAGCCCTACCAACCTCTTCCCCCGACGAATGTCTGTCCCACCTGTAACAGGGTCTGTGGCTCTCGTATCGGATTGTTCAGCCATCAAAGAACTCACTTTGGGAGTGGAAGCAAGTCCTCCTCTATTCTGAGGGACTGCCTATGATGATGATGATATTCAATGACCCAGCCTCCACAGCTCTAGGGCAGAGAATTCCATCGATTTACAACCCTCTGAGAGAAAAAATTCCTCCTCATCTCTGGGATCGGTATTGAGACCAGTGCTCTTTTTGATATTTATTTAATGATTTGGACTTTGAAATTGTGCCCTTTTATAATACCCAAGTTTGCAGATGACACAGTGAGGAGGATAGTCGCAGACCTCTGGAGGACATAGAAAGACTGCTGAAATTGCCAGGCACATGGCAAATTAAAGTTATCGTAGAGGCGTGTGCAATGATACATTTTGGAAGGAAGAATGAGGAGAGGCAATATAAACTGAATGTTCCTGCACCCCCTGTAAAATTGTACCAAAGAGGATTGGAGATTCACAACACAAACTTTGAAGGTGGTAGGACAAGTTGGTCAGACTGTTTTTTAAAAAAAAACATACGGGGTCCTGGGTTTTATATAGAGAGGCATAATGTACAAAAGCAAGGAAGTTATACTAAAGGTTTCTAAATCATTGGTTAGGCGTCAGCTGGAGTATTCTGTCCAATTCTAGGCACCACACTTTAGGAAGAATATCAAAGCCTTGGAAAGGGTACAGAGGAAATTTACTAGAATGGCACCAAGAATGAAGGACTTCAATTATGTGGAGAGATTGGAGAAGAGATTGTTCTCTTAAGAGCAGAGAAAGTTAAGGGAAGATTTGATAGAATGTAATACAATTATGAAGGGTTTTGATAGAGTAGATAAAGAGAAACTGTTTCCACTGGCAGGAGGCTCGTTAACCAGAGGATACAAATTTCTCTACCACAGAAAGTTGTTGAGGCCAGTTCGTTAGATATATTCAGAAGGGAGTTGGATGTGGCCCTCATGGCTAAAGGGATCAAGGGGTATGGAGAGAAAGCAGGAATGGGGTACTGAAGTTGCCTGATCAGTCATAGAAACATAGAAAATAGGTGCAGGAGTAGGCCATTCCTTCGAGCCTGCACCACCATTCAATAAGATCATGGCTGATCATTCCTTCAGTACCCTTTTCCTACTTTCTCTCCATACCCCTTGATCCCCTTCACCGTAAGGGCCATATCTAACTCCCTCTTGAATATATCCAATGAACTGGCATCAACAACTCTCTGTGGCAGGGAATTCCACAGATTGTTCACCTTTTTAAGTATTTATCCAATTCCCTTTTGAAAGTTACTATTGAATCTGCTTCCACCACCCTTTCAGGCAGTGCATTTCAGATCATAACAAATTGCTATGTTTAAAAAAAAAAAAAAATTCTCCTCATCACCCCTCTGGTTGTTTTGCCACTCATCTTACATAGAAACATAGAAAATAGGTGCAGGAGTAGGCCATTCGGCCCTTCGAGCCTGCACCACCATTCAATATGATCATGGCTGATCTGATCTTGGGCTCAGCTCCACTTCCCTGCCCGCTTCCCATAACCCTTTATTCCTTTACCATTCAAAAATCTGTTTATCTCCACCTTAAATATATTCAATGACCCAGCCTCCACAGCTCACTGGGGCAGAGAATTCCACAGATTTGTGACCCTCTGAGAGAAGAAATTCCTCCTCATCTCAGTTCTAAATGGGTGACCCCTTATTGTTAAACTATGCCCCCTAGTTCTCGATTCTGACTTCCCATTATCGATGACTCATGTAAACAGAGTGTTTTTCAAAGATCTAAGATGTTTGAGGCATTCATTATTATTTTGAAAGAATGACACTGAATTAAGTACAGTTTGTAATCTAGTGAAATCTGCTGCTGTTTGCCTTTGCTTAATCCTATTTATGAATAAACTTGATTATTAGTTGTAAACTGAGATAGATTGTCATCCAGGGTGCATGTTTTCCATCAGTCAGAGGAATCATTAGCATATGCTGGTCATCTGTATCATTTCCAGTGCATATCTTAATGGTAAAAAGGCATCATTGTTTGGCCTACAGTCTGCTATTCCAGATGACTTACGAACAATGACGGACAGGTAAAGATCCGCTGGTCCATCGAGCCTGTCCCCCACAATTGCAATACCTTGTGTATCACAACATATACACTCCACCCCACCCGAAACCATGTGATCTCCTGGGATTTTTTTTAAAAACAGGCTAGTTTGGGAAAAAGAAATCTGGGTCGCCGACTCATCTAGGCGATCAAAACTAGTCCAGGAGATCACTCTAACCATTAAATTCCCTGCTGTACCTACCTTCTGTAAGAGGTGATCTCCGCCGCAGCCAGAAACAAATCCAGCTTTCGTTTGAAGGAATTCAGCTTGTTCCAGGGGTCTACTATTCTCTGGGGAAAGAACCATCTCCTGACGTCTAACCTAGATCTAGCCCTGTACAACTTAAATTTGTGACCCCTGGTCCTGCCTAATCTACTTAATTGAGCTAAACGGTCAGCTGGAACATCGTCTGTTCCCTTCATTATCTTATAAATCTCAGTCAGACCCCCCCTAAGTCTACACTGCTTTAAGGTATAGAGTCCCAACTCTTTTAGCCTATCTTGATAACTAAGATGCTTTAGACTTTGAATTTGTCTAGTGGCCCTCTTCTGCACCCTTTCCAGAGCCTCAATATCACCCACCATGTGAGGAGACCAAAACTGGGCACAGTATTCCAAGTGCGGCCTGACTAAGGTCTTGTACAAGGACAAAACAGTACGCCTCATCTTATACTCAGTTGTCCTACGGATACACCCCAACACCCTATTCGCTCTCGCTATCGCTGCATGGCATTCATGTGGTCATGCTTCAATTCATTTTGAATTGGCCAGGCAGAAAATTACGTGAAACAAGCTCAAATCGTAAGACGGTGGTGTCACTTACTCAAGACCAAGTTTTCCTGCCGAATCTGGGAGATGTTCTAATGATGGGGACCCTGACTAAGAAGCTTAGCTTTACATCTGTTGAATAACATTTCTGGTACAGTGGGTGATATCCTTCCGCATTAACAGGCTGGTCAGCACTGAAAATATATTGTAATTCATTTTTTTTTAATTATACACACAGGGCACATTTCACAAAGAAAGTTAACACATTGCAAAAATATGTCAGCTTTGTTGCGTCAAGACTATTTTGAGCACACAGATAATTTTCCGTGCCGGCTTTGCTAGCAGGGAGCAGTGTCCACTGGCAGGTCAAATCAGAAATCCAGGCTTGTGTTGCCCATTGATTTTCCATTTTGGGATTAATAGTTAGAAAATCGTGGATAGAGCGCGACCAAATTTCCGATTTGTGGTGCCAGCAGATGAGCCTCCGGACTGGGACTGCAGACTTTGAAAATGACCCCATATATGTTTAGTCAGCTACTTTGTGTAAATTCAATCAGTGTTCTGTGGGGTCGTAAATTTGTGACAACTTGATTGATCTGTGGTTTGGTGCACTACTGCACTGCAGAGAGCTTGGGTTAGGCACACCAATGATTTCCCACAAAATGGTAGGAGGGAGGAGGGGGGGTGGAGGCGGGGCGGGACGGGACGATGTTCTCTGGTTGGTGTGTGTATCAACATTGTAAACCTGTTTTTTTTTCTGAATGCATTTACAAAAATGCAACACGTAGCAGCCATAGCAATTCTCTCCCCATAGCAAATACTCAAATGCATAGATAAATCTGATGTCTGCAAATGTTTCCTCCTCCCCCCCCCCCCCCCCCCCCCCCAGTACTTACAAGAGCCAAACAGGAGTAAAAACTGGCATGTGGTTGTATTGGAACATAATAGGGAAGTGGATCATATAACGTGCGTGTATGCACGCTACAATACTGGGGCCTCAGCTTTTCATTATATTTATCACTTCCTTAGTGAAGGAATAGAGAGCCGAATATCCACGTTTGCTGACACCATCAGGTGGCACAGTAAATAATCTCGGTGGGAGCAGAAAGTTGCAAAATGACATTGATCGATTTAAGTGAGTGGGCAAAACTGTGGCAGATGGAGTTCAATGCGGGGACGTGTGAGGTCATCGACTTTGGACCTAAGAAATATAGATCAGCGTATCTCCTAAATGGTGTGAAGCTCAGAACTCTGGAGGAACAGGGAGATTTAGGGGTCCAAGTGCAGACATCACTAAAAGCTAGTAGACAGGAACGTAAATAATTAAAAAGGCTAATGGAATGTTGATCTTTATCTCAAGGGGGTTAGAAGAGAAAGGAATGGAATTGATGTTACAGTTGTATAAAGCTCTAGTTAGACCCTATTTAGAGTACTGCGTTCAGTTCCTCTGGAAGCATACATTGTCCTTGGCGGGGGTGCAGTGCAGAGTCACCAGAATGATACCTGGGCTAAAAGGATTAAATTATGAGGACAGCTTGCATAGACTAGGCTTGGATTCTCTTAAATATAGAAGATTAAGGGTAATTGAGGTGTTTAAGATGATTAAAGGAGTTGATAGAATCAGAAAATGCTGGGAATCTCAGCGGGTCAGGCAGCATCTGTGGAGAGAAAAACAGAGTTAACATTTCAGGTCGATGACCCTTCGTCAGAACTGGCAAATGATCAAAAAGAACACATTCTTGAGAAGCATTGATAGGGGGAGGGGAAGAAGGAACAAAAGGGAAGGTCTGTGATAGGATGGAAGGCAGGAGAGATTAGAGAGACAAAAGGGTTGATGGGCCGATTTGAAATGGTAATGGCCAGAGTTAGAAGAAGCTTAGTCAGGGTTACGGAGCCAAGGCAGGTAGATGGCATTGAGATCAGCCATGATTTAATTGAATGGCGGAACAGGTTCGAGGGGCTGAATGGCCTACTCCTAGGTTCCCATGTTCTTATGCCTTCACTGTGCTATGTACCGTTTGTGCATGTGATTAACCAACCCCTAACCTGGAGAGGTGTGATGTAAAAGCACGAAGAGATGATATTGAAAAATTTAGTCATTTCTTTCTCTCCCTCCACCTCCCCCCTCCAACCCCATTTAAAAAAAAAACTGTCATCTTCATTTGTGATAGAAAAAAGTTTGTGATTTTTAATAAGGGAGTGGGGCAATTAAAGAATGACCTAAATTGTTTTCAGCATTGGTGATTTCCAATCAAGTCACATTCAGATATGGCTAAGTAACATTGGTGATACCAGTGCCTGACTTGGGGTAAAATTCTTGAGCCTTATATAAGTGTTTGGATCGTATCCAATTACACATCGGCCCGGATTTTGCAGTCAACGGTGAAGGAATGGCGCTCACCGTTCAATAAGCTTACAGCTGCCCGCTGACTTTCCAAAAGATTTTGAGTAGCAACTTATGGTTATCAGAAATCCTTTTCCACACGGCGCCTTCTACAAGGGATCTGTAGTGAGTGTGAGCAACAGCGTGTCTCTGCAACCAATTGATTGACAAATCCTCACTGAGGCACGCAGAGTCCCAACCAGGAAGTAGAAATTAGAATATTTAGAAATTCAGTGTAAAATCATGTACAGAAAGTGAAATAGAGAAAGAAAGTTGGAATTGAAAGAGAGAGAGATAAGTGACAGAAAGAAAATCATATTAGTTATTTTGATTTTTATTTCAATCTCCAACTATAATTACATTCTGAAGGACTGAGACTCCACACTTGTAAAAAGTAAATTTTCAGTTCCAGAGAGGTTGTTTGGTAGTAATTAAGACTTATCACACCGTTAGAAATTCACTTACACTTGAATGGACAAGCCCTTTTTGTGACATGTTAATGGTTATTTAATGGATAAGTATAGCAACTCCACATCCTTCATATATTTCAATGCCGAGTCTCTCGGCGAGGTACCAGTGTAGCGAAGCTTGTGGAGGAGCAGGGAAACTCTGACAACAAGTTCCGGATTTCCGCATTTAACTGCGCATGTGCGGATGCCCGAAGTTGCTGTCCCATTTACTCCACAACAGCCTCACCATTATTCCTATCACAGTTACTTTCTGCTGCTGTTGGTTGCACATGAACTTGAGTTAGAAGAGTTTTAAGATGAGCTGACAGTTACAGGTGTGTTTATTTAGTGTTCTGTTCACCAAGTAGCTATATAGGAGTTAAATAATCTTCTGAAATCCAGCTTTTAAATCTTTTCATTTTCATCAAAGTAACTTTCTGGGGCATGCTTATTTGCTGTCTAGTGTCCTTCAAGACAAGTTGCAGTCACATTTTTGAGAGAAAGTGGATGTTTCCTGATGTAAAAGCATCAAATGGCTGTATTGTGACTATTACTGTCAAAGCACTTACAAAATTGTAAGTGTTTGGAAATAGGATAGAGAACGAGGTTAGAGTGGTTGTGGATTGCACTTGACTAAAAAAAATACATCGAAATGTCAATTCTGCTACAGTGTACAGTTCCAATGTGGGCACTGGCGTGTGTGCGTCCTGCGTGAGTTCTATAACTTTGAACGGTGTTGTCATAACTGAGGAGAGAGCCTGCAATGTGCGTATTGGAGTGTCTGTAATCAATGGGAAAATGTGAGGAGTGACCTTCATAGTCACTATATGAGCATAATAGATGGCAAACTACAAATTGGAGGCAGTACCCAGGTCGCTGTTTGGAGGGTGGGCAGGAGCATCAGCGGGGCCCTGGTAAAGCAGAGGAGAGGGAAGGAATCGTGGCTGAGATTTGGTGGGTGATTGTGGTGGAGGTTCGGCGAATGTTTGTTGCGGTGGGCGATCGTGGCGGAGGAGCGGCGAGAGATTGTGGCGGAGGTGCAGCAAATGAGGGTATGGGGCCCAGAAGAGCTGCGGGCCCAGGGGCAGCACAGGCCAGCCTACACTGTGATATGTGTGCACTCCAGGTCCGTGCAGCAGAGCTGGTCTCCAGTCGTCCTGGTTAATCCTTGCCACTGGATAAAGGCCGAGCTCTGTCCAGCCCGTGTGGTGGCTGATGTGCAACGGTCACCAAATCCATGCACAGGCATCTTCCACCCCTTCAACTGGAGTTCAGGACTGGAACATCGGGTCCTTCATTGAAACATCTGTGAACTCGTGAGGAAGCAAGTCATCCTCGTCCGAGGGACCAACTATGATGATGATGATGATGATTGAGGCAGTCAGCCAGGTCTACCTGAGAGCATAAAGTTCAGCTTCCTGTTCATAGAAATTTTCATAGAAATCCTTCCTGAAGCTACTTAAAAAAAAATAGTTTGTTTCAAGTAGCGAAATCAACACAGCCTCAATCCAGGTGAGGCCCACCTGACTCTGGATTGTCATGGGGTCCAGCACAGCAACATATCATTCTGCCTTGTGAATGCAGAATGCACTGCTAGTTGGAATTGTGGTAGGTGTAAATTAACATGATCTATCTGAGATTAGATTCCAGTTGAAAGTAACTGGACCCTGTAACGTTGAATTGCAGCCTATTTATTTTCATATTTCAAATATCTATAACCCTTCCAAGATAAAGTATCCTTGGCTTCAAATAAACTTGGAGCTGTATTTTCAGCTTTGATTATTGCGGGGCAGTAAAGTTTGTGCCCGGGAACAGTTTGCGGCTCAGTCAGTAATCTTGGGCAGCTGGGCCCTGAGTCGGGGCGCAGCACTAAGGGAGGCGTTGTACACACCTCAAGAGCGTTAGCATGTGAAACCCACGAGCTAAAGAGCCGGGCCGGGAGCGCTCCGAGAGACGCCCAAGGAGAAAAAAAAAAACCTGAGAAAACCCACAAAAACATTCTCAATATATAGCCCACGCCACCACGACATAAATCGCAAAGAAAAAAACAATCACACTTAGCTTAGGACGGCATTACTCACCTCTCTGCAGTCGGTGTAGGTTCCCCGCCTGATTTCCCAGGCGGCCACTGTGGGGCACGCTGCAGGGCGTACGGGTCGAGCGAGAGTCAAAAAGCGAGCCATTGTCACAACCAGGGGCGTTGCACATTGGCGCAGTTCTTCCGGGCGATAATGCTCCACGCCGCCGCTAAACCGGCCCCGAAAACGCTGGAGGCTGACCTCCCACCCAGAAGACCTCACCGCCGCCATTGCCGCTCCAGGCCGAGGAACGGAGCACAAAGGACTGGAAAATCTGCCCCATCATGGCTTTTAGCACTTCAGTGATTTCTAAACCTTACCTGCCTGTAGCCTCAAACCAACACATTATCTTAATACTTGGTTAAATATTGCGACGTAATAGATGTAACTTAGTAACAGTGAGGTTTCTGATTATATCATTCATCATATCGTTCATCTTGTTGTGCAGAAACACACTTGGCAAATTTTTATTCTCCATGTCATGCCGCTGTGTCGTGTCCATTTCCTGGCTGTCACCATTGCCCTTATACAATTGGTGGCCCTATTTGAAATCCTGTGGTGCTTGAAGGACGAGGAGGAGAATGAGTTAGAGATGCGGAGTGCCGAGGAAGGAAGGCGACAGCACAGGAGGAGGGCTCTGACCTGCAGATACCCAGCCAACCAAATCTGACGGAATTATCTCGCTCCCGCAGAGGCGCGCCACCTTTGCAGGCTCAGATTTGGTAAGGGAGAACTGAGTTATGTCACTCTCCGCAGGAGGACCTGCAACCTGACAGAGGTCGCAGGGAGGATGAAGAGTGTATCGGGAGCGTCGGAAGGATAGTCAGATCAATAAAATACTGCCAAAAATTCAGCAACAACTTGCATTTGTATAGTGCCTTTAACATAGAAAATGTTCTACGGTGCTTTAGAGAGTGGGAGAGAAAGGAAAACTAGAGTAAAGGAATAGATACTGAGCTATAGTGGGAGAGTCATGGGAGGCGACAGAATGTTTGGTTGAAAAGCTGGGTTTTGAGAAGGTTCTTTAAAAGTGGAGAGAGAAGTGAATAGACAGAGGAGTTCAGGGTGTAAGTAGAGCCAAGGTGGTTGAATTGTGCAGCAAATGGTGTGCAATCCGACCCTCTCCTGAAGCACAAAAGGCCAGAGTTGGAAGGGTGAAGGAGGGGGATGCAGAGCTGGAGGAGGTAGCAGAGGGAGGATGGAGAGTGTGGAGATTAAGGCCATGGAGAGATTTGAGTTGGATGATTTTAAATTTAATACATTAGGAGACAGGGAACCAAAGGTAGAAATGGTAGGCAAGTGGGATATAGATGGCCGTGTTTTGGACAAGCTGCAGTTAATGAATGGCAGAGGATGGAATGCTTGCAAGGAGAACATTGGAGAAATTGAGTCTGTCGGTGACAAAAGCCTGAATAAGGGTTTCACCAGCATTGGGGTTGAGATGAGAGCAGTGGCTGACAATGGAGGTAAGCAGTCTTGGTGATGAAGAGGATGTGCAGTTCAATGCTCAGCTCAAGGTCAAACAGGTTGCTAAGGTATTAAATGTCGGTTTACTTGTGAAAGAGGAATATTCATAGTGCTGGATCAGTATGCCAAAAGCACTTTGACTTTTGCTGGTTACATATTAATAAATGATCACAATATTAACATCAGGTGGCAAATGTTAATGTCCTTTTCCCCACCTAGGCTGAGGTTAGAAGTTCGGCACATAGATAACTTGCAGATGATCCTGGCACCTTCCTGGTGTGTGGGGCTCGGGCACTGGGGGAGCCCGACAGTAACTTAACGTGCAAATACAATCAGTGGTAAACTGTTGCATCCCCTCCATGTATTTCAATTCCAGTGATACTTTGAGCTGCTGTATTTTAGCCAACAAGCACAGAAGTGATGTCAGTCAAATACTTCCAATTTAAATGAATGCATCAATCTATAAAAAAAAAAAAGACTTGTATTTATATAGCCCCTTTCATAACCTCAGGATGTCCCAAAGCGCTTTACAGTCATTTAAGTGTAGCCATGGTTGTAATATGGGAAATGTGGCAGATAATTTGTGCACAACAATGTCTCTCAAACAACAATGAGATTATGACCGGATAATCTATTTTCGTGATGTTGGTTGAGGGATAAATATCGGCCAGGACACCAGGATAACTCCCCTGCCCTTCTTTTAAATAATGCCACGCAACCTACTTCACAACTACACACACGCTTTAAAGGAGAAAGTAAATTGATGGGCAAGTACCATCAATAATAAGCACGTACTCATAAATCATCCGAGCTCAGTGTACTGAAATAAATAAAGTCGCAGTCTAGTATCAGCTATTCTGGTATCAAGCTTTTTCAATTATCCATAGAGTTGTTGAGCACAAAAACAAACATTGACATCCCCGTGCAGTACTGAGGGAGTGCTGCACTGTCAGAGGTGCCGTCTTTCGGATGAGACATTAAACCGAGGCCCTGTCTGCTCTCTCAGGTGGACGTAAAAGATCCCATGCCACTATTTTGAAGAAGAGCAGGGGAGTTATGCCCGGAGTCCTGGCCAATATTTATCCCTCAATCAACATAACAAAAACAGATTATCTGGTCATTAACACATTGCTGTTTGTGGGAGCTTGCTTGTGCGCAAATTGGCTGCCACGTTTCCCACATTACAACAGTGACTACACTTCACAAGTATTCCATTGGCTGTAAAGCGCTTTGAGACGTCCGATGGTCGTGAAAGGCGCTATATAAATCCAAGTTTTTTTTACTTTATCCTCCTTTATGTCACCGGGATCTGTGCAGCATATTGGCTGGTCTCCATCTGTTTGCTGACACCCAGCGCCACCTCTTCCCCTCTATCAACCCCATGACCAAACCCACACTGTCAGACTGCCCGTCTGATAGTTAGTCATGGATGAGTCATCACTGGCTGCAACTGAACATCAGGAACACCAAATTGATTATTACCGGCCCCTGCCATTAACTCTGCTCCCATGCCATTGACTCCATCTCCCTCCCAGCCACTCAGTCAGGCTGAACCAGACCATGTGAAACCTTGTTCAACCCAAAACTGAGTTTCAAATCCTATATCCTGCCCATCACCAAGACGGCTTATTTCCACCTCTAACATTGCCCACCCCCACCAATCCCTTGACCCCTCTACCAGCCGAAACCCTTACCGCTGCCGCTAGCCTTGATTATTCCGACATTCTTCTTCCAGCCTCCTATTATTCACCCTCCATAAGCTCCAACTTGTCCAAAACCGACCCAGTCAGATCCTGCCCTATGTTCAGTTCCTATCACCCGTTAACCATCGCCCCCCACCCCCCAACCCTTGTGGCCTCATGCCACCCTGTCTCTGCAATCTCCTGCACCCTTTGGTCCTCTGACTCAGATCGTTTGTGCAAGCCCACCCCACCATTGGTGACAGAGCTTTCAGTTGCCTTGGTTCTACCTTTTGGAGTTTCCTTTCTAAGTCCTTTTATATTTCCCCTAATCTCTCTCTCTCTCTCAATTCCTACTCAAAGCCCATCTTTTTCACCAAAGTTTCAGTTGCCCTCCTTCATGGTTTAAAATTTGTTCCCCTATCGCCATTGCAAAGCAGAAGAGTGACTTTTCTAATGTGTTAAAGCCACTCTAGTTGTTCCGTAGATTCTTTGCTAATTGCATCTATTGTTGGATGAATGTATGCGTACTCTACAATTTGCTTAGCTGAGTACTTTTTGTATTCTAGACTGTATCTGTGTTCTAACAATGTGACCAATAGTTTCTGATATGCGTTTATAAATCATCATCATAGGCAGTCCCTTGAAATCGAGGAAGACTTGCTTCCACACTAAAAGTGAGTTCTTGGGTGACTGTACAGTCCAAAATGGGAAATACAGTCTCTGTCTGTCCCACCTGGGGGGAAGTCTTTGGGTATGTAGGACTCTTGGTATCTGCTTTCCTCTGAGCACAGAGTTTAGTTTTAGGAAGAAATAGCTTATAAACAGTAAGATATATGCACCATTGAGCAGCCAAATAATTTATTTTTCTGGTCACTCACCAACTAGGAACACCAGTAAACGCAGTTTTATTTTACTTATCCATTCACAGGATGTGGGCGTCGCTGGCAACATCAGCATTTATTGCCCATCCCTAAAGTTATTAGTTGAAACAATTTGAGCTGAAGGAATTTACCCAAACCCCCTGCTTTTGCCAAAAAAAACCAGACTAGCAATTCCAAAATGGTGGCATCAGGATTCCTCTGTCTGAGGAGTCTGAGCTGGTATACGAGAGGAAAGAGGGGGATGAACATGAGATGAGGGTGAGGGGGAAGAGGACCATTAGAAAATATTGGTCCGGATTTCGCGGTCGGTATGGTGGCGTACTCTCAGAGTACTCCGTCATGCCTCCTTTGAAAGCCACCGCAAGTTTGAGATTTCTGCTTGCACTTGCTAACGTGTGAAATCGGGAACGTGCAGTCTGTCAACTTACGCATTGACAGGCCACCCGCACGACCCACGAAAAAGCAATTGCAGTCGCAGATTTGGGCTATTTGCCCGCCGACTGGCCAGTAATTGTACACTGAACAGGCACAGGGCCTGTTTACATCAGCGTAAGGGGAGACCTCAGACATGATTTAAACATTTTGATATCGGAAATGATACACATACACTATATATCAAATGAGTTTCTGCAGATATTGGCCCGGATTCGAGTTTCAATGATGTCGCAAATTATCAAAAAATACATTTTTTAGCGAGTTTGGTGGAGCGAAGCAATAATCACGAATTAAATTCCAATCCTATAAATTGTAATTGGATCTGATTTCGGAATTCCATTAAATCTCTTTACGAGATTCCCTTCAGAAACGATTAAAATGGAATTCTGCTTTGTGATTGGAGGACCAGGATCACATGATCCCAGGTTTGCTTCCGCATCGCCTGCGTCCCTGGGATCTGTGGGCCATTACACTGCGCTCCGCCTCGAGGCCTGAGACAGCAAGGTTTCGCATCTCGCTGCCAGCAGGTATGTGCGCATTCCTTTCGCGGGTCGGAGTGGTACTCCGGAGGTTCACCTCCAACTGCCATTCATGGCACATTGTTTGGAACAATGGCCGTATAGATAATGGATGAAACATCTGGTAAGAGTAGTGGATACACGGGTTTAGATTCACCGGTATCGGTGCGAATTGCCACATGCTGGTAATGGATTTACAGCGAGTCCAAGTGACACTTGCTGCTCTGCCTGAGGCTCTGATACAGCTGTTGGGTTTTTCTTTTGCTAACGGTCTTCTCAGCAAAATGAAAGCGTTGATTGTGAAATCTCTCGAGGCCACAATTCCATCTGCATTCGTGGAGTGACGTCAGTGATGCCCGGAGGGGTAGCAGTTTCATTTATCCAGAAGTGCAGCCAAGCAATAGGACATGCAACAAAAGGTTGCAGTTGGGTTTCTAACAGCAAATGATGTCGCCCACCGTGACGGCCGGTGACTGTCAGTCAGTTTGATGATGTAATCCACCACAGGAGTTTTTAAATCCTTTAGCGTGCAGGCGATGTGTAATGGCCAGAAAACTGGTCTTGTAGTCCTTGGGCCACTGGGAGTTCACCTGCTGGTGCCCTCCAGCATTGACCCCACTGCCGTTTGTGGGGTCAGTCCACGAGTACCTCACTTGGATGGGCACAGACCCCACTACAGCCACATCTCCAGTGCCTGCCTCGCCTGTGTGGCTAGGCAATTGGGTGGACACCTGCCATGGGGGGGGAGGGGGGGTTGTCCAAGACCCCTCCCCCTCCCCCCTGACCGTAGGATGTCTTCCCCCTGTGTAAGGGGGCTGACTTGATTCCTTTTTAAATGCAGCAATTTCCTCGGACTCCCACACTGCTACCCTGGCCTGGGACCCCTCGGGTACGATCCACATTTGGCCATCTGGAGGCTGGTTTGTCCCAACTCACCTGGAGTAGCAGTCTCCACAGATATACCCGGGTCTCAAATGAGCCAACGGAGCAGGATCTCCCAATGTAGGAAGTCCATGCCCCGATGACATTTGCATTTATCTCAACGTAAGCTCGAGGAACAGCACCTCATCTTTCGTTTAGGCACTTTACAGCCTTCTGGACTCAACATCGAGTTCAACAATTTCAAACCGTATACTCTGCCCCTATTTTTGTTTTTCAGATTTTTTTTCTCTCTTTCCCACGGCAGCTGTTGATGTTTCTGCCAGTTACACCCTATCTAGACTCATCTTTTGTTTCTTAACTTGTCCCATTACCATCTCCTTTTGCCTTGCACCATCATCCCTTTTGTCTCTCTAATCTCTCCTGCCTTCCACCCGATCACAGACCTTCCTTTTTGTTCTTTACTCCCCTCCCCCTTTCCCTGCCCCTGCACTTGCTTAAATTCCTGTCACACCTCTAACTTTTTCCAGTTCTGATGAAGGGTCATCAACCTGAAACATTAACTCTGTCTCTCTCTCTGCAGATGCTGCCTGACCCGCTGAGTGCTCCCAGCATTATCTGTTTTTATTTTGCATTGTAATTGGTGGGTGGTCAGAGCTTCCGCCCTTACAAGACCAGTCTAAAACCCAGGGACCCAGTGCAGGGTCTCTGCCATTTTCCGGGGGGTTGGGGAGAGGGTATCTGCTGGTCTCCTGCTGGAGTTTCAGCAGGAAGTCGATAAACTAGTACAGAAATTCAGCTCCTGAATTCCTTTGTGCGTGACTACAATCCAACTCTTGGCCAATCTTTATTTTGACATGATAACTACCTGCAGGATTAGCTTTTACAGTCTATGGCGATGGTCTGAAACCTTGACTTACAAACTCCAATACATTCCTTCCCTCTCTCTCTGTGCCAACTGATCATCACACACAAAGGCACATTGAAAGAACCTTGGGATCCTCAGGCTATGAGTCTGGTGCAGTGGTTTCTGTGATGGTGCACTGCAGTTTTCAAACTACCCGCCCCCCCCCCCCGCCCCCCGCCAGTATGTGAATGTTCCTTTTAGTGTGCTGGATAGCCAAAGGAGCATAAACCCTGACGTCAGTGAAGAACAGCTACACCCCCTCCCTGAGCCCTCCTTTCCGCACCTAGCAACAGTATGCGTCAGAAGGGATACATTGATTTTGATGACTGATTTGGGCTAAGGTCACTGGAGCGCATTTATTTGAAGGAACGATTCTCCAGTGTAAAACGTTATGGATCACGTTAACATTCCTGCAAGATAGAGGCTGCTGTTCATCGTGTCACCGAAAGAAAGAAAGAACTTGCATTTATATAGCGCCTTTCATGACCTCTGCACGTCCCAAAGCTCTTTGCACTTCAAAAGTGTTTTATTGACAGTAATCACGTTTGTATTGTAGGAAACACGGCAGCTTCTCCTCCGCTCGTCTTCGAATAGCGCCCCACGGGGTCTTTTGTCCAACTGAGAGGACAGATGGGGCCTTGGTTTAACGTCTCACCCAAAGGATGGCACCTCCGACAGTGCGGCACCTCCAACAGTGCAGCACTCTCAGCGCTGCACTAGTGTCAGCCTAGATTTTGTGCTCCAGTCTCTGGAACGAGGCTTGAACTCACAACCTTCTGATTCAGAGGCGCGAGTGTTACCCTCTAAGCCACGGTGATACTGAACACTGCTGTCAGAATACATATGGAAATGCAGATAAATGTCAGTGCATTACACACCATTATAATTTTGACAAGCCACAAATATATAAAAAGGTGTGTAATATATTGATCTATTTAACATCTAGTGGTTAAACTTATTTAGTATGCATTAAATAGAACATTTCACGAGCAGTATTTATTTATAAATGTCTCGTCAAGGTCAAGCTTCCTATGCAGTGTGCCTAATGATTATACTAGCCATTTTATTCAACTCCACACTGGTTCTGTGTTCTGTTCGTGTACCGCTTGTATTTTCCCTTTGGTAATAGTGCTAGTGAAAAAGGTATTAACATCCGTATCTCTATTTTGATTCTGTGGGAGTGTTGGACTGATCAGCTCTGCCCATTTGCCTCTCTTCCTTGGAGCAAGCACTACGTAATGCCACCATGATGGAGGCCTGAACAGCTTTTGTAAGCTAGGCAAGAATAAAGCCCCAATTTTAAGTGACGTGAGGCCCAGGCCACTTTAATTCTCGGGCCTAATTTAAACGTTGGGCCCCACTCTCACTTGAAACCCGCGCTGGTGACGTGGCACCGGTGGACGCGAGCAGGAGAGCGCGGCAGGAGGCTGCGGCTGGGGACAACAAAATCAGTCTCCAGATAAGTCTAGGGCATGGTGGATGCTGGCAGCGGACATGGGCAGAAGGGAAGCCAAGGGCGGGGGGAGGCCCTAGGTGTTACTGATGGGGCCTGGGGGAAGCATCCCACTGCTCCTGGCCCACAAGGAATCTAAGAACATAAGAAATAGGAGCAGGAGTAGGTCACTCGGCCCCTCGAGCCTGCTCCACCATTCAATAAGATCATGGTTGAACTTTTGCCTCAACTCCACTTTCCTGCACTATCCCCATATCCCTTGATTCCCTTAATATCCAAAATTCTGCCGATCTCTGTCTTGAATATACTCAACGACTGAGCTTCCACAGCCTTCTGAGGTAGAGAATTCCAAAGATTCACTACCCTCCAGGTGAAGAAGTTTCTCCTCATCTCAGTCCCCTTATTCTGAGACTGTAACCCCTGGTTCCAGACTCCTCAGCCAGAGATGAAAAGTGGTTATGAACAGCTCTTATTACTGATTATAATGAGCACAGAGGAGCTGTGGAGGAAGGGATCCTTATTTGTGAAACATAAATGGCGATGAGGAGTGCAGCTCACGCCTTCCTTTCACTGCCACATTTCCCGAGCCCAGGGAAACCTGCACAGCAACAGTCGAATGTAAATCGGGCTCCCAATTGCCCTGTGGGAGCCCAATTAAAATATCTTCATTAAGAGTCCTGCCTCTTCACAGCGCCACACTCGCATGCCTCGATATCCGCTGTCGTAAAAATGTCGGTGGGCAGTGATTCCCCATGTGTAATGGTTTAAAACTGCGTCCCCCTTCTTCTGCCCATCGTGGTGGGGTTAATATCATAGAAACATAGAAACATAGAAAATAGGTGCAGGAGCAGGCCATTCAGCCCTTCTAGCCTGCACCGCCATTCAACGAGTTCATGGCTGAACATGAAACTTCAGTACCCACTTCCTGCTTTCACGCCATACCCCTTGATCCCCGAGTAGTAAGGACTTCATCTAACTCCCTTTTGAATATATTTAGTGAATTGGCCTCAACTACTTCCTGTGGTAGAGAATTCCACAGGTTCACCACTCTCTGGGTGAAGAAGTTTCTCCTTATCTCGGTCCTAAATGGCTTACCCCTTATCCTTAGACTGTGACCCCTGGTTCTGGACTTCCCCAACATTGGGAACATTCTTCCTGCATCCAACCTGTCCAAACCCGTCAGAATTTTAAACGTTTCTATGAGGTCCCCTCTCACTCTTCTGAACGCCAGTGAATACAAGCCCAGTTGATCCAGTCTTTCTTGATAGGTCAGTCCCACCATCCCGGGAATCAGTCTGGTGAATCTTCGCTGCACTCCCTCAATAGCAAGTATGTCCTTCCTCAAGTTAGGAGACCAAAACTGTACACAATACTCCAGGTGTGGCCTCACCTAGGCCCTGTACAACTGTAGCAACACCTCCCTGCCCCTGTACTCAAATCCCCTCGCTATGAAGGCCAACATGCCATTTGCTTTCTTAACCGCCTGCTGTACCTGCATGCCAACCTTCAATGACTGATGTACCATGACACCCAGGTCTCGTTGCACCTTCCCTTTTCCTAATCTGTCACCATTCAGATAATAGTCTGTCTCTCTGTTTTTACCACCAAAGTGGATAACCTCACATTTATCCACATTATACTTCATCTGCCACGCATTTGCCCACTCACCTAACCTATCCAAGTCACTCTGTAGCCTCATAGCATCCTCCTCGCAGCTCACACTGCCACCCAACTTTGTGTCATCCGCAAATTTGGAGATACTACATTTAATCCCCTCGTCTAAATCATTAATGTACAATGTAAACAGCTGGGGCCCCAGCACAGAACCCTGCGGTACCCCACTAGTCACTGCCTGCCATTCCGAAAAGCACCCATTCACTCCTACTCTTTGCTTCCTGTCTGACAACCAGTTCTCAATCCACGTCAGCACACTACCCCCAATCCCATGTGCTTTAACTTTGCACATTAATCTCCTGTGTGGGACCTTGTCGAAAGCCTTCTGAAAGTCCAAATATACCACATCAACTGGTACTCCTTTGTCCACTTTATTGGAAACATCCTCAAAAAATTCCAGAAGATTTGTCAAGCATGATCTCCCTTTCACAAATCCATGCTGACTTGGACCTATCATGTCACCATTTTCCAAATGCGCTGCTATGACATCCTTAATAATTGATTCCATCATTTTACCCACTACTGAGGTCAGGCTGACCGGTCTATAATTCCCTGCTTTCTCTCTCCCTCCTTTTTTAAAAAGTGGGGTTACATTGGCTACCCTCCACTCCATAGGAACTGATCCAGAGTCAATATCAAGGCCGTTAACTCAGTTTCTCTCTTCACAGATCCTACAGTGTATTTCCAGTCTGTTCTGTTGTTTTTCCATACTCATTTGATTGCTTTTATGTTCTTGTTAGGACTCCAGGATAACATAAATCTCAAGCAGGAGATTGGGGAGAGATTGAGGACCGGGCCCATACTCTTTGGAGTTTCGAAGAATGAGAGGTGATCCCATTGAGACATACAGGATACTGAGGGGGATTGACAGGGTAGATGCCGAGAGGTTGTTTCCCCTGGCTGGAGAGTTTAGAACTAGGGGGCACAGTCTCAGGATAAGGAGGTCGGCCATTTAAGACTGAGATGAGGAGAAATTTCTTCACTCAGAAGGCTGCGAATCTTTGGAATTCTCTGCCCCAGAGGGCTGTGGATATTCAGTCGTTGAGTATATTCAAGGCTGAGATAGAGAGATTTTTGTACTCTAGGGGAATCGAGGGATAAGGGGACAATGCAGGAAAATACAGTTGTGGTCGAAGATCAGCCATGATCTTATTGAATGGCGGAAAAGGCTCGAGGGACTGTATGGCCACCTCCTGCTCCTATTTCTTATGTTCTTAGACCAGTGCATATCAGTAGCGCTGGGCAGGGAATGGGTGGGTTCAGAAGTCAGCGGAGATTAAAATCGAGAGGGATGTAAAATGGCTGGCTGAACTTAATCCATCTAGTTCCCACCGATGTGTTGGGTTAAAATGACTCTTGACTGGTTTTGGCTTGTGTGCTATTAGTTTGGACATGGGCCTGTTGGAGGCCCAATGGGGATGAAGTCCTGACTTCAGCGGAAGTTCGAGACCCAAAGAGATACGCATCTGGCACAAAGTTCATACTGTTTAACACGGGTTCCATATGATCTACCTCTTTGCCACCACCATCAACCTCAAGGCTGTTGTTACACTGTCCGAGCATCTGCCTGTAGCTCAGTGTCACCACCTGGATGTGCCTCCAATCTAAGCTGCATCAGCCTCTCTTGTTGCTCCTTTGGGTTTGACCAAGTGTGCACAACCTGGTCATTCTGCTTGACTCTGAGCTCATCCTTGTGTCCCACATTCAGTCAAGTCATAGAATGGTTACAGCACAGAAGGAGGCCATTCGGCCCATCGAGCCCATGCCGGCTCTCTGCAAGAGCACCTCAGCTAGTTCCACTCCCACACTCTTTCCCTGTAGCCTTGCAATTTTTTTTCCTTCAGGTACTTACCGAATTCCCTTTTGAAAGCCACGATTAAGTCTGTCTCCACCACCCTTTCAGGCAGTGCATTCCAGATCCTAATCACTCGCTGCGTAAAAGGTTTTTCCTCATGTCGCCTTTGGTTCTTCTGCCAATCACCTTAAATCAGTGTCCTCTGGTTCTTGACCCTTCTGCCAATGGGAACAGTTTCTCTCTATGTACTCTGTCCAGACCCCTCATGATTTTGAACACCTCTATCAAATCTCCTCTCAACCTTCTCTGCTCCAAGGAGAACAACCCCAGCTTCTCCAGTCTATCCACTTAAGTGAAGTCCCTCATCCCTGGAACCATTTTTATAAATTTTTTCTGCAGGCCTTTCCAAGGCCTTCACATCCTTCCTAAAGTGTGGTGCCTAGAATTGGACACAATACTCCAGCTGGGGCTGAACCAGTGTTTTATAAAGGTTCATCATAACTTCCTTGCTTTTGTACTCAATGCCTCTATTTATGAAGCCCAGGATCCCATATGTTTTTTTAACTACTTTCCCAACCTGCCTTGCCACCCGCAATGATTTATGCCCATATACCCCCAGGTCTCTCTGTTCCTGCACTCCCTTTAGAATTGTATCCTGGGGTTTATATTGCCTCTCCTCGTTCTTCCTACCAAAATGGATCACTTCACACTTTTCTGCATTAAATTTCATCTGCCACGTGTCCGCCCATTCCACCAGCCTGTCTATGTCCTCCTGCAATCTTTCCCTCTCCTCCTCACTGTTCACTGTACTTCCAAGTTTTGTGTCATCTGCAAATTTTGAAATTGTGCCCTGTACATCCAAGTCCAAGTCATTAATATATATCAAGAAAAGCAGTGGTCCCAGTACCGATCCCTGGGGAACACCACTGAATACCTTCCTCCATTCCGATTACCAACCGTTCATCACACTCTCTCTTTCCTGTCACTGAGCCAAATTTGTATCCATGCTGCCACTGTCCTTTTTATTCCATGGGCTTCAATTTTGCTGGTAAGCCTATTATGTGGCACTTTGTCAAATGCTTTTTGGAAGTCCATGTACACCACATCAACTGCATTGCCCTCATCAACCCTCTGTTACCTCATCAAAAAACTCAATCAAGTTGGTTAAACACGATTTGCCTTTAACAAATCTGTGCTGGCTTTCCTTAATTAATCCACACTTGTCCAAGTGACAATTTTGTCCAGGATTATCATTTCTAAAAGCTTCCCCACTACCGAGGTTAAACTGACTGGCCTGTAGTTGCTGCGTTTCTCATCACAACCTGTCACAAGATTGCATTTTTCCATCTCCAGAACAACTCCCATTTGGATCACTATCTCTCTCCGATTGCTATTAAAACACTACTACTTGCCAGCTTCACTTCCGGAATTGATTTGTGAATTCCCTTCTTGCTGGTCTCCTCACGTCCGTCCTTCTCAAACTCCAGCTAATCCATGTCCTCTCTTACGCAAGGTCCTACACTCCCATCGCCCTTGTCCTTGTCAAGATCCACTCTGTCCTCAGGCACATTGTCTTGCGCAGAAGAATGAGAGGGGATCTCATAGAAACATATAAAATTCTGACAGGGTTTAGACAGGTTAGATGCAGGAAGAATGTTCCCGATGTTGGGGAAGTCCAGAACCAGGGGTCACAGTCTAAGGATAAGGGGTAAGCCATTTAGGACCGAGATGAGGAGAAACTTCTTCACTCGGAGAATTGTGAACCTGTGGAATTCTCTACCACAAAAAGTTGTTGAGTCCAGTTTGTTAGATATATTCAAAAAGGAGTTAGATATGGCCCTTACGGCTAAAGGGATCAAGGGGTATGGAGAGAAAGCAGGGAACCGAGGTTGCATAATCAGCCATGATCATATCGAATGGTGGTGCAGGCTTGAAGGGCCGAATGGCCTACTCCTGCACCTATTTTCTATGTTTCTATGTCTTCAAGATCCTCATCCTCCCTCTCCAATTCCTGCTTGAGCTTTGCTCACCATTGCCTTCTCCATGTATCTCAGCTTGCACTATTCATTCTTTCAACTCTGGTTTGCTGCTCATTTTCCGCTCTATCATTCATGACCAAACCTACTGTCACTGTAGAACTTTCTATTTTGTTGCGTCTAGTCACCTTTCTCTCCTGTCACATTATACCAGCTGTTTAAATGTGGGGGAGTGAATTATACATCAGTGTGGTTTACAATCAATATATACTCAATAAGCAGGTACCAGCTGCCACATATTTAAATGTTTCCAGCTGATTACGATGCAGTGTACAGCACATTTGGGGAGCTTTTAGCTTTTATTGACACTGAGGTGGGGCTGTTCGGAGGCCACTCCACTGTATAGTTTTGAAATATAAGAGAATCCAATTTCAGCTTGCGTGGGTGTGTGATAGCGCGAGAGAGGATTAGTCCTCCAATTCTTTAATCAATGTTCTTTTCTCTCCCTTAACAACGCTAATACAAAACCTGTTGTTCAGATTATTTTAAATGGGCGATTCTACCAGTTAGTATTTGGAAATAATTTTTAATCTTTGCTGCATGATCAAATAGTCCAGCAATTTGTCTCCTCGATTCCCGCTATGGTAATCTTCTGATCTGAGACTGACGAATCAGGGGAGGCATTATCCTTCCGAGAGACGCCGAACGATGATCAGGGGATCGTCAGCCTGAGCCATTGTTGCACATCTCCTGGGCGACCGATCAAGGCCATTGGAATACGTCAGCAACCTTTCATCGCAGTCACGGTGGGCAGTTGGTGGGAAAAAAGACAATTGACAAACATTGTTTTTAAAAAAAATAAAAGCCTTATCATCTGCAACCCTCTCCTTAAAAGGGACTTAAATCCTGAGGATTTTTGCTCAGTCCTGTTATTTTATGCTTCAGTACATCGACAACGGTGCAAGCAGCTGGCAAGCTATTCCTTTAGTAAACCTTCTGGGTGATGCACCGTCTGGACAATTCAGCTTCCTCTTCCATCTCCTGATCTTTGTCCTTTCTCATTTTCTCTTCTGCTCCCAGCACCCTCCAGCTCCATCTGCAATCTAACGCTTTAATGGGCGAGATCGTGCTGTGGTGCAGTGGCCCCTTTTTCTCTTCTCTTTTCCCCCCCCCCACTTTCTGTTTCTCTCCCTCTCGGGGAAAAAGGTTACATTCACATATCAAAGAGTAAATTACTATGTTTAAAATGAACAAATTAATGCAAATTCATCTAACAAAAGGCGGTCAATATCTGAAATCATAGAATGTTACAACCCAGAAACAAGCCATTCAGCCCATCCAGTCAGTAACAGTATTGTTCTCCACATGAGCCACTATTCTAATCCCACTCCACATTCCATCTAATATTCCTCTTTACAAACAAATATCAAATTCCCTTTTATAAGAATTGATAGATCGCGCTCTTTCCCTGTGCGCGCTCTCTCTCTCGCTCTCCCCACTCTCTCTCTCTCTCTCTCTCTCTCTCTCTCTCTCGCTCTCCCCACTCTCTCTCTCTCTCTCTGTCTCTCTCTCTCTCTTCTTTCTCTCTCTCCCTTCTTTCTCTCCCTGCCTTCTCTCTCTCTTTCTCTCTCTCTCTCTCTCCCCCTTCACTCTCTCTCCCTTCTTTCTCTATCTCCTCTCTCGCTCTCCTCACTCTCTCTCCCATCCCTCTCTCTCGCTCACCTTTTAACCACTCATGAAGTATTACATGCCGCTAAGTAGGTAACTGAACACCTGTCTGTATTGAAGTCCATTTGCCAGTCTTCGGCCCATTTCGCCAATATATCGCAATCTGTTCATAACCTATTACCCTCCTCTAAGGTCCTGTCTCCACCACATCATTTGATGTCATCTGTAAATGTAATTATTGTGTAGCAGAAATGCCTCTTCCAGATCATAAATGAATATAATTAATAGAAGGGCATCTAACACTCAACCCTGGGGAAACCCATGAGTGACCAGAGCCCATTGGGAGGATATCCCTTATAAAACCAACCTTTATTTACAGTTCCTTAAGACAATATGTTATCCATCTTCCCATTTCACCCCACACCATGAGATCTATTTCTTTTAAATCCCTCCTGCCACAACATATCAAAAACCTTTTGTAGATTATGTCTACTGAGTCTTGATCAACCATTCAAAAAACTCGAATAAGGTTGGTCAAATATGACCTTTTGTTTTCTGAAGTTGTATTGGCTGCCCATGTCCTAACTCGCGCCAAGTCCCGCTCACCCATCACCCCATGCTCGTTGACCTACATTGGCATCCAGTTAAGCAATGCCTCGATTTCAAAATTCTCATCCTTATTTTCAAATCCCTCCATGACCTCGCCCTTCCCTATCTCTGTAATCTTCTCCAGCCTCACAGCCCCCCCGAGATGTCTGCGCTCCTCTAATTCTGCCCTCTTGAGCATCCCTGATTATAATCACTCAACCATCGGCGGCCGTACCTTCTGTTGCCAAGGCCCCAGTCTCTGGAACTCCCTGCCTAAACCTCTCTGCCTCTACCTCTCTCTCCTCCTTCATGATGCTCCTTAAAACATACCTCTTTGACCAAGCTTTTGGTCACCTGCGCTAATGATCTACTTCTGCGGTTCGGTGTCAAATTTTTATCGCATAATACTCCTGTGAAGCGCCTTGTGACGTTTCACTACGTTAAAGGTGCTATATAAATACAGGTTGTTGTTGATAGCCCCTGTCATCCCCGTAAATACTATACACTCAATTATATCATTCCTTATGGTCTGACTACCACAGAGGTTGGACTCACTGGTCTGTCGTTCCTTGGATTTGACTTTAATCCACTTTGAATGTGGGAACCATGTGCTATTGTTGCAATCCTCTGACATGAACCCAAATCTCAGTGAGCTATTGAAAATATCTACCAGGGGTTCACACACGACCTCTGCCAATTCTGCCAGCACCCAGGGACTTGCTGCTTTTTCGACTTTGAGCCCTTTTGGTTGAGCTGTCGCCATTCCCCTGGAGATCTGCAAACACCCTATCCGTGTTTTAGTCGCAGCCACTCGGCAAGGTGCAGGTCCAACCTTTTTTCACTTTAAAGAGCAGACACAAAGGGGATTATTTTAACCCAACCCACCATGCGACTGAGTGGGAGAATGAGGATAGAATAAATCTCGTTCCCCTGTGCCAGTATATTAGCAGAGTGAGTTTGCTTCACTGGTGTCATTCATATATCGCACTCGCTGTAACAACTGGTGTGTAAGCCTGAATCCTGTGTGCCAATAAAAGGTCTCCAATTCTAACCTGCCATTGCCGTTCCCCAACTCACCTTGCCTGCAACCCAGAAGAAATTGGGAGTAAAATTGAAAGGTTATGTGAAATGTTGCCCATGCACAAATGCTTGTATAGGATCTGAGGCCTTCTATCACCAAGACTGACCACTCAAACCTTCCTTTGTGCAATATTATTATTTGTAGTAGGTCAGTGCATAAGGGGTCACCCATTTAAAATGGAGAGGAGGAGGAATTTCTTCTCTGAGGGTCGTGAATCTTTGGAATTCTCTACCCCAGAGAGCTGTGGAGGCTGGGTCATTGACATATTTAAGGTGGAGATAGACAGATTTGTGAATGATAAGGGAGTCGAGGGTTATGGGGAGCGGGCAGGGAAGTGGAGTTGAGGCCAGGATCAGATCAGTCATGATCTTATTGAATAGCGGAGCAGGCTTGAGGGGCCGAATAGCCTACTCCTGCTCCTATTTCTTCTGTAGAACAGAATAATTTAATTTCAGAGAATTATCTGTATTCTACCGTGAAGGAATCGGAGCACTGGGAGAACTTGCACACCATAAGGATTAGTTTACATCAGACGGCCAAGCAAGTGGCTTCAGTGTATTTAAGCACTGAAGGATGTTCGGTATTCATGGAGTGAGATCATTTACACTCCACATTTGTAATGTACTTTCAGTGTATGTGGTTGGGGTCCGTGTTTCGGATCTGCCCAAGTTTTGAATCGGCCGTCTAAATCTGTTGAGTACAAGTCTGAGCTCACCATTCTTAAGCTGCACCGTGCTCTGGCCTGGCTTCACTTTTAATATTGCATTCAATTCTGCTCATGGACACAGAAAGAAAACGTCCTTCAAAGCCTTGGAAGTAGTGCAGAGGTCTACAAGGGTGATTCCTAGTGTCAGATAACTAAGCTATCAGGATAGGCTAGAAAAACCTGAGACATGTGTGGGACAACCTTATACAAGTATATGAGTGGAATACAGCAACAATAATAATGTGTATTTATATAGCACCTGTAACATAGTGAAACGTCCCAAGGTGCTTCACAGGAGTTTGACACCGAGCCACATCAGGAGATGTTATGGCAGATGAGCAAAAGCTTGGTCAAAGAGGTAGGTTTTAAGGGGCGTCTTAAAGCAACAAAGAGAGCGAGGTGGAGAGGTTTAGGGAGAGAGTTCCAGAGCTTGGGGCCTCAGCAGTTGAAACACGGCCACCGATGGTTGAGCGCTTAAAATCAGGGTGCTCAAGAGGCCACAATTGGAGGAGCGTAGATATCTCTGGGGGAGGGGGGCGTTGTGGGCTGAGGGAGGTTACAGAGAAAGGGAGGGGTGATGCCATAGCGGGATTTGAAAATGAGAATGTTAAAATTGAGGCATTGCCAATGTAGCTCGGCAATGCAAGATTGATCTCTAACATTATTTTAAGCTGAATCTTGACAGCAGAACTAAGGGACATGGATACAAACTGATAAAAGCCAAGTTCAGGGCAAGGTCAGGAAGCATTTGTTCATGCAAAGAGTAATCAATAGAATTGCCTTTTGGGCAAGGTAATGGAGCCAGAACCTCTGCAATGAGTTAAGGGATTGTTAGATACTGTGATGAAGAAACCATAGGTTTCTATAGATGGATGTCTCCTTTAACTGTAAATTAACTTTGAGATATTTTGTGACTTTCATTGTCCTGAAGTATACTCTCTATAACACTAGGACCTAACCTGCCAACCGAGAAAGTCACTTTACATACTTACATTTCCATTTTTGTTCTTTTTTCTTTATCAGGGACTTGCTGTCAGCACGTTACATTGAAAGGCATTTCAATGAGGAAGGAAAGACCACACAGACTTCGGTAAGATAAAGATACTTTCTTAGCTTATATTTTATGGCAGGAATATTAAATGAATGTGGATCTACAGTGTAAGAACATAAAAACATAAGAATTAGGAGCAGGAGAAGGCCATTCAACCCCTCGAGCCTGTTCCAGTTCAATAAGGTCATGGCTGATCTTCGACCTCATGTCCACTTTCCTGCCCGATCTCCATATGCCTTGATTCCCCTAGAGTCCAAAAATCTCTCTATCTCAGCCTTGAATATAGTCAACGATTCAGCACCCATCCACAGCCCTTTGGGGCAGAGAATTCCAAAGATTCACAACCCTCTGAGTGAAGAAATTCCTCCCCATCTCAATTTTAAATGGCCGACCCTTTATCCTGAGACTGTTCTAGACTCTCCAGCCAGAGGAAACAACCTCTCAGTATCTACCCTGTCAATCCCGCTCAGAATCTTACATGCTTCAATGAGATCACTGTTATGTCTTCAGATGCTCTAATAATGACTCCACGAGACAATGTGTTGTGCCTGAACTGTAGTGACCTTAGTCCATTTAATGTAACTCCAGAGTGAGGATCACACCTGGTTGCCTGCCTTTTATACTAGGCCTGGCACACCTGTACAGGTAACCTGCAAGTCTCTCACTGCAGTGCCCTCTGGTGGCACACCTTGTAATAGTACAAGCAGTAACTATGTAGGATACATGACAATCACCTCTCATTCTTCTAAACTCCAGAGGGTATAGGCCCATTGTACTCAATCTCTCCTCATAGCACAACCCTCAATGATTTGTGTGAACAGTTTGGAATAGAAAGAAGCAACATTGTGGAGCAGCAGGCAACTCGAGTGCAGAAACTACATGAGATTTCAGAGCCGCTAAGCGTCAACAAAAGTTTCAACCAGCTTTATCTGATGGCATTTGACTATTACTCTAATTTATTCAGGGCATGGTTGGTGGGCGGGAGTAGGAATTGGCAATAGTCAGGTGGACAGAGATGAAAAGGAGGGCAGGAAAAAGAGTGGGAGAGCAATAGTGATAGGGGATTCGATTGTAAGGGGAATAGATAGGCATTTCTGCGACCGCAACCGAGACTCCAGGATGGTATGTTGCCTCCCTGGTGCAAGGGTCAAGGATGTCTCGGAGCGGGTGGAGGACATTCTGCAAAGGGAGGGTGAACAGCCAGTTGTCGTGGTGCACATTGGTACCAACGATACAGGAAAAAACGGGTTGAGGTCCTACGAGATGAATTTAAGGAGCTAGGAGCTAAATTAAAACGTAGGACCTCAAAAGTAGTAATCTCGGGATTGCTACCAGTGCCACATGCTAGTCAGAGTAGGAATCGCAGGATAGCGCAGATGAATACGTGGCTTGAGCAGTGGTGCAGCAGGGAGGGATTCAAATTCCTGGGGCATTGGAACCGGTTCTGGGGGAGCTGGGACCATTACAAACCAGACGGCCTGCACCTAGGCAGGACCGGAACCAATGTCCGAGGGGGAGTGTTTGCTAGTGCTGTTGGGGAGGAGTTAAACTAATATGGCAGGGGGATGGGAACCAATGCAGGGAGACAGAGGGAAACAAAAAGAAGGCAAAAGCAAAAGACAGAAAGGAGATGAGTAAAAGTAGAGGGCAGAGAAACCCAAGGCAAAATCAAAAAGGGCCACAGAATATATAGGGGCTGCAGGAGGGGTCAAAACTAAAAATCATGACTTTAAAAACTAGTATTAAAACACTCTACCTTAACGCACGCAGCATTCGAAATAAAGTAAATGAGTTGACGGCACAAATCATTACAAATGGGTATGATTTGGTGGCCATTACAGCAATGTGGTTGCACGGTGGCCAAGACTGGGAATTAAACATACAGGGGTATCTGACAATTCGGAAAGACAGACAAGAAGGGAAAGGAGGTGGGGTAGCCCTGTTAATAAAGGATGATATCAGGGCAGTTGTGAGAGACGACATTGGCTCTAATGAACAAAATGTTGAATCATTGTGGGTGGAGATTAGAGATAGTAAGAGGAAAAAGTCACTGGTGGGCGTAGTTTATAGGCCCCCAAATAATAGCTTCACGGTGGGGCGCGCAATAATCAAGGGAATAATGGACGCATGTGAAAAAGGAACGGCAGTAATCATGGGGGATTTTAACCTACATATCGATTGGTCAAATCAAATCGCACAGGGTAGCCTTGAGGAGGAATTCATAGAATGCATACGGGATTGTTTCTTAGAACAGTATGTTACAGAACCTACAAGGGAGCAAGCTATCTTAGATCTGGTCCTGTGTAATGAGACAGGAATAATAAACGATCTCCTAGTAAAAGATCCTCTCGGAATGAGTGATCACAGTATGGTTGGATTTGTAATACAGATTGAGGGTGAGGAAGTAGTGTCTCAAACGAGCATACTATGCTTAAACAAAGGGGATTACAGTGGGATGAGGGCAGAGTTGGCTAAAGTAGACTGGAAACACAGACTAAACAGTGACACAATTGAGGAACAGTGGAGGACTTTTAAGGAGCTCTTTCATAGTGCTCAACAAAAATATATTCCAGTGAAAAAGAAGGGTGGTAAGAGAAGGGATAACCAGCCGTGGATAACCAAGGAAATAAAGGAGAGTATCAAATTAAAAACCAATGCGTATAAGGTGGCCAAGGTTAGTAGGAAACTAGAAGATTGGGAAAATTTTAAACAACAGCAAAGAATGACTAAGAAAGCAATAAAGAAAGGAAAGATAGATTACGAGGGTAAACTTGCGCAAAACATAAAAAAAGATAGTAAAAGCTTTTACAGATATATAAAACGGAAAAGAGTGACTAAAGTAAATGTTGGTCCCTTAGAAGATGAGAAGGGGGATTTAATAATGGGAAATGTGGAAATGGCTGAGACCTTAAATAATTATTTTGCTTCGGTCTTCACAGTGGAAGACACAAAAACCATGCCAAAAATTGCTGGTCACGGGACTGTGGGAAGGGAGGACCTTGAGATAATCACTATCACTATCACTAGGGGCGTAGTGCTGGACAGGCTAATGGGACTCAAGGTCGACAAATCCCCTGGTCCTGATGAAATGCATCCCAGGGTATTAAAAGAGATGGCGGAAGTTATAGCAGATGCATTCATTATAATCTACCAAAATTCTCTGGACTCTGGGGAGGTACCAGCAGATTGGAAAGCAGCTAATGTAACGCCTCTGTTTAAAAAAGAGGGCAGACAAAAGGCAGGTAACTACAGGCCGGTTAGTTTAACATCTGTAGTGGGGAAAATGCTTGAAACTATCATTAAGGAAGAAATAGCGGGACATCTAGATAGGAATAGTGCAATCAAGCAGACGCAACATGGATTCATGAAGGGGAAATCATGTTTAACTAATTTACTGGAATTCTTTGAGGATATAACGAGCATGGTGGATAGAGGTGTACCGATGGATGTGGTGTATTTAGGTATCCAAAAGGCATTCGAAAAGGTGCCACACAAAAGGTTACTGCAGAAGATAAAGGTTCGCGGAATCAGAGGAAATGTATTAGCATGGATCGAGAATTGGCTGGCTAACAGAAAGCAGAGAGTCGGGATAAATGGGTCCTTTTCGGGTTGGAAATCAGTGGTTAGTGGTGTGCCACAGGGATCGGTGCTGGGACCACAACTGATTACAATATACATAGATGACCTGGAAGAGGGGACAGAGTGTAGTGTAACAAAATTTACAGATGACACAAAGATTAGTGGGAAAGCGGGTTGTGTAGAGGACACAGAGAGGCTGCAAAGAGATTTAGATAGGTTAAGCGAATGGGCTAAATTTTGGCAGATGAAATACAATGTCGGAAAGTGTGAGGTCATCCACCTTGGAAAAAAAAACAGTAAAAGGGAATATTATTTGAATGGGGAGAAATTACAACATGCTGCGGTGCAGAGGAACCTGGGGTCCTTGTGCATGAATCCCAAAAAGTTAGTTTGCAGGTGCAGCAGGTAATCAGGAAGGTGAATGGAATGTTGGCCTTCAGTGAGAGAGGGATGGAGTACAAAAGCAGGGAGGTCCTGCTGCAACTGTATAGGGTATTGGTGAGGCCGCACCTGGAGTACTGCGTGCAGTTTTGGTTACTTTACTTAAGGAAGGATATACTAGCTTTGGAGGGGGTACAGAGACGATTCACTAGGCTGATTCCGGAAATGAGGGGGTTACCTTATGATGATAGATTGAGTAGACTGGGTCTTTACTCGTTGGAGTTCAGAAGGATGAGGGGTGATCTTATAGAAACATTTAAAATAATGAAAGGGATAGACAAGATAGAGACAGAGAGGTTGTTTCCACTGGTCGGGGAGACTAGAACTAGGGGGCACAGCCTCAAAATACGGGGGAGCCAATTTAAAACCGAGTTGAAAAGGAATTTCTTCTCCCAGAGGGTTGTGAATCTGTGGAATTCTCTGCCCAAGGAAGCAGTTGAGGCTAGCTCATTGAATGTATTCAAGTCACGGATAGATAGATTTCTAACCAATAAGGGAATTAAGGGTTATGGGGAGCGGGCGGGTAAGTGGAGCTGAGTCCTCGGCCAGATCAGCCATGATCTTGTTGAATGGCGGAGCAGGCTCGAGGGGCTAGATGGCCTACTTCTGTTCCTAATTCTTATGTTCTTATGAAAATGGCGCTGGGGTCTAAATGACTGCACTTGTGTTTGAGGCTTTGACTGCTTCACCTGAAAGATTGAACTGTTCGGGGCTTTTTTCTTTCGATAAGAGACGACTTGGAGGTGACCTGATAGAAGTCTTTAAAATTATGAGTGTTGTGTATGTAGATACTCTGTTAATAACTCCACGAGGCAGGGGTATGGCACTTGAACTGTACAGACTGCAGTCCTTTATTGCAGCTCCTCGAGTGAGGGCACCAAGAGGTGAGCTCCCTTTTATACTGGGTTACCTGCAGTGTACAGATGACCCTTAGGTCTCCAGCAGCAGCACCCTCTGGTGTTCAGGTAAGGTATATACAGGGTGAGGGTACATTTATGTCTAGTGTTACAGTACATCATTACATCATTGGCATGCATACATAACAATGAGTGTGTTGGACAGGGTCGATGTGGAGAGAATGTTTCCACTTGTGGGAGAATCCAAAACTGGGAACCATGAATACAAGTGACTAATAAATCCAATGGGGAATTCAGAAGAAATTCCTTTACTCCGAGAGTGGTTAGAATGTGGAACTCGCTGCCACAGGAAGTGTTTGAGGCGAATAGCTTGGATGCTTTCAGAAGGAAACTGGATGAGTACATGAGAGAAAAGGGAATAGAAAGATACCCTGACAGGCTGAGATGACGCACCTGGAATGGGAGGAGATCCGTGTGGGGTATAAACACTAGGGCAGACATGTTGGGCCGAATGGCCTGTTTCTGTGCTGTATATTCTATGTAATGCTTAAGGTGGGTGTTCGGGCCCCAGATATTCTGAGGGGCCTAGATAGAGTGGATAGGACGGAACTATTTCCCTTAGCGGAGGGGTTAACAACCAGGGGAACAAAGCTAGTGACCTGAATGAACGTGACTGTAATACGGAGGATTGCTCACTGAGCCAGGAGCAGTAGAGTTCATTTCATTCATGAAAGATGGATAACTTTAGTTGTGTTTTTTCTGCATTAAAGGTGCTAAATAAATGAAAGTTGCTGTATAAACACTATCAAGGGAGCATTGCTGCTCTTATTTTAGTGTAGATACGTTTTGGATATTGCAATGTGTTCTGTCTATATTTCACTCTAGGCCTACGGTTTGTTTTTCTTTAACAATTTCTGGTCTGAGCCCTTGTTGAGGGCAGAGTAGAAACTAAATAAATTGCATTTATATAGCACCTGTCACGTCCTTAGGACTTTCAAAAAATGCTTCACGAGTAATGAATTACTTTTGAAATATCATCAGTGTTGCTTTACAAGTAAGGGTAGCAGCCAAATTTTGCAGACCAAGATCCCACAAACAAAAATGAGATGAATGATCAGTGGATCTGTTTTGGTGGTGGTTGCTTGTATGGTATGCGTCTGTGTTGCATTGTGAGTGGCTTAGCCATTTAGTGACTCAATAAAACCCCAGTTAGTTGGGTCTAGGTCATCCACAATGAGGTATGCAGTTGTGAGCCTAGTGGATGAACTGGTAATGTGTAGTGGGATTGTTAAACCTTTGTTAATAAACCAATTAGTTCCCAATAGCAATGTGTTGCTATGAATTCTTAAGCAAAGAACCCATGAAGCGAAAACATTACATTGTTGAAGGACCAACACTACTTTTTATAAAGATGGTTACAGACAATGTAATCAGCCTGCGGATCCTTCCTCTGCTCATTGTGTAAAGATATGAAAACAACATTGTCCAGCAACCCACCACTGGAGATGAGGTCGGACTGGAGTCTGAGACATAAGGACATAAGAACATAAGAATTAGGAACAGGAGTAGGCCATCTAGCCCCTCGAGCCTGCTCCGCCATTCAATAAGATCATGGCTGATCTGGTCGTGGACTCAACTCCACTTACCCGCCCTCTCCCCGTAACCCTTAATTCCCTTATTGGTTAAAAATCTATCTATCTTTGACTTGAAAACATTCAATGAGCTAGCCTCAACTGCTTCCTTGGGCAGAGAATTCCACAGATTCACAACCCTCTGGGAGAAGAAATTCTTCCTCAACTCGGTTTTAAATTGGCTCCTCCTATTTTGAGGCTGTGCCCCCTAGTTCTAGTCTCCCTTACCAGTGGAAACAACCTCTCTGCCTCTATCTTGTCTATCCCTTTCATTATTTTAAATGTTTCTATAAGATCACCCCTCATCCTTCTGAACTCCAACGAGTAAAGACCCAGTCTACTCAATCTATCATCATAAGGTAACCCCCTCATTTCTGGAATCAGCCTAGTGAATCGTCTCTGTACCCCTTCCAAAGCTAGTATATCCTTCCTTAAGTAAGGTGACCAAAACTGCATGCAGTACTCCAGGTGCGGCCTTACCAATACCTTATACAGTTGCAGCAAGACCTCCCTGCTTTTGTACTCCATCCCTCTCTCACTGAAGGCCAACATTCCATTCGCCTTCCTGATTACCTGCTGCACCTGCAAACTAACCTTTTGGGGTTCATGCACAAGGACCCCCAGGTCCCTCTGCACCACAGCATGTTGTAATTTCTCCCCATTCAAATAATATTCCCTTTTACTGTTTTTTTTTCGCAAGGTGGATGACCTCACACTTTCCGACATTGTATTCCATCTGCCAAACCTTAGCCCATTCGCTTAACCTATCCAAATCTCCTTGCAGTCTCTCTGAGTCCTCTACACAACCCGCTTTTCCACTAATCTTCGTGTCATCTGCAAATTTTGTTGCACTACACTCTGTCCCCTCTTCTAGGTCATCTATGTATATTGTAAACAGTTGTGGTCCCAGCACTGATCCCTGTGGCACACCACTAACCACTGATTTCCAACCGGAAAAGGACCCATTTATCCCGACTCTCTGCTTTCTGTTCGCCAGCCAATTCTCTATCCATGCTCATACATTTCCTCTGACTCCGCGTACCTTTATCTTCTGCAGTAACCTTTTGTGTGGCACTTTATCGAATGCTTTTTGGAAATCTAAATACACCACATCCATCGGTACACCTCTATCCACCATGCTCGTTATATCCTCAAAGAATTCCAGTAAATTAGTTAAAAATGATTTCCCTTTCATGAATCCATGCTGCGTCTGCTTGATTGCACTATTCCTATCTAGATGTCCAGCTATTTCTTCCTTAATGATAGTTTCAAGCATTTTCCCCACTACAGATGTTAAACTAACTGGCCTATAGTTACCTGCCTTTTGCCTGCCCCCTTTTTTAAACAGAGGCGTTACATTAGTTGCTTTCCAATTCGCTGGTACCTCCCCAGAGTCCAGAGAATTTTGGTAGATTATAACGAATGCATCTGCTATAACTTCCGCCATCTCTTTTAATACCCTGGGATGCATTTCATCAGGACCAGCGGACTTGTCTACCTTCAGTCCCATTAGCCTGTCCAGCACTATCCCCCTAGTGATAGTGATTGATTCACATTCAAATAGATAGCAAATATCGTCACACATAGACAATGGTCACTTGGTCAAGGAGCCTTCAGTACATGCAGGGAGGATTCTGGGGGAGGCGTTATATATATATATATATATGTCCCACTCCAGGCACTTGAGCACAACAAATCTAGGCCGACACTCCAGTGCTGAGGGAGCGCTGTATTGTCAGAGGTGCCGTCCTTTGGATGAGATGCTAAACCGAGGCCCCGTCTGCTCTCTCAGGTGGACGTAAAAGATCTCACGGCACTATTTCAAAGAAGAGCAGGGGAGTTATTCCTGGTATCCTAACCAATATTTATCCCTCAATCAACATCACAAAAACAATTTATCTGGTCATTATCACATTGCTGTTTGTGGGAGCTTGCTGTGCGCAAATAGGTTGCTGCACTTCCCACATTACAACAGTGACTGCACTCCAAAAGTACTTCATTCTATGTAAGGCACATTGAGTCGTCCGGTGGTCGTGAAAGACGCTATATAAATGTAAGTCCTCCTTTTCTTTATCATTAAACCTTTCCTCATTAGGACCATCAAGCCTTTCCTCTGTGGTGCATTTATAGTAAAATCCAGTACATATGACATTATATAACCTGTTTAAATGATCACAGAGCGTCGGAGAGTGAATTATACACCAGTGTAGTTTACAATCAATATATACTTAACAAACAGGTGCCAGCTGCCATATTTTCTAATGTTTCCAGCTGATTGTGATGCAGTGTGAATGCTGCATCATTGCAGTGTACAGCTGAGTGTTAATTGTAATCTCACATTTGGGGAGCTTTTAGCTTTTACTGACAGTGAGATGGGGCTGTTCGGAGGCTACTCCACTGTATATTTTTGAAATACAGGAGAATCCAATTAAAAAAGATTATGTGCGTGTGTGAGAGCAAGAGAGAGGATTAGTCCTGCAAGTTTTCCCACAAATTCAACAAATCTTTGTTCAAATTAAATTATTTCCTGGTAACACGGTGAACTCCTCCGTGCGGTCAAAGAAAGAAAGACTTGCATTTATATAGTGCCATTCACAACCAGGGACATCCCAAAACGCTTTACAGCCAATCAAGTACTTTTTGAAGTGAAGTCACTTGTTGTAATGTAGGAAACGCGGCAGCCAATTTGCACACAGCAAGCTCCCACAAACAGCAATGTGATAATGACCAGATCATCTGTGTTTATTGAGGGGTAACTCCCCTGCTCTTCTTCAAAATCGTGCCATGGGATCTTTTACATCCACCTGAGGGAGAAGATGGGGCCTCAGTTTAACGTCTCATCTGAAAGACAGTGCAGCACTCCATCAGCACTGCACTGGAGTGCCAGCCTAGATTTTGATGCTCAAGTCTCTGGAATGGGACTTGAACCGACAACCTTCTGACTCAGAGGCGAGTGTGCTACCCACTGAGCCACTGGCTGACACGAAGGAATACGAGCCTTGTGGGAGGCTAGCACTTAATCACGGAGGGAAAGGAGACCTGTGGGCCGGTCACCTGAAGCTGTTCCGATATCCCAGCAGGCATTGAAAACATGATCTAAACGGAGCTCCCAGGTTGCTTGCGCACTGTATTGTTTTGGAACTTGTGTGCAGGGAGATCTGAGATAAACTAGAGCAAAGGGCTGAAATATAAATGATCTCACCCAAAGGAACAATGCTGAACTGTTTAAAGTTTACCTTCATCATCGCACCTAGTCTCGCTCACCCATCACCCCTGTGCTCGCTGACCTACATTAGCTCCAAGTCTGGCAATGCCTCGATTTTAAAAAAAAAAGATCATTCTGGTGTTCAAATCACTCCATGGCCTCGCCCCTCCCTATCTCTGCAATCTCCTGTAGCCCCACAACCCCCCAAGATCTCTGTGCTGCTCCAATTCTGGGCTCTTGCTCAACCCCAATTCCCTTCGCTCTACCATTGGCGGGCATGCTTTCAGGTGCCTGGGCCCTAAGCTCTGGGACTCCCTCCCTAAACCTCTCTGCCTCTCTACCTCTCTCTCCTCCTTTAAAGTCGCTTCTTAAAACTCACCTCTTTGATCAAGGTTTTGGTCACCTGCCCTAATATCTCTCTCTCTGTGGCTCGGTGTCAAATTTGATCTGATTGCGCTCCTCTGACGTGCATTGAGACGTTTGACTACATTTAAAAGGCGCTATATAAATGCAAGTGTTTGTTGAAAGAAAAATCTATTGCATTATCTTACTATTAAAATAGCTTGGGTCATTTATTAATGAGAGATAAAGGGAGAAAAAGCATTCACTTCATAGTGAATACATTTCTCGCCTAACTAAAATATTAATTGGCAACAAAATAGAACCCCGAGTGTTGACAATATTTGTATCAGTAAGAGAAATAATGCCATCTGATCTAACAGGACCTGCCTGAAGATTGATCAGTGGATCTCTGGCCCAGCGTAGGGCTCGTGGATCATTGCAGATCTGTATGTGATGTTGTTGTTTGCACAAGCAGCAAGACTGTATTTGGCATTCATTCTTGCTGCAAGTGCAACTTTGTGCAGTGTTGTCTTGAAGGGATTTTCAGCAGAATTGTGCGATACCTTGTATTGTGAAGATTGAAGGAGTGGTGGTAGAACATAATTTGAAGAGAGAAAATCAAGCTTTCCAGCCTAGAATGAAGGTAATTAAGGCAGGCCTCACTAGGGCATGTAAAATAATCACTGGTATAGATGGCAGCCATGGAATATCACTTCAGTGTAATCTAGGTAAGCAGGATCATAGAAAATTAATTTAAATTAGTGAAAGGTTAATTTAAAGCAGATCATCTTCACCTAGTTTGCCTGCATAATTACAGCAATTAGAGATTTTTGTAAAAAAAAATAGTGATTGATTTGAAATGTCCTTGGCACATGAAAGGTGTTATATCATTGCTAAATTTTCTTTAATGTTTGTAATCTGATGGCTAGGGCAGTAGAGGTAAAATAATTAGACACAAAGTGCAGCAGGATGATACAATGAGAGAGTCGGGCTATAGAAGGAATGGGTTTCAGGGCTTCAATGGGCTTTTCTTATCCTTGTCTCTGTTCCAATTTAATTCACGGAATTCTGTCCTCAAACAGGGGTTGATTGCTTAGTGTTCAATGTGGATTGAAATGAGCTGTTTAATTATTGTAAACTTTTGACTACCTATCAGACAATCAGGCTCTTCAAATGCAGAATTTGTAATGTGTGTGTCAAAAAGGAAAGACATGCATTTATATAGCGCCTTTCACAACCACCAGACATCTCAAAGTGCTTTTCAGCCAATGAAGTAATTTTGAAGTGTATTCACTGCTGTAATGTAGGAAACGCGGCAGCCAACTTGCGCACAACAAGCTCCCACAAACAGCAATGTGATAATGATCAGATAATCTGTTTTTGTTATGTTGGTTGAGGGATAAATATTAGCCAGGATACCGGGGATAACTCCCCTGCTCTTCTTCGAAATAGTGCCATGTGATCTTTTACGTCCACCCGAGAGGGCAGGCAGGGCCTCGGTTTAACGTCGCGTTCCCTCAGCACTGCACTGGAGTGTCAGCCTAGATTTTTTTTTTGTGTTCACAACCTACTGACTCAGAGGCGAGAGTGCTACCCACTGAGCCAAAGCTGAAACTGTCGTCTTCTATTTTCTGTTTCTTTTTCCTGTGGTGTACATATTGATAATAGATAGTTGATTTTTCTATTGATGGTATTATGAGCAATTTCACTAATAAAGGTAGGATTCCAATCCCTTTGGTTACTTTTGGCTCACCTGATCCTGGGTAGTCCCCTCCCCAGTTAGTCCAATCCACCCAATCACATCAATTTTTATTATCTGTTCAATGCTGACCTTAGTATGTTGCTGGCTACGTTTTAGTGTTTATGGAAGGAGGACTCCTACTCGTTTAACTTAATGGGCTCTATTTGAATTACCTTGGATTAGAAATGTCAATAATTGTGAGTTTTCCTTGATGTAAATAGCTGTGATATCTCCGAGGGAGTCACTTATTCTCTTTCAGTTTCTCGGTAACTTACAAAAATGTTAAATGCTGTTAAGAAATAGTTTGAAATATTTCCATCAATGTTTGCCCAGGGATCACACTATGAATGTATTGCAGTATCCATATATAAGCCACACTTTATTAGGGGCTCGTGTAGTATATTATTCCGATTAAAACCTTCACGTGCCCATAATGGGGATACGTAGAGGAGCTGCTTTCAGTTTGTTCAAATAGTGACTGCTGCCAACGCACCGGAAGCTACGCATTAACGTTAACTTTCATAAGCTGATAGAGACACAAATTCAACTTTTAATTTATAGTTTCTTCTCCAGTTCGGTAGCAGCGATCTCTTTTCCACACACCCTCCCCTCCTTTCTCTCTCTCCCCAATCTGTGGAAAGTCAGGCAAGAACAAACACAAAATCTAATGGAACTGCGCGCACGCAACGACTTTATTGCGTTGGCAGCAGTCGTGTCCTTTGTTCCCCGACCTGTCGCTGCTGGATGAAATTGTTGTCCATGCAAAACTGGCTCAGGTCCACAACATCACCCAGCTGCCGGATAATCTTTTTATGAAGACTGCGCTCTGTATTTTTATTTCCATATGTTTTTCCTATTCGAAAGACAAAATTTAAGCAAATTCTGGAAATGGGTTTTAGATTCCTCTTGAAGACAGGAATTGTTCGTTGTGCCCGTCGTGTTTAAGACGGGCACCAGAAATGTGGCTGGGGGTAGGTAGCTGTGATTTAAGTAGGACATTTTTTTTAATGTGGATTTTAGGAAGTTTTATAAAATGGCACTGCAATTGGGAGTCTTGGGATTCGATTCTTTTGCTGCAAGAAATGATGAGGTCAGAGATATGCAATCTGTCGGAGTGTCAGGTGATGAGAGCGTTGAGCCACTTTCAATGATAATGGTACGCAGCTCATTATATCTGCAGTAATTCATTTCCATGGCAACAGCAACTGATCCTTCTTTCAAGTTGACTTAATATTGCACCAAACAAGAATTATTCTCCAGACTCAATACCTGCTGAATACTGCTCTGGAGTTGGATAAGTACCTGAAAGAAAAAGAATTGCAGGGCTACAGGGAAAGGGTGGGGGAGTGGGACTAGTTGAGGTGCCCTTACAGAGAGCTGGCATGGGCTCGACAGGCCAAATGGCCCCCTTCCATGCTGTAACCATTCTATGATTCTGACTCTTTATGGAGGTTATAAATGCAGGCAATATTTTGTTTGTGCAAATGACCCATTTAGTTAAATATGTGCAATGTGGCAGATTGAGGTAATCAGGAATATCAGTGCGTACAGTGTAATAAAGTGTTGAAATTGGTGCTTAACACACACCATTTTATTTAACAAGAACAGACAGCAGCAAGCTGCCAGAAATGAGAGAATGTAGAAAGAAAATGGCTTTTGAGAAGCACTAACCCCATCCTACATGGTCACCAGTCTTCGGGATACTTCCCCACCATCCTGACACCGAACTAATCCAGAACCCAGGGCCAACCAAGCTGCCTGTGCACGCCCCAGCCCTTGGCCTACATTGTGCCCAATGCAAACAGCCTGATGTGGTGATAAATTGCTCCTGCAGACATCATGCAGTGACACTCCATAAGCTGTGTCTGGAAATATCTACACTCCTCAAATATGTGTGATTGTACACCTAAATATACAATTACCTCATTAAATATCGATGTGGGTATATCTGGAAAGAAAGAAAGACTTGCATTTATATAGCGCCTTTCACGACCAACGGACATGTCAAAGTGTTTTGCAGCCAATGAAGTACTTTTGCAGTGTGGTCACTGTTGTAATGTGGGAAACGCAGCAGCCAACTTGTGCACAGCAAGCTTCCACAAACAGCAATGTGATAATGACCAGATAATCTGTTTTTGTTATGTTGATTGAGGGATAAATATTGGCTAGGACACCGGGGATAACTCCCCTGCTCTTCTTCGAAATAGTGCCATGGGATCTTTTACGTCCACCTGAGAGGGCAGACGGGGCCTCGGTTTAATGTCTCATCCGAAAGACAGCACCTCCAACAGTGCAGCACTCCCTCAGCACTGCACTGGAGCGTCAGCCTAGATTTTGATGCTCAAGTCCTTGGAGTGGGACTTGAACCCACAACCTTCTGACTCAGAGCTGAGGGTGCTATCCCACTGAGTGACTGCTAATTGAAATAGACTTCATAAATAGTCTGAAAATAATCTCTGAATTTCAAATAGTCAAAATCAATGTTCCCTGTCGGCTGCTCTTTGTTCTGTGTGGCTTGCCTCTTTTACTGAGCTGTCCCTTTAAATTTCTGTGCATTGGGACTTACAATGGAAAAAGCGGCGACCTGTCTGGGCAGGACCTTTCCCGTCACTGTGTGGCTGCGCAGCTTAGACGGAACATTGGTCAAAGTTACATGCTTGTAAGATCAACTGTATGAATTTTACTAAAATCGAAAATCACCTCAGAAGGAGTGAAAGAGCAGACTGTTGATATGGGTTGACCAGATGTATCACGTATCAGATATTAATGTCTATATCAACGGAACCCAGATTGACGAGAATCGTAATTGCATTAAAGAGGTTATGATGGAAATTAACGTTAAGATTTCTAGTATTGGATGACATTGTAGACGCTGCAGACCAAGATACTGTTGCTATAATCCGTCATCATACTGGTACCTGTTGATATATCATCATCATAGGTAGTCTCTTGGAATCGAGGAAGACTTGCTTCCACTCAAAAGTGAGTTCTCAGGTGATTGAACAGTCCAATACAGGAATTACAGTCTCTGTCGCAGGTGGGACAGACAGTGGTTGGAGGAAAGGGTGGGTGGGGGACTCTGGTTTGCCGCACGCTCCTTCCTCTGCCTGCGCTTGGTTTCTGCATGCTCTTGGCGACGAGACTCGAGGTGCTCAGCGCCCTCCCGATGCTCTTCCTCCACTTAGGGCAGTCTTTTAACTCACAACTCCTGAGTTGGCAGTCTAGTACCATAACCAATAGGATACCATCTCCTTAAAATGGAAAAACAAGAAAGATTGCAAGGTGCAGGGAAGGAAAGTGGTGGTGTGATGGTGAGGGAGGGAAGGTTCGAGATGAGAGAGGGATTACCTAACAGAGGATCAGTCCAAAAATGCACGACAGGTGATACAAGAGTTTCCCTCAATATGGGAGCAGGTCCCAAGTCTTGGGCAAACCTGGACTTTAAATTGACTTGAGAGGCAACAATTTGGGTCAATCAATCGAGGATAGCTTGTAAAAGGTTTCTAAGTGGAGAACTATTGCTCTTCCGGAAGAGAAGTACTTTAGAAACAGAATATTTAAACCTTGATAAACTGTGCTTATTAAATCAATGGATTAAGTGACCAATAAGTGCACTGGTCTTACTCAATTGGCCCTCTCTGTTTAATGGAGCTGAGATGAAATAAATATATTGGCTTTTGGAAGTTTCTCAGTGACTTTATTGGAAGATTGCAGCTGCAGAAAATTGATACCAGGACAGAGGCTGCTGATCATTTGCGATTTTCCCTCACTCCCCCCAGCAATAACCTTTTGGGCAATGTCTTTGGAAGGATAGGAAATGCACAAAGTGGTTCTAGTGTAATTAAGATCACATTTGGAATTCTACCCACATGAACTCCATTAGTTAATTTCTTCTGCATACTCTGCAGTAACTTCTCAAGGGCTGGTCCTAGGAAAAGGATAGTTTCAATTCTGATTCCGTTCCTGGAGGGCCTAAAGGTAAGATGACTTAAAGTGCACCACAGTCACAGTACTAAACAGGAACCGTTGAAAAGATTCACAGAAGTGTAGTAGGTGGTATTAAGGGCAACTTTATATCTTCTCCCAGACATGTAATCACTGAATTAATGGCCTGATGTTTACGTGGGTAATTAAAACAGATCAGCAGCGGGTAAGCATGAACAAAGTGTGTCATCAGATTGTGTGCTTGTGTGTGCAGGAGCATGTGAAGGGAGACGAGATCTATCTAGGAAGGATTTACAAGGCTGAATGAAAAGTTTGAAAACTTGTATGGATATGATGGCCGAGATATTTGGGTGAGCCTGTGCAAGTGGTCCCAGGCACCACGTTCAATTTGTGCTGGCACCTTATTATAATGCTGCAGGTATGCAGTCAGTGTTACCTATGCTATTTATTGGCCGCACACATGTTTGGGGGTCAGGAAATCTGGCGTCTCGTACGCCAAAGTGGCAGCCAGCATCTCTTAAAGGGGAGGTGCACTCTGGCTGCAGACAACAGGGAAACGTTCCAGATTGAAGAAAATGGTTTGAAGAGATCCAAACAGGAAACCCAGGTTCTCTGATGTCCCATTGGAGGTTGTATTCCTGGACGTGGCTGCAATGCCGAAAGAAGTTCAATGACCCACCAGGGTTGTCAAGGTAAGAATATTGCTCTCTCTTTACTTACACCTCCAGCCTCAATGCTCACAATACTTCCCTCCCCACTCCACTTCACTCTCCTACAATCACTGCACCACACTTCACTCCACCTTCTTCTCCCCATACTTACACACTCACCACTATTGCAACCCTCACTTCTCCACACCTCATCTCTTACATACTGCATAGCAACTGTAAGAGAGCAGTATTCTTTCCTTGACAACTCTGGTGAGGTCATTGAACTTTTAGCGGCATTGCAGCCATGGCATTGAAATCCTGGGCGATATCTTCCCACTGGTGGAGAGGGCGTTACCTGGAGAGCTTTCTGCCCCATGGTGGGTGGGGGGGAGGGCGATCTCTCTCCTCCCATTCACTGTCAGGACCAGGGCCTCCGAGGCAGCATTGGAAAACCTTGGTGCCCTCTCGGTACTCGCTGCACTCATTTCTCAGTTCACATCTTTCCCTTTCGCCTTCAGCCAGAGTGCACCTCCCCTTTAAAAGGTGTTGGCTGCCTTTAAGTGGCATCACTCACGCCCGATATCCGCACCCCCTCCCCCCCCCAAAACAGGCGTGCTGCCATTACATAAGAACATAAGAATATAAGAATTAGGAACAGGAGTAGACCATCTAGCCCCTTGAGCCTGCTTCGCCATTCAACAAGATCATGGCTGATCTGGCCATGAACTCAGCTCCACTTACCCACCCGCTCCCTGTAACCCTTAATTCCCTTATTGGTTAAAAATCTATCTATCTGTGACTTGAATACATTCAATGAGCTAGCCTCAACTGCTTCCTTGGGCAGAGAATTTCACAGATTCACAACCCTCTGGGAGAAGAAATTCCTTCTCAACTCGGTTTTAAATTGACTCCCCTGTATTTTGAGGCTGTGCCCCCTAGTTCTAGTCTCCCCGACCAGTGGAAACAACCTCTCTGCCTCTATCTTGTCTATCCCTTTCATTATTTTAAATGTTTCGATAAGATCACCACTCATCCTTCTGAACTCCAACGAGTAAAGACCCAGTCTACTCAATCTATCATCATAAGGTAACCCCCTCATCTCTGGAATCAGCTTAGTGGTTCGTCTCTGTACCCCCTCCAAAGCTAGTATATCCTTCCTTAAGTAAGGTGACCAAAACTGCACACAGTACTCCAGGTGCGGCCTCACCAATACCCTATACAGTTGCAGCAGGACCTCCCTGCTTTTATACTCCATCCCTCTCGCAATGAAGGCCAACATTCCATTCGCCTTCCTGATTACTTGCTGCGCCTGCAAACTAACTTTTTGGGATTCATGGACAAGGACCCCCAGGTCCCTCTGCACCGCAGCATGTTGTAATTTCTCCCCATTCAAATAATATTCCCTTTTACTGTTTTTTTTTTTCCCCCCCAAGGTGGATGACCTCACACTTTCCGACATTGTATTCCATCTGCCAAACCTTAGCCCATTCGCTTAACCTATCCAAATCTCTTTGCAGCCTCTCTGTGTCCTCTACACAACCCGCTTTCCCACTAATCTTTGTGTCATCTGAAAATTTTGTTGTACTACACTCTGTCCCCTCTTCCAGGTCATCTATGTATATTGTAAACAGTTGTGGTCCCAGCACCGATCCCCGTGGCACACCACTAACCACCGATTTCCAACACGACAAGGACCCATTTATCCCGACTCTCTGCTTTCTGTTCGCCAGCCAATTCTCAATCCATGCTAATACATTTCCTCTGACTCCGCGTACCTCTATCTTCTGCAATAACCTTTTGTGTGGCACCTTACATCGAATGCCTTTTGGAAATCTAAATACACCACATCCATCGGTACACCTCTATTGAATAACACAGGTAGCGTTAGCTGTATGTCTGACCCCTAATGGTGAGCAGGCAGCACGGATATTACGTACTGCCTGCGACAACCCTAATGAGCAAATGCTGTGCACTCTTTCCAGCACACACCCAGCGTGACGGTTTTTGGACGCAATCGAATTTCTAGGCCAGTGCCTAGATGAGCAACTATAAGGTTTTCTAGATGGACGAGCTAAGATGAGTTGAAACATCTTCCTTATCTGTATTTATACAAACAACACCGTATATTTATATAGCACCTTTAATGTAGTAAAACGTCCCAAGGTGCTTCACAGGAGCGTTATAAAACTAAATTTGACACCGAGACATATAAGGAGATATAATGGGAAGAAAAGGTAGGTTTTAAGGAGCATCTTAAAGGAGGAAAGAAAGGCGTAGAGGTTTAGGGAGGGAATTCCAGAGCTTGGCGCCTTGGCAGCTGAAAGTTCGGCTACCAATGGTGGAGTGATTATAATCAGGGGTACTCGAGGCCAGAATTTGAGGAGCGCACAGATCTATGAGGGTTGTGGGGCTTGAGGAGGTTATAGAGATAGGGAGGGGCGAGGCCAGGGAGGGGATTTGAAAATGAGGTTGAGAATTTTAAAATCGAGGTGTTGCTTAACCAGGAGCCAATGTAGGTCGGCGAGCACAGGGGTGATGGGTGAGTGGGACTTGGTGCAAGTTCGGACACGGGCAGCTGAGTTTTGGATCACCTCTAGTTTACGTAGGGAAGAATGTGGGAGGTCAGCCAGGCGTGTGTTGGAACAGTCATGGGGAATATATGTGGTCGGAATCTCATTTCGGGGTAAAATACTGAACCACGGTTGCTAACAATCTGGTTCGGCCTCAGACAGTTGCCAAGGAGAGGGGTGAAATGTGGCTAGGGAACGGAGTTTGTGGCAGGGACTGAAAACAATGGCTTTGGTCTTCCCAATATTTAGTTGGAAGAAACCTCTGCTCATCCAGTACTGGATGTCGAACAAACAGACAGAGAGCGGAGGGGTCGAGAGACGTGGTGGTGAGGTAGGGAAACGGAAGAATTTCTTTGCTCTATCCCTTATGTCAGTCGCTGGTCTTTTTTTAGTCTGCGTTATAACACAAGTTCTCTGGACATGACTGATGTGATTCTACAGTCGCAACATGTCCAGGTATGTCTGGCTCTAAATGCAGAGACCGCTGAGTCCTTCATCCCAAGAAGGAGCCGTGATATATTTTGTTAAAATGAAGCCAGTCACACGGTTTTGCTGTTCAGTGGAGCAGCAGCTTCTAGCACAAGTCAAATATTCATACAGCAGCTTATACAAGGACTGCATTCTCCAGCCACTGATTAACCTTGAGTGCCGGATCTGTAAATTAGGATGGATGTGAGAGAGACTGCCCACATTATTATGTAGCATTTAAAATCTACTGAAAATCAAACTGTCTTAAAAGTTTTTTTTCTCCCTGGTCATAATGCTAAGTACCTGTTGATGGAGCAAAATGGTTGCCGTTTGTGAGTGTGGGGAAGAGCCTTGGACATGTCATAATGATGGCAGGCATTATCTTCTTGGATGGTATGTTTTCAATGCCCCGCGTAAAGTGCAACATCCCCACCGACACCAGGGAGTCCCTGGCCAAAGACCGCCCTGAGTGGAGGAAGTACATCCGGGAGTGTGCTGAGCACCTCGAGTCTCGTCGCCGAGAGCATGCAGAAATCAAGCGCTGACAGCGGAAAGACCGTGCGGCAAACCAGTCCCACCCACCCCTTCCCTCAATGACTATCTGTCCCACCTGTGACAGGGACTGTGGTTCTCGTATTGGACTGTACAGCCACCTAAGGACTCATGTTAAGAGTGGAAGCAAGTCTGCCTCGATTCCGAGGGGCTGCCTATGATGATGATGATGATGATGATATGAGGCTTGCAGACCAAGATGGTTCCAGCTGCAATTTCTGGCTCATGGTGAGAGAGAATCGCAGAAATTTACAGCACAGAAGGAGGCCATTAGGCTCATCATGTCTGTGCCAGCCAAAAAGGAGCTATCCAGCCGAAGCCAATTTCCCAGCTCTTGGTCCATAGCCATGTAGGTTACAGCACTTCAAATGCACATCCAAGTACTTTTTAAATGCGGTAAGTGTTTCTTGTCTCTACCCACGTCTTCCGCCTCCGCACACAGGTTATCTTTTTGATCTCTAATCGGCCCTACTCTTTCCTTAGTTACCCTCTTGCTCTTTATGTATTTATAAAACATCTTTGGCTTTTACTTGCCGATACTTTTTCATGCCCTCTTGCTTTCCTAATTTTGTTTTACATTTCACCCCTGCACTTTTTATACTCCTCTCGGCTTCCTGTAGCATCGAATTCTCAGTATCTGACAAAAACCTCCCTTTTTTTTTATCCGACAGCTGACTTCAGTTGAGGTGATGGCGGGTATGCTTTTATTGGGCCTGATTTATTGGGCTCCATGTCCCTGGGTTAGGTGGAAGCCAGGGTTCAAGCCCCCGATTGCTACCTTCCTGGAATGAGCTTGCATGTGGATTTCGGGTGGGGACTGGGTTAGGCTCCACTGTGATGACCCCTGACCGTACAATTGCCTGCAGACATTCGCTAAACACTTGGGCAAGGTACCAGAGAACTGCAGACAGCTCTGGGATGCTGCTCCAGAATGATGATGGGGTGCAAAAAAATGCGTAAATGAATTTGCTGCATATGTGCAGACCTATAGGCATGCTTAACATTCCATGTCTAGATGATGTGCAGATAAGAAAATAGCAAGTTTAAGTGTTCTCGTCCAAACTGCAAAATGGACTTGTTCTGGGGCAAATGTAAACCGGTTGGAACTCCTACTTCTCCTGGCCTCTCAAAATTATTTTAGCATTTATCTTTTTGGGCTTCTTAATATAATAACATAAGAATTAGCAGCAGGAATAGGCCATACCACCCTTCGAGCCTGCTCCACCATTCTGTAAGATTGTGGCTGATCTTCGACCTCAGCTACATTTTCCCATCTGATCCCCATATCCTTGATTTCCCTAGAGTCCAAAAATCTATCTATCTCAGCCTTGCATATACTCAACAATTCAGCATACACAGCCCTTTGGGGTAGAGTAGTCCAAAGATTCCTAAGATCCTCTGAGTAAAGAAATTCCTCTCTCATCTCCGTCTTAAATGGCCGACCCCTTATCCTGAGATTATGCCCCCAAGTTCTAGACTCTCCAGCCGGGGGAAACAACCTTTCAGCATCTAGCCTGTCAATCCCCTTCGGAATCTTATCTATTTCAATAAGATCACACCTCATTCTTCTAAACTCGAGAGAGTATGGGTCCAATCTGCTCACTCTCTCCTCATAGGCCAACCCTCTCATCCCAGGGATCAATCTGGTGAATCTCTGTTGCACCGCCTCCAAGGCATGTATGTCATAAGAACATAAGAAATAGGAGCAGGAGTAGACCATTTGGCCCCCCGAGCCTGTTCCACCATTCAATGAGATCATGGCTGACCTGATCCTCGCCTCAACTCCACATCCCTGCCCGCTCCCCATAACCCTCGACTCCTCTTATCATTCAAAAATCTGTCTATCTCAATCTTAAATATATTCAAAGACCCAGCCTCCACAGCTCTCTGGGGTAGAGAATTCCAAAGATTCACGACCTTCTGAGAGAAGAAATTCTTCCTCCTTTTCTGTTTTAAATGGGCGACCCCTTATTCTGAGACTATGCCTTCTAGTTCTAGATTCCCCCACGAGGGGAAATATCCTCTCTGCATCTACCCTGTCGAGCCCTCTCAGAATCTTTTACGTTTCAATAAGATCACCTCTCATTCTTCTAAACTCCAATGAATATAGGCCCAACTGTTCAACCTTTCTTCATATGACAACCCTTTCATCTCAGGTCCTTTCTAGGATAAGGAAACCAAAACTGTGCACTGTACTCCCAGTGTGGTCTCACCAAAGCCCTGTACAATTGTAGTAAGACTTCCTTACTCTTGTACTCCAACCCCTTTGCAATAAAGGCCAACATGCCATTTGCCTTCCTAATTGCTTGCTGTACCTGCATGCTACCTCTCTGTGTTTCCTGTGCGAAGACACCTAAATCTCTCTGAATCCAACATTTAATTGTATCTCACTTCTATTCTTCCTTCCAAAGTGAATAACTTCATATTTCCTCATATTATACTCCATCTGCCACCATATTGCCCACTCACTGAACCTGTCTTAGCCTCTTCTGCTGTACAACCACGTTTTACTGAGCGGAGTGTGGATGCTCAGCCCAGTAGGCAGTTCAAGTGGATCCTATGTATGTCATAAGATCCTGATTTGCATAGGTTAATGAGACTTCCGCCTGATTTGGGCAGGAGCCTTGGCCACCCAGTGGAAGGCCCTGGGAAAAATGGCGGCGGGGAGGAAGTCCGCCATCTCCATTTTATAATCTGCTTCCGCCTCGTTTCCACTGGGCAGAGGGAGTTCAAATCTCCCCCATGGCATCTCAGGTGCTGGCCACCCTCCATAATCTTGACCAAGCAACCGTTTTTCACACGTAAGCCTAGATGGTGAATGCTGATTAAAATATTCAACCATGGTGGCCATCAGAGACAAGTCCATTTCTGTTAAAAGAAAGAAAATGCTTTCATTTATATAGCGCCTTTCATGACCACCGGACGTCCCAAAGCGCTTTACAGCCAATGAAGTTATTTTTTTGAAGTGTCATCACTGTTGGTAATGTAGGAAACAGCAATTTGTACACAGCAAGCTTTCATAAACAGCAATGTGATAATGACCCAGATAATCAGTTTTTGTTATGTTGATTGAGGGATAAATATTGGCCAGGACACCGGGGATAACTCCCCTGCTCTTCTTTGAAATAGTGCCATGGGATCTTTTACGTCTCATCAGAAAGACGGCACCTCCGACAGTGCAGCACGCCCTCAGCACTGCACTGAGATTGTCATTGTTTTGAGGGCGGCGCACCTGCCACAAACAGTTAATGCCACCCACCCTCGCATATTCGAGGCATCGCATATTCGAGGGCCTGAGCATAAATTATTCCTGACTGTCAGTCGTGACTGCAGTTTCGGTTGCAAGCTAAATCTCACTAACTGGCAAAATATGAAATGGAGATTGGGGGCAGGTTATTTCTTGTCGTTCACTGAATCAGCAGGAAGAGGGTGACAACTGGAGTGGTGAATCCCCTCTGTCAGACACTGCTGTTAATCCAAACTGTCTCAGCTGTAAAAAGATCCAACTCTGCAGTCACTCTGTCTGAGCTGTAATCGGCTATGTGGCACCGTTTTTTTTTGTAGTCATTAGTCATTGAGTTGTTAATTACAGAGGTTAAACTGTCGTTAAATAAAATAGGGCGATCGGGTACTCGCTGGTAATGTCACATCACCAGTGTTTGTCGTTGGAACCTCCCAAGGGATTTGATTCACTGGCCTCAGGCGAACAGCAGCTGCTGTCAAGCAAGATTCAATCGGGCAGCAGAAAGTCGATGAATGTTTGTGCAAACAAGCTTCATGAACAGCGAGTGAAGGCACCAGTTCATATTTTTCCGGTTCAAAATTAAAGTGTTTCTCTCAATTATGGTGATAATGTTCTTAAAACCCTGAGAAAACTCAACCAAATTTCACCAAGGAATAAATTGATGTTATGATTGTTTTAATCTTATCTAGACAAATCATAAGCAGGTTTTACCATACAGTAAAGCTGCTATGTGGAATAATTTATGTCAGTCAAAAGAAAGTTGCATATAGTTATACTTTAAAGAAATTAAGGCGCAAGAAAAACCTGTATATGAGAGCAGTTAAACAGACATTATTAAAATGTTTTGAACCTTTAGATACTGGTGTCTAAGTTATAAACACAAATGTACAATTTTATATTCCAAAGTGTTTCTCTCAAAGATTAAAATAGATATTTCTTTTTATAGCACAGATCTGAATTTAACACTTAAGCTTGTCTATTGTATAAAAGGACTGAAACGGTTAAGAAAAACATCCTAGAATTCTGAATTAGAAACATTCATTCCTGGGATGTGGGTGTCGCTGGCAAGGCTGGCATTTATTGTCCATCCTTAATTACCCGTGAGAAGGTGAGCAGTAGAGATTGTTACGAGTCAGCCATATTGCTGTGGGTCTGGAGTAACATATAGGCAGATTTCCTTCCCTAAAGGACATTAGTGAACAAGATGGTTTTATACGACAATCGGTAGTTTCATGGTCACCATTACTGATGCTAGCTCTTTATTTGAGATTTATTTAATTAACTGCATTTAAATTCCCCAGCTGCCAAGGTGGGATTTGAACCCGCGACTCCGGATCATTAGTCCAGGCCTCTGAATTACTCATCCTGTAACATAATCACTCTGCTACCGTCCCCCTAAATAACATTCTGGAAAAGAGTAACGGGTCTGTCAGCAGTTGAAAGGAGAACAGACAGGTCAGTGTTCGAGGAGAGAGCCTTCGCCAGCTGCTAGCCATTTCCAGCATTTTCTGTTTTATTTTAAACGTGGGAGGGTTATAAATCATCTAAGTGCAGGATTTCTGTCTTCCGATTAATCAATCACGACCATTTCCTGTTTGTGGATTCTGCTGGCCTGGGTCTCTTCTGTTCCCTGTCCCTTCTGTAGTTCTCAAATGCGCTGTAAATATGAACAGCATCTACTCATAGAAAGGGGGGGGGAAGTAAGTTCACCCTTCAAAGATTGCACCAGTATTGCTGCAACAATATAAGAATACAACAAGATTTACAGTTTCGTTTATAGGAACAGGAGGAGGCCATTCAGCCCCTCGAGCCTGCTCCGTCATTCAATGAGATAATTGGTCTCTGACCTATCTCCACATACCTGCCTTTACCCCATATCCCTTAATGCCATTGGTTACCAAAAATCTAGCGATCTCAGATTTAAAATTAACAGTTGATCGAGCATCCATTGCCGTCTGCGGAAGAGAGTTCCACACTTTGACCACCCTTTTTACGTGTAGAAGTGTTTTGTAATTTCACTCCTGTAAGACTTGGCTCTAACTTTTAGACTGTGCTCCCTAGTCCTTGAATCCCCAACCAGCGGAAATTGTTTCTCTCTCTATCAGCTCCCTTTTAATATCTTGAAAACCTCGATCAAATCAATTCCAGGGAAAACAACCTTCGTTTGTGTAATTTCGCTTTGTAATTTAACCCTTGGAGTCCGGGTACCATTCAGGTAAACCAATCCCAATATATCCTTCCTAAAGTCTGGTGCCCAGATCTGAACACAGTACTCCAGGTGTGGTCTAACTAGGGTGTGGTCTAGCTGTAACATAACTTCTACCCCCTTGTATTCTAGTCCTCTAGATAGAAAGCCCACCTTTAACAATATTTATCAACATTTTTGAAATCTACTTTATAATAGCCATTGTGAGAAAGTATGTAACAATTTTATTTCTTTTTGCAAAAAACCTGGGCTCTGTGCTGAGATCCAGCTGGTAGTGATCTACCACAATATGGATGAGAGCAAATTCCCAGAGATTTCCATTATTGTTTCATTCCTTTAGTCTATTTACTGTTGGCAAATTGCCATTGTGCCGATCATTGCGTGTCCATAACAAATTGTGGCCAAGGGCTCTGGTTGCTTGTCATTGGAGTAAATATAAATGGCATTAAGAGCCAGTGTGGTATAAACCATACGAGGTTCAGCTCTTTTCCCTGCACCTCCTCGATTTTTAAGATGATTCTCATTGGAACATATAAGATTCTGAGAGGGCTTGACAGGGTAGATGCTGAGAGGTTGTTTCCCCTGGCTGGAGTGTCGAGAACTAGGGGGTCACAGTCTCAGAATAAGGGGTCGGCCATTTAAGACTGAAATGAGGAGGAATTTCTTCACTCACAGGATGGTGAAGCTTTGGAATTCTCTGCCTCAAATGGCTGTGGATGTTCAGTCGTTGAGTATATTCAAGGATGAGATAGATAGATTTTTGAACTCTAGGGGAATCAAGGAATATGGAGCTTGGGCGGGAAAGTGAAGTTGATATCGAAGATCAGCCATGATCGTCTTGAATGGCGGAGCAGGCATGAGGGGCCAAATGGTCGACTCCTGCTCCTAATTCTTATGTTGTTATGTTTTTAGGAGGGTGAATGCAATACACAGTATGGCACTGGGCTGGGAGGGGCCCAGGTTTGATCCGTGGTCTAAAGTGGGTTCGCTGACCTCAGTCAGAATGGCCGTTGTGGGTGCTACAGCTAGCCTCCGCATCATTGGCCTAAGAATGAGAAAATCGGTCCGACTTCCTGTTCCTGATCCAGAGACACTTCCTGAAACATCCATCCACTTAGTCATTGGCTGGGGACAAGATTGGGCTCCACCTCGAAGCTCATGTTCAAATGGTCTTCCGTCACTGAGTTTAGGCTCAGTAATGGAAACGGGAGAGATACCAGAGAGTGACTGGCATTTGTGGAACTGTGCCTCAGGATGAGTCTCAGGAGGGCGGGGGCGGCGGGGCAGAGAGAGGAAAATAAATATATTGCACCTGCTCTGCTGGATAGTTTATGAAATCTGTTCCTTCTCTTCCCCTCCCTACCCCCTCCCAAAAAATTACCACCAACAGTTGTATAAGGGATCTCTTCTTTTAGTTGTATAAGGCATCCAACAGCACTCAAGAAGCTCGACACCATCCGGGACAAAGCAGCCCGGTTGATTGGCACCCAATGCACCACCTTCAACACTCACTCCCTCCACCACCGGCGCACCGTGGCTGCAGTGTGTACCATCTACAAGATGCACTGCAGCAACTCGCCAAGGCTTCTTCGACAGCTGCCACCTAGAAGGATGAGGGCAGCAGGCGCATGGGAACACCATCACCTCCAAGTCACACACACTACATCCTGACTTGTAAATCTATCGCGGTTCCTTCATCGTCGTTGGGTCAAATTCCTGGAACTCCCACCCTCACAGCACTGTGGGAGTATCTGTGCGGCAATGACAGGCTTGTGAAGGACCTTTGTCTTATGGATGTTAAGCGTGAGGCCCATGCTTTCATATGCCTGTGAATACATTAACCAGCCTGTCATCGCCGCACAGCACTGCCCTCCAATCATCAAGATCCACGGCGCGGCCCTGGACAACGTGGACCATTTCCCATATCTTGGGAGCCTCTTATCAACAAAGGCAGACATTGATGCGGCGATTCAGCATCGCCTCCAGTGCGCCATGCAGCCTTTGGCCGCCTGCGGAAGTGATTGTTTGAAGACCAGGCCCACAAATCTACCACCAAACTCGTGGTCTACAAGGCTGTAGTAATACCCGTCCTCCTGTATGGGTCTGAGGCATGGACGATGTACAAAAGGCACCTCAAGTCGCTGGAAATATATCACCAATGATGTCTCCGCAAGATCCTGCAAATCTCCTGGGAGGACAGGCGCACCAACATCAGTGTCCTCGACCAGGCTAACATCCCCAGTATTGAAGCACTGACCACACTCGATCAGCTTCGCTGGGCAGGCCACATAGTACACATGGCAGATACGAGACTCCCTAAGCAAATGCTTTATGCGGAGATTCTTCCATGGTAAATGAGCCAAAGGAGGACAGCGGAAATGTCATAAGGACACCCTCAAAGCATCCCTGGTAAAGTGCGACATCACCACTGACACCTGGGAGACCCTGGCCGCAGACCGTCCGAGGTGGAGAAAGTCCATCCGGGAGGGCGTTGAGCTCTCGACGCAAGGAGCATGAAGAGGTCAGGCGCAGGCAGCGGAAGGAGCACGCGGCAAACCAGCCCCACCGACCCCTTCCCTCGACGGATGTCTGTCCCACCTGTGACTCTCGTATCGGACTGTTCAGCCACCAGAGAACTCACTTTGGGAGTGGAAGCAAGTCTTCCTCGATTCCGAGGGACTGCCTATGATGATGATGATGATGATGTGGGAGTATCTTCACAGGGACTGCAGCGGTTCAAGAAGGCGGCTCACCACCACCTTCTCAAGGGCAGTTAGGGATGGGCAATAAATGCTGGCCTTGCCAGCGACGCCCACATTCCATAAATGAATTTAAAAAAAACATACTTTTCAGCAGATGTTCAATAAAACTAATGTCCCTAAAGTGTGCCATTGATTAAAGATATTGTAGTGTTAGCAGATTTTAATGATGATAAGGTTCCACTAATAACATGGGAGTTGTATTTAAAGCCAGAAGGCTTGGCATGTTTTAGTTGGCACGAGTTCAGTTACTGAACCTCACATCTCAGTAGAGCTGGAACATCATTTAGACTCCTCTGGAAGTGCCCAATGCTGTTCCATCTTCTGTTTGTCTAAAACTGAACAGCCATCAAATGGAACAGAAATCTGCTTTCAATGGACCTCCGCCAAGAAGAGAGGGGGTTTGCCAAATAATTTTCAGTGTGAATTAACCGGGATTCTCTATGTTGCCAAATTCCAATTGATGTGTAATTTTTGGAGGGAACTGAATCAGCATTGGACGTGACATTCTGAAAGGGTGCGATTTTAAATCATTTAGGGATCAGTATGGCTGAGGCAGTGGGCGGAAGTAATCCGCTGTGTTCATTATTCAGCCCAGAGTTGTTTCTAGAATTAGCCCACCATAAGCAGTCATCCTTATCTCTGTGAAGCTACTCATCTATATTTAACGACAGCATTAGGACTGTATATTTTGCACAATCTGCAGTGCCTGTGAAGTCAGGGGACTTCCTGAAATTTATCAATGAATTTTGTTGTCTTTTATGCTGGTTTTAGGAAACACATTTCAGCATAAAACACAAAATTCATTGATCGATTTACACAGGGTCCCCCAACTTTGTGAAACAGATTTTAAGGTACATATTGTTCAGCTGTGCTTCAAATGGATTGGCAGCAAACAAAATGGTCCATTTACTGGGTTATATCATTCCCTTTCATAAAGCATATGTGGCATTATTTGACTAAACTAACCTGACTAGCAAATGTTGTTTCTGAAATGAAATCACTTCTGGTGCAAAGTGTGCTATTACAGATTGTACGTTCTGAAATATTCAGAAGATGGTATGCTAACTAGGTCATCTGCAGTTTGATCGATGAGGAAGATGAGCCTGCTTAAAGTGAGCTCCGCTATACTGAGATTCTGTTTAAACAGGAATATGTTCACTTATCTGAAAGGAGTGAGATTTATTTAAAAATGAAATGATTGACTATTTGTAATCTGAGCAAAACCTGCCCATTTTTTAAAGCACAGAATTGATTGAAAATAGCATGTTTAGTGATAAAATGTCTAATTTTTGAATGTGGTTCGACTGATTCTGTGGTGGACACTTTTTATTAATTCACGGGATGTGGGCATCGTTGGCAAAGCCGGCATTTATTGCCCATCCCTAATGGCCTTGAGAAGGTGGTGGTGAACGCCTTCTTGAACCATTAACTTTGTAGCAGCAGTTTGGTACAACTGAGTGTCTCGCTGGGTCATTTCAGAGGGCAGTTAAGAGTCAACCACATTGTTGTGGGTCTGGAGTCACATGTAGGCCCAGACCGGGTAAGGGCGGCAGATTTCCTTCTCTGAAGGACAATTAGTGAACCAGATGAGTTTTGATGACAATCCGGTAGTTTCATGGTCCCATTACTGATGCTAGCTTTTTATTCCAGATTTATTTAATTAACTGAATTTCAATTCCCCAGCTGCCCTGGTGGGATTTGAATTCATGTCTCTGGATCATCAGCCAAGGCCTCTGGATTACTCGTCCAGTAATATAACCACAACGCTACCGTTCCCATATTGGAAGCATTCATTCTAGTTAAGCTGCAGGAAACAGATTCATAATCATAATCACATTCCACTTTACAAAGTATACCTTCATTTTCAGGTTCCCAACCTTGTTTAGGTGAGAAGGCTATTTGCCTTGAATGTTATGTGTGAATAGTGAATGGGTATCCATGTTAAGGCATAGTACATTGTATTTGTCTCGCTAACATAAACCGGTTACATCAGTTTAACATCTCATCCAAGGTTTGACACATCTGACAGTGCAGCACTGTCTCACGACAGTGTGGATGCCCTGACCTGCATGAGAACACCAGCGGCAGGTCGTGATCATAAAAGGAGCGGCGAACGGCTGCCTCGGGAGCAGCGTGGAGGCATGCCACTTCAGGGATCAGCGCGAAGAGTGTCGTCATCAAGGTCCAGGTCGGGGATTGGAGCGTGGGCAGATACAGCAGGAGCGGCGAGAGACTGTGGAGGGTCGTGATCGGGGCCCAGGAGAGGCGTGAGTTCAGGGCCAGGGGCAGCACGGGCCAGCCCACACTGCGATGTGTGTGCGCACTAGGTCCGTGCAGCAGAGCAGATGTCCAGTCATCTTGGTTAATCCTTGCCACTGGACCAAGACCTAGCTCTGTCAAGCCCATGTGGTGGCTGGTGTGCAACGGCCACCACATGTAAAAAAAATCCTCGCACAGGCATCTTCCACCCTTCAGGATGTAGTTCAGGACCTAGAATATTAGGTCCTTCATTGAAATACCTGTGAACTCATCCCTTTTTGGCATGGAAGCAAGTCATCCTCGTTTCAAGGGACTGCCTATGATGATGATGATGATGTCTCGCTAATTGGCTGCCGTGTTTCCTACATTGCAACAGTGACTACATTCCAAAAGCACTTCGTTGGCTGTAAAGCACTTGGAGACATCCGGCGATCATGTAAGGCGCTATATAAATCCAAGTCTTTCTGCCTTTCTTTCTAAATAACTATTACCTTCTCCATCTGCATGAACTTGTGATCTGATTCACGTCGGTATGCTGGATTTTTTTTTAAGGGTTTGGGAGAAAATGGGCTCACGTGACACATCGCAAGGCCATTTCACCCGCAGAATTCAAAGACAAACGTGGCCCCGATTTTAACTCCAAGTAGATGCCCCTCTCAGGCTTGAGTTAAAATTACAGTCAGGTCTCAATGGTGTCATGGGGCCGCAACACAGACATGTAACGAAGGACCCTGTTGGCTCCGGGTGGTTGTCCTCGCTGCCTGCTCGGGAGCCGGTTAAAATTGCAGATGTTGCGATCATGGCGGCTTTCGGACGGGTAAGAGCCAGGGTGATTTTAACTGCCCACCCACCAGGTTGCTGCTGGGCGATTAGGGTTAAAATCGCCCCCAAGGAACAGAATTTTAAGAAAAGCATGGGATATAAAGGTCTTTTGATACTTTATAATCTAAAACATTGCCTCATGATGTGCTGCAGATTCTCTGCCCTTTCAAAACTGTTCACTGTTGCTACAAACAGTCGTGCCTTAGAACAGCACAGTGCCATGAGGTGTTCTGCACTGAAGCAGAAAGCACTCATTTAGCACTTTGACGCATTTCAAGAATCGTAGCATACAGAGCATCATTGTTATGTCTCCGTCACACATTCCAAATCTCAGGCCACGATCACAAATTTAGGAAACGCAGAGGTGGGGGGGAGGATGTGGGGGCTGGGGGCAGGGGCGGGGGGGTGTGGGGATGGAAGCTAGCAATAGCATTGCCAAAGCAACCACTGCTGGCTATTCCCTTTTAATTTTAAAACGTTGTTTGATCTGGGGTTGAGTTCCTGCACATATCAAATTGATTAACTTAATTCTTCCTGATATCAGACGGAGTGTAAAATTGGCTGTTGGTTCGCTATTGCCCATTGTGCACTCAGAGCCAATTTAACCCCCCCATCTTCCATGAAAAAGAAAGACTTGCATTTATATAGCGACCACCAGACGTCTCAAAGCGCTTTACAGCCAATGAAGTACTTTTGGAGTGTAGTCACTGTTGTAATGTAGGAAACGCGGCAGCCAATTTGCACACAGCAAGCTCCCACAAACAGCAATGTGATAATGACCAGATAATCTGTTTTTTTTTTTTGTTATGTTGATTGAGGGGTAAATATTGGCCAGGATACCGGGGATAATTCTGCTGCTCTTCTTCGAAATAGTGCCATGTGATCTTTTACGTCCACCTGAGAGAGCAGACGGGGCCTCGGTTTAATATCTCATCCGAAAGATGGCACCTCTCACAGCAGTACTCCCTCAGCACTGCACTGGAGTGTCAGCCTAGATTATGTGCTCAATTCTCTGGAGTGGGGCTTGAACCCACAACCTTCTGACTCCGAGGTGAGAGTGCTACCCACTGAGCCACGACAGACACTGAGCTCACTGTGTCGCTGTCGCCTCGCTGACTGCGTGTCTCCGCTAATCAGTGCATCTTTCCTCTGACTTCCAGCAAGAGTAGCTGTTTGTCCCACCCCTTTCTCAAAAGGTTATCCCACTGATGCTACGTTCACCTATCCATGTCCCTTTGAAACCATGGCGGGTGCTACACTTGCCAAACCTGTTCCCATTTTCTCTCAAGCTTGTGATGTAGTGATCTCATTGAAACAAGTCACTCTGCCTCCTTTGTGTGATATCGCTGTGCTGAAAGGGTTGCAAGGTTTCTCTGATGGTTTGCTGTTCCCCGTGTAGCCAGTCACTTTTGCATGAAGTTGGCCATGTTTTCTTTAAAGAAAAAGGTGTGCGGAGCCCTTTGTGCAGAGTTGTCTTTGAGAGCTACCTGTGTATATGCATGCCTGTTTACTGTGTGATGTCTGTATCACTGTTATTTTTTTATTTTTTTATTTTTTATTTTTTTTAATTAAAAAAAAAAAAAAAATTTTGTTGCCAATCTTTCCAATTCTTTGTCAAATCACAAACGCCAGAGGTCACCTTGCACACATCAAGGATCACTCTGCGCCAATGCTCTTAGCCAAAAGGCCGAGAGCCATTGCACCGTTCCTGGAAGTACTGCAATACCAGGTTCGTGCCATGGAGGTGAATGGGTCAGGCCCCCCACACACCTCCGTGGAGGTGGATGGGTCAAGCCACCCATCACTGTTATGCAACACTGAATGTACCCTTAAACTGTACACACCTTACCTGTACACCAGAGGGTGCTGCTGTTGGAGACTGCAGGTACACTGCACACTGCAGGTAACCCAGTATAAAAAGGGGCTCACAGTTTGGTGTCCTCACTCTAGGAGCTGCAAATAAAGGACTACAGGTCTACACAGTTTTCGTATCATACCCTGCCTCATGGAGTCATTACTAAAGGTGTCTACATACACTACACTACCTAAGATCATGTTACATAAGAACATAAAAAAATAAGAGCAGGAGTAGGCCATACTGCCCCTTGAGCCTGCTCCGCCATTGAATACGATCATGATTGATCCGATCATGGACTCAGCTCCACTTCCCTGCCCGCTCCCCATAACCCCTTATTCCCTTTATCATTTAAGAAACTGTCTATTTCTGTCTTAAATTTATTCAATGTCCCAGCTTCCACAGCTCTCTGAGGCAGTGGATTCCACAGATTTACAACCTTCTGAGAAGAAATTCCTCCTCATCTCAGTTTTAAATGGGTGGCCTCTTATTCTAAGATCATGCCCTCTAGTTCTAGTCTCCCCCATCAGTGGAGACATGCTCTCTGCATCCACCTTGTCAAGCTCCATCATAGCGCAAGCAACATGTTATCAAGAGGGCACTTTAATAAACAAAAGATTCACCTGACTCATGATAAAGATGTAACATAAGAGAGGATATTAAAACAGAATAAAACTGATTAGGCAACCAATCAGAGTGGGCCTTTTTATTACAGAAGGAATCAAGAGCAGTGTGGAATAGTGAGAAGCCAGTGTGTCATTATTTCAAAATATAATCTATACCTTAATGTAATCGTCAGCTTAAATTCTTTCCAGATTAAATGGTGAATAACGCTCTATTCGCTCTCCATCTGTAGTAATTTAATCTGCAATCAGGGATATGGTTGCATAGTGGTTATGTTACTGTACTGATGATCCAGAGACATGAGTTCAAATCCCACCACGGCAGCTGGGGGAATTTAAATTCAATAAAATAAATCTAGAATAACAAGCTAGTATTAGTAATGAGTAACTATCGGATTGTCGTAAAAACCCATCTGGTTCACTGATGTCCTTTAAAGAAGGAAATCTGCTGCCCTTACCCGGTCTGGCCTATATCTGACTCCAGACCCACAGCAATACGGTTGGCTTTTAATTGCCCTCTGAAATGGCCCAGCGAGCCACTCAGTTGTATTCCAGAAGGGGGCTGCTCGAGGGCAATTAGTGACAGCCAATAAATGCTGATCTTGCCAGTGACATCCACATCCTGTGAACGAATCAACGCGCTGGTGATGAAACTGGCCTCCCACGTGAGTTTTTTTTTCTCCTCAGTCTCGACACCAGTAGCGCACAGGTATTAACGGGGCTGAAGGAGGTGAGCTAGTGGTGTGTGGGGTCTTTCGGTGGTCGCTATCCAGCTTTCCATTTGCTGGTTTTGTGCGTGTTGCAGAGCCTGGAGCGGAGCACTGACCACACAGATATTGTTGCTATTTTTCAGGGTGGCGAACATTGTTATTACCATGGAAAGATCAGAGGAAACTCCAACTCATTGGTGGCCATGTCAACATGCCATGGACTGAAGTAAGTACAGTTGCCGAGGAAACCCCTCGTTACACAAAGACCTGATATTCGTGGGGCAATATGGACGCTGGGGTGGGGGGGTGGGGAGCGCGCACGGGGCAGGAACAACCCGGAAATGCAGGATCTCAGTAGCATTTTTTTTTTTTTTACTCCTTTTCCCACCCGGCAGCCGGCCAAATCAAAAGGCAGGCTGGCGGGAGAGCCTGCGGTGGAAGGCCGCGGCGATTGGCAAAGATCCGGGGCTGGTGGGGGGGGCGGCGCTGGATCGGCAGTTGGTGGGAAGAGGTATGGGGAGAGATCGTGGGACAGAAGGCTTGGGATCACAGGTTTAGGGTATGGGGCGGGGGGAGGCGGGCCGCTCGCGGCAGAAGATTTACTTAAGGGGCCGAGGGAGGGGGGAGTGAGGGGTGCGGATGGTGGGGGGAAGCACTCCTGCTCCTGCTGGCTCACAAGCAGTGCTATAAAAAGACACTTGCCTGCTTGATCCGGCTGCTCGCGTCCCCATTTTGCTGACGGGTTTCCCAAGCCCTGGGAAACCCGGCCGGCCAGCATTAAATTTGGAGCTTCGGAGGAACAAGAGAAGAACGTTGTGAGACAAAATGACTATAAAATAAAGAAAGTCAAAAATTATTGTGAGGGAGTGAGACTAAAGGATTATCTTTTCGAGACCATGGGACAGAAAATCCCCTGTTCTGCGCCTTCCGTTAGTACCTCCGGGGGGCGCTATTGGCTTCCGCAAAAACGGTAGTGCCACGCCTCCACCGGTCGAGCTCCAGGTCACTGCATCTCCAGCAATGATGATATCGCCGTGTGCGTGACCCCTTTCCAACCCGCGATGGAAATTGGCCAGCGCCCCGGGAGGCCAGCGGGAGTAATGTTTGCAGGTAGCGAACCAGGCGGTTACCGATCGCGGAGAAAACCTTAAAGGGGAGGTGCGCTATACCGCGCAACTCCATCTTTTATTCCTCTCCTCCCCTTGCCGGTTGGGCCGTTGTCCCCTCCTCCCGGGATGGGGGGGGGGGGGGTTCTGGCCACGATCGGACGGACAGGCACTCTGTCTCAGTGCCGGGCTGTGGCCACGGGTCCCCTTAGCCCTGGTGGCCCTGTAATGGCCTTCAAAGGGCCTGCAGAGTTTGCAGCATCCTTCCCCTTTAACGGACAGGGAAGGGGCGTTGAAACTTGCCAGCGCTAGGCGGAGAGGCAGTGTAGCGTTCCTGAACCCGCCCCAAAAGGAAGTGGAGCGAGTGACATTATGCAACGTCACTCGCTCCACTTCCCGTGAGCGGCGGTAACCGGAATTTCGTGGCCCGGGCGGGAAGTCCAGCCTAATCTCGGTTACCGCACCTAAACGGAGCGTAACCGAATTTCAACCCCTGTCTTTTTATAGCATCACGTCCACAAGGGAATCTTTAGGGACTGTTAGTGTCTAGTTGTTAAGGATTGTGAATATATTTTGACAGACTCTGCAATATTTTGAGCTAATCTCTATTAATTCCTTCTCTCTAGTGGTGTGTTTTATGATGGGAACTACACTTACATTATTGAACTAATGGGCAGCGTGATCGATCAGGTAAGCCCAGGCGTTTATGTCAGCTCTTTGGTAGCCTCCAGTTCTCTAGCAATGTGCTCATGTATTTCAATTGCAGAGCAAGGTGGGAAGTTGAAACCACTGCTATACAAATTGCTTCGTGTGTCTCCTTGAAAGGTGAGATCTAATGTAGTACAGAGTGGTAGATTGGAAAGATCCGCTTACTAAGATAGTTACTTGAGGATATACAGTTCTTTGGGACTGCACTGAGGGGTAAAGGGCACTCTGGTTTTACTCATCTCTCTTTAGTGACAACTAAAGTCCCATTGAAGGTTCAACTTGTGCCATACAAGACGTGTATCCAAATATCCCGCTCACCCATCACCCCTATGCTCGCTGACCTACATTGGCTCCCGGTTAAGCAATGCCTTGATTTCAAAATGATCATCCTTGTTTACAAATCCCTCCACGGCCTCGCCCCTCCCTATCTCTGTAATCTCTTTCAGCCTCACAACCCCATGAGATGTCTGCGTTCCTCAAATTCTGCCCTCTTTTTAGCATCCCTGATTATAACTGCTCAACCATTGGTGGCCGTGCCTTCTGTTGCCTGGGCCCTAAGCTCTGAAACTCCCTCCCTAAACCTCTCCGCCTCCCTAACACACTTTCCTCCTTTAAGATACTCCTTAAAACCCACCTCTCATCGGCCGTAATTTCTTCTTATGTGGCTTGGTGTCAAATTCATTGCTTTGTCTTATAAAACTCCTGTGAAGTGCCTTGGAAAGTTTTTACTACGTTAAAGGCGCTATATAAATACAAGTTGTTGTTGTAGATCTGTTTCATGGTGTAGCCTTTCTTAAGCACTGAACAGAAGTGCTTCCTCTGGTCCCTGACTGAGATTTGTGATCGATAACAGCAGGCGAGGAGGACCCAGGACTACACTGACCTGACACTCAGCAACTTGGAGGAGAATTCATCTTCATGGCAGACATATCTGTGTGCTCATGGCCCTTGTGTTAAAGCCTCCTCCCATTAATCAACCAGACTGGGTCATCGTAGACCTGCCACCAAGGTCAAATCTGAGACAATCCCTCGGCTGTAGGCCACCATAGCTAGCAGAGCCATCAAGCTACGTGGAGCAGCCCAAGTTAGCAACCTTGCATAGGAAGTGAGTAATCATACTTACAGCAGAGGCGATCATTGTGAACACAGTTGCCTATATACAATACAGAAGATCAATACAGAGTTTGTCAACTTTATTTACAACAATGTTTTTACATTAATTCACATTATTATAAACTTTGGGGAAACAACATCCAAACAAAGTTACTGGTGACAAGTAGATGCTAATGCAAAGCTACATAGCACAGAAACAAATATGGCCTTATTTCAAATACTGAAATTCAGTACCGCTGTTTTTGAGGCGGTGTCGCCGCCCGAGTGCTGATTTTACCGCCAGGCGTTGGGTGCAGGCTCTAACTGCCAAATTCAGTTTTTACGCCCAAAGATGAGCGAGCAGCACTAAAAGTGGCGATGCACACTCGCCCTCGGGAGCTCAGAAGGCCGACTCAATTTTGCAACGGGAGGCATGTTGGTTGCAAAAATGGGAAGAAAGAAAAAACAACTAACACTTCTCCAACCCCCACACACTTCCCCACTGTCACAACTGATGAAAACATGCAGAAATAAAGAGAAAAACACTGACGTTGCTCTCTGGGCAATTGCGCCCGAGATCCACTATGTGCTCACCACTTTTATCAGGCTGTAAGAACGCCTGCCAGTAAAGCCGCCGTGGAGACCAAATATCACGAGAGCGGCGCCAAGGGGGCGTTGCACGCTGGATGATATCACCATGCGGGTGACGTTAGAGAGCGCAGCATTACCTCTTGGCGCCTCCACCAACGACCCAACTCAATTTCTCCGGAAGCGTAGACGCCGTTTAGCACGGATGATAGGACTTTGCCGCCCGTTAATCGCTTCCCGTCACCTCCCGCCGGCGTTAGAAACGGAATTTTGACCCCTGAGGTACTCAATTACTCTAGAGAGAGCTTGTCAAACAGTTACTGTCCCATTAGGAATTGATTACAAGTAAGTCTATTAAGCAAAATTGTACTTGGATGTCCAGAATATCAAGATGGCTGGCATGGTACAAGCTGAATTGCATAGGTCCTTCCAATATGCTGAAGGTAGATGTCTTACATTTAGCTACTAGCTGCTGAACGATATTACCTGGAGATGGGCCAAGCACTTTTATCTCTGATTTCACACCTTTGATTGAATTGCAAAGACTAGTCGACCTACTGCTCTATAGTATCTGGTGTGCATCCATACTGCAGTTGGGAGAATGCTGGCATTGCACTCCGCCTTTGTTGTGATTATCATCATAGGCAGTCCCTCGAAATCGAGGAAGACTTGCTTCCACTCTAGACATGAGTTCTCAGGTGACTGAACAGTCCAATGCGAGAACCGCAGTCTCTGTCACAGATGGGACAGACAGTGGCTGAAGGAAAGAGTGGGTGGGGAGTCTGGTTTGCCGCACGCTCTTTCCGCTGCCTGCGCTTGATTTCTGATGCTCTCGCCGATGAGACTCGAGGTGCTCAGCGCCCTCCCGGATGCGCTTCCTCCACTTAGGGCAGTCTTTGGCCAGGGACTCCCAGGTTGTGAGCTGTGCTGCTCGTCACACCACTCAAATTAGAGACTCTCTCCTCCCATTAACCAGCCAGACTGGCTCATTGTAAGCCTGCCACCAAGGGCTGGAATTCTTCCCACTCTGCTTTGGAGAATCCTGCAAGCCAATGCCCTCATGGGTAAGGTGGGCCTGGCTGGACAAGCAACTAGAAGCTTACCAGCGCCCTGTGCTAGCAAGCTCTGCAGTTTGAGATGGATAAAGTCCAACTTTGCACACTTGAGGCTCTTGACAATCTGTGTCTCAGTTCGCTGGGCTTGGGTAAGGATTTTTTTTTTGGCAATTTAGGTATCTGAAGCATGTGGAAACCCATCGTCGTGATTGAATCTCCAGTGATTTGCAAATAAATGTCTTGCATTTAATTATGGAGATTTGGGATATCTCTGGGCTCATTCACTTCACAGGGCTTCAGGGACTCTGTAAAACCTGTCACAATGTACAGTCATAAAACCTCATAGGTCTCCGAGTCTGTCCCTGGGTTGGAGCAGCCAGTTTTAGCACAAATGCTGAGCATTATCTCACCAGTGACCATCTCCTGGATTGTGAATTAAAATTGTGCCAATATAAAAGCAGCAGTGTTCCCAGATTCTTCTTTTCCTTCCATACTTTAATATTCAAATCATCGAATCTATTTATAACTATATTTCAAGCGTTTAATGTATCTGGTAACGCACCTTCCCATTTTATCATAGTAACAGATCGCTAGTTGTCAGTGGACAACCATGGTTCAACTTACTAACTGACACAGGACTCTCCGGGTGTGCTATAAATAAAACGAGGTGTATGATGAGCCACTGAAAACACAGTCACATCACAGAATGCCATAGCTCATAGTTACTGCAGTGTGGGCTTGGCAACAAAACCCAATGAACTAAAACAGTAATTAGGTTACTGGAGTGCAGACAGACGGAGTTACATTTCAGAAGAGTTACAGCTGTGAAGGCCTTTTAGAAAAATAGAAATATTGTTGAATGGTCAGGGAGAAAACTAAGAACAGCTAATCTTATTAGTGATCTCTGAAAGAGGGTTTATATTAATGACTTCAGATATCTGCAAGTATACCGCTGACACTGGTATTGGCTGTAATACCTCAAAGCGCTTAGATGAAAGTTAGTGCCTGGATAAGAAGGAAAGAAGAAAGAAAGACTTGCATTTATATAGCGCCTTTCACGACTTCAGGATGCCCCAAAGCACTTGACAGCCAATGAAGTGCCTTTTGACGTGCAGTCATTGTTGTAATGTGGAAAAAGCGGCAGCCAACTTGCACACAGCAAGCTCCCACAAACGGCAATGTGATAATGACCAGATAATCGGTTTCTTTTTAATGATGCTAATTGAGGGATAAATATTGGCCAGGATATTTTGAAATTTGAATTTTGAAATTAATGCCAGCTGTGCTTTTTTAGCCAACAATAGAGTGGTTGCTTTTTTTTGTAAGTTACCCATTATACCACTTGTGACGGAATGTGGTTGTGGGGGATTATGGGAGTGAGAGCATTACAAGGATGGAGAAAGGGGATGATTTTTCACTTGCTGTGCTCCAATTTTGGGTGCAAACTTGATGGAACAGGCCAGAAAAGCCACAAGAAATGATTTCTGCCAGGCACCCTGCCACATGGTCCTGTCGGACCTGGGATAAGAATTTGGAGCCCCAATCCGAAGCAGGCGGGAGCTTCGCTTGTTATGCAAGAGGGCGTTAGGAACAGCGTTGCTCAATGTCTCGGCTCGTGGGGGTGCTGGAGAAGTGGGGACGGGATTCCTTCTTGCTGTCCTCGGTCAAATGGCCTCAGGAGATGCATTCCAGAGGTGGATTAAAATCCTCAAATATAACCTGGAAAAGCTTTTTTATGCAGCGCGTGGTTGGGATCTGGAATGCACGGCCTGAAAGGGTGGTGGAGGCAGATTTAATCGTGGCTTTCAAAAGGGAATTGGATAAGTACTTGAAGGAAAGGAATGTGCCGGGCTACGGGGAAAGGACAGCTGGGTGTGGGACTAGCTGAAGTGCACTTGCAGAGAGCCGGCACGGGCTCGACGAGCCGAATGGCCGCCTTCTGTGCTGTAACCGTTCTATGATTCTATGTATCTCACATCCATCGTGTTCATCATTAGCTTCAGGTCCTCAATCAGAAGAGGGCACACAAAATAATGGTCCCTTACAGGAGGAGACTGGCAAATTAATAATGGGGTACAAGGAAATGGCAGCAGAGACTTTGAACAAATATTTTGTATTGGTCTTCACAGTAGAATACACTAAAAATAAGGGGCTATAGGGAGGGAGGAACTTAATACAATCATTATCACTAAAGAAGTAGTACTCGGTAAAATAATGGGACTAAAGGTGAACAAGTCCCCTGGAGCTGATGGCTTGCATCCTAGGGTCTTAAAAGAAGTGGCTGCAGAGATAGTGGATGCATTGGTTGTAATCTACCATAATTCCCTGGATTCTGGGGAGGTCCCAACAGATTGGAAAACCACAAATGTAACACCCTTATTTTTTTTTAAAAAGGAGACAGAAAGCAGGATCCAAAGACCAGTTAACAGAAAACAGAGTCGGAATAAATGGGTCATTTTCCGGTTGGCAAACAGTAACTAGTGGGGTGCCACAGGGATCGGTGCTGGGGCCTCAACTATTTACAATCTATATTAATATGACTTGGATGAAGGGACCGAGTGTAATGTAACCAAGTTTGCTGATGATACAAAGATGGGTGGGAAAGCAAATCGTGAAGAGGACACAAAAAATCTGCAAAGGGATATAGACAGGCTAAGTGAGTGGGCAAAAAAATTGGCAGATGGAATATAGGACCCAAGTTTCCACATGATTTGCTCCTGATTTTTAGGAGCAACTGGTGGTGAATGGAGTATCTTAGAAATCGCAATTCTCCACATTTAAGTTTTCTGTAGTTCTAGTCAGTTAGAACAGTTTCACTTTTGAACAGAATTTTTTTTTCAAAAGGGGGCGTGTCCGGCCACTGACGCCTGATTTGAAAGTTTCCACAGTGAAAACGTACTCCAAACTAACTTAGAATGGAGCAAGTGACGATTTTTGTAGGCCTGAAAAAACCTTGTCTACACATTAAAAAATCAGGCGCAGGTTACAAATTAGGCGTCGGGAACGAGGTGGGGGGGGGAGGGGGGGGAAGGGAAGTCATTAAATTCTACAATAAATCCTTAGTTATCTTATACAAATATTATACAAATAATTCCAACCTGAATAAACATTTATAAGCAAAGAAAAGATTAAATAAACCATGTTCCTACCTGTGTGAAAGTGCTTCAGGCAGGGAGAAGGCTGCAGGAAGCCTCAAGTTGAGGCAGCCGTTCCCGATGGCAGTGGGGGGAAGGCAGTAAGGGCCCGACCAACGGCAGCGTGGGGGAGGCAGGGAAGAGGCAGCCGTTCCCGACGGCAGGGGGGGGGGAGGCAGTGAGAAGGCTGCAGGAAGCCTCAGAAGTTGAGGCAGTCATTCCCGACGGCAGTGGGGGGGGGGGGAAGACCCCCCTGCCATCGGTCGGGCCCGTCGGGAAACGGCTGCCTCAACTTCTGAGGCTTCCTGCAGCCTTGTCACTGCTGCAAGAAGCCTCAGTGCTGATCATGGAAGGGCAATGTGGTTTTATTAAAAAATTTTAAAAATTGAACAGCTACAAAGAACTACAAAAATGGCCGAGTGCCAATGTTTCCTTCACACTGCGCGTGCACGAACGCTCCAACGCGCACGCGCAGGGTTGCCGGCACGAAAAAACCTCATTTAAATGTTTCCCGCCCCCTCCTACTTACAAAATCGGCGCGAGTGGTAGGCTCCGCCCCCTGGGCGCCACGCCAAGCTGACATCGCGCTGTAATGCGCTCGAGAATAGCCCGTTTTTTTTTCAGGCGCCGTTTTCGGCGCGAATAAAGGGCGCCCAGCTCGGAGGGGCGCCTGTTTTGCCGCGTGTGGAAACTTGGGGCCATAATGTGGGAAAGTGTGAGGTTATCCACTTTGGCAGAAAAAAAATAGAAAACCAAATTATAATTTAAATGGAGGAAAATTTCAAAGTGCTGCAGTACAGGGGGACCTGGGGGTCCTTGTGCATGAAACACAAAAAAGTTAGTATGCAGGTACAGCAAGTAATCAGGAAGGCAAATTGAATGTTGGCCTTTATTGCAAGGGGGATAGAGTATAAAAGCAGAGAAGTCCTGCTACAACTATACAGGGTATTGGTGAGACCACACCTAGAGTACTGTGTACAGTTTTAGTCTCCGTATTTAAGGAAGGACATACTTGCATTGGAGGCTGTTCAGAGAAGGTTCACTAGGTTGATTCCGGAGATGAGGGGGTTGACTTATGAAGAAAGGTTGAGTAGGTTGTGCCTCTACTCATTGGAGTTCAGAAGAATGAGAGGTGATCTAAAATTTGCTAAAATTCAAATTGTTGGCGTGGATATGGCTATGTTTCTGCTAATTGTTCAGATCAGTGCACTGTTCCAGCGATGTCCAGAAGCCAATCGAGTGAGGCAGTACAAAGAGAGCATGTGGAGTTGGGTGGTTCTCGATGAGATTAAATTCCCATTTCCTTGGGCAATTTATATTTTATAACTTTTAATGGATGATATTCACCCGTGATGACTTAAGTTTAAATCAGTGAAAGCTGGTATGGTTACAGTGTGCAAACTGTGAAATAGAATGTGCACCTTACGAACAAAGGTGAGTGGGTTAGCATTTGCTGGAATCAGTAGTCTGTAGCCGAAGCATATCACAGCCAAGTCTGGTTCAAGTGGTGTGACAGGCTGCACTTTGTTTTAAAAACCATTTTCCCGTCGGGTAGTCTAGTTGAAATCCTCCCTGTAACCTACATTTTTAATGCTGCTGCTTACCACCTCGTTAAAAGCTCCGTGAATGAAAATGCAGCTTCCTCCTCATGCTGTCAGCTGTGGCTCAGTGGGTAGCATCCTTGCTTCTGAGCCAGAAGGTTGTGGGTTCAAGTCCTCCGGGGGCTCGAGCACAAAATCGAGGCTGACACTTGATTGCAGTACTGAGGGAGCGCTGCGCTGTCGGAGGTGCCGTCTTTTGGATGAGACGTTAAACTGAGTGTCCCATCTGCACTCTCGGGTGGCTGGAAATGTTCCTGTTTTGAAGAAGAGCAATTGCGTTAGCTAATATTAATACCTCAGCCAACATCACAAAAACATACTGGCCCGGAATTTGCGGTGGACACTCACACTCACACTCACACTCACACTCACACTCACACTCACACTCACACTCACACTCACACTCACACTCACACTCACACTCACACTCACACTCACACTCACACATTGTGGGACGCTTACTTCAGGGCCGGCGGTGGCCTTTATCACATTGCTGTTTGTGGCAGCTTGCTGCGCGCCGTGTTTCCTACATTACTACAATGACTACACTTCAAAAGCACTTCATTGGCTGTAAAGCACTTTGAGATGTCCCAAGGGAGTGGAAGACGCTATATAAATGCAGTGCGACCAGAGTCATATTGATCAAGAAAGCAGCAAGAAAGTTGATATTGGCTTGAAACCCTGGGAAAGGGAGGGGAAAATCAGCCAGAATTCCTGATCAGTGTGGTGGGGGGGGAGGAGAACGTGGAGCGAGTTAAAGTTGGCGAGAACAGGCGTGATGGATGAGCGGAATGGTGTAAGACAGACTGTGGATGACAGAATTCTGGGCGAGGTGGAGTTTGGGATGCTTGGCAGAGGCCAGATTGTGAGGTAACCAAAAATAATGGACATGGGTTTCAGCGGCAGCGGGTGGAATAAGTGCAGGGGTGGGCGGCATTGCATTGGTGGATGCATGAGGCCCTGGTGATCTAGTTCAGCCTGAGTGAGCGTCCAAGGACGGGGATGGATTGAGGGCTTGAAACTTGCTTCCATCTCCTTGCAGATGTGCAATATGGCAAGAGCGTCACAGCATTCCACAGAGAGGCAATCCTCCTCGCAACCCATTCATGGGGCACCACCTCCACTTCCACAACCATCAAGCTGGGAGTTGGGTGCTGAGCCACTTTGTCGCTTGCCCGCGGATTCATGAGTGTCAGCTGTGACTCTGGGTAGCACTCTTGCCTCTAAGTCAGAAGGCTGTGGGTTCAAATCCCACTCCAGGAACTTGTAGCACAAAACAATCTAGGCTGACATTCCAGTGCAGTACTGTGGGAGTGCTGCACTGTCAGAGGTGCCGTATTTCAGATGAGATGTTAAACCGAGGCCCCATCTGCTCTCTCAAATGGGCGTAAAAGATCCCATGGCACTATTTCGAAGAAGAGCAGGGGCAGTTATCCCCAATGTCCTGGCTAATATTTATCCCACAATCAACATAACAGATAATTTGGTCATTATCACAGTGCTGTGTGTGGGAGCTTGCTTGTGCACAAATTGGCTGCTGCATTTCCCATATTACAACCGTGACTACACTCCAAAAGTACTTAATTGACCGTGAAACGCTTTGAGACATCCGATGGTCGTGAAAGACGCTATATAAATCCAAGTCTTTCTTTTACACCTTGGGTTTCCTTTTACTTCATTTTTGCCGCCAGTCACTTTTTAGCTTATCTTCCTTCAACCTTGGGAAGGTATATTTTCTGACTGGCCCTATTCCACTACAAACGTGTATCTTTTTGAACAAAATACACGGAGGGATTTAGTCGAAGTGTCATAAGCATTTATTCAAGAACAGCACCAATTAGAAAATAGACCCTATCGGGCATTTCTCATTGCATTCAGCAACAAATGAGGCATTTGGTTCTTGGCCACCAAGGACAAGAGCTTTGGTTCTTGTCACTTTACTCAGAATAGCCCCTAGCTAACATTTCAGTCCCTAATTTTTTTTAAAGTCAAATGAGATTATATGTCATCATCTGTGGGCATTACAGCACAGAATGCCAGCACACGGCACAGGAAACAAGGAAATCATGTTTGGTTGCTGCCTGCCACTTAGCCACAGCAGCTGCTCCCTGCAATGGTCCCGACTCACTGCCAGGACTCAACTCCGTGGGAGACGAAGTCAGTATGTCGGCAGAATGTGTGCGCTTGACTGTGTCGCTGAACCTCCAAAAGGGAGAAATCTGGCCTGCAAGTGATCACAATGCGCAGGATCAGAGTATTCCAGCAATTTAACTCCTCGCTGGTTTCTGCAAACTGGAGTAAATATCAAACTCCCACAAAAATAGATGCATCCTTGATGTTGTATATGCAGACCATGGATGTACTCTATGCATAGTCACTGCGTGATTGCATAAGATGGAGACTTGTTTATTGATGTACTATCAATAAGGTTTACACTGTGTACATACATGCTGGCACCACTAGAGGGCACAACTGGTGGAGACCGGGGGTTTCCTGCCCTTTAGGCAGGGCCCTGTATAAAAGGCTGTACATTTTGTGGGGTACTCTGGTGTTTGGAATAAAGGACCAAGGTCACTACAGTTTGAGTACAACACATTGCCTCGTGGAATCATTCATAAGTAAGTTATAGACATAACACTTATATTATTGCATTCATTAGATAGGAGCTAGTTAAAGGAGGGAAGGGTTAGTACTGTGAGTGCAAAGCACTCTCCCACATTATTATGTACTACCTAGATGACATCATCACCGTGCATGGCGACCCAGTGGCGACTACTTTCCGCCCCGGAAGTAGAAGTTGGTCAGCGCCAGCCTCACAGGTCGCGAACCCGGCCCGACCTCCGCTCCCGGGCAGAAGTTAAAGGGGAGCTGCGCTGCGCCATGCACTGCCATTTTGGCCGACTCACCAGTCGGCCTGTCTTGGTGCTCCGTGGCTAGCTCCGGGCCACCATTGTGCAACACGGCACTCCGTGGCGACGGCACTACGCCATCCAGTGGTGGCCATCCGAGGCCCCGTAGAGTGCGCAGCAGCCCTCCCCTTTAACAGTAGCGGGGGCGGGGAACGTTGAAACACACCAACGCTGCGCAGAGAAGCCGCATAGCGCTGCCAATCCCGCCCGAGTCGCCTCCCGGACACTGCCCCAACAGGACGTGGAGCCCGCAACATTGCGCTCCATTTCCTGTGAGGAGCGGTAACCCCAAGTTGGCAGCCGGGGTGGGTCGTCCCTCCCCGATTGGGTTACTGCCCCCAAAAGGGACGCCGGGGAATTTCTCCCCAATACTTTTCTTCTCAATTAAGGCACCAGTACCAAGCTTTAGCCCCTGTTGCAATATAGTTTTAGTGCCTGCTGTGGTCATTTGGCACTGATATGTACTGCACAGACCCTGTAGCATCCCAGGGAGTGAGACCGCCCCTTTGCCCCCCACCCTGCAGAGGGGTGGTTTGATGGCACCCCCGTTTTATGCTGACTCATGTTATGTAGATGCCGGGCTCTGAAAATGATGCTGAGTGATATTATCGTACAAATGCTTTACACACCCGTATCAAATCCCTTTGTTATAGCTAGAGCACCGTTAACCGATTTAAAATAATGTCTTGGCTGCGCTTTTGTCAATTATAATTCTGTTTTAAACTGCTGCCAAGCTGAAAGCTACTCGCTTGTTGCTTGTTCCTGAGTGCTGTTGTTCATTTTCAGCTATATCAGGAGCTGCCTTTTACTTTGCCGAGAAATAAAACAGTCCCACGCCCACTCACTCTGCATTACTTTATTTCAGAAAACAAGCGTCCTGCCACATCCTCTTCCCTCGGGCCGGCGAGAGTTGATGTGGGACGCCTGTTGCTTTAAAGGATTTATACGAGTGGATGATGATGTTGTACTTATAAAGATTTGCATTTATATAGCACCTTTCACGACCACCAGACATCTCAAAGCACTTTGCAGCCAATGAAGTACTTTTTGAAGTGTAGTCACTGTTGTAATGTGGGAAAACACGGCAGCCAATTTGCGCACAGCAAGCTCCCACAAACAGCAATATAATAATGACCAGATAATCTGTTTTTTTTTTAGTGATGTTGGTTGAGGGATAAATATTGACCAGAACATTGGGGATAACTCCCCTACTCTTCATCAAAATAGGGCCGTGGGATCTGTTGCATCCACTTGAGAGAGCAGATTGGGCCTCAGTTTATCATCTCATCCGAAAGATGGCTCCTCCGACAGTGCAGCGCACCCTCAGCACTGCACTGGGACGTCAGCCTAGATTTTTGTGCTCGGGTTTCTGGAGTGGGACTTGAACCAATAACCTTCTGACTCAGAGGCGAGAGTGCTGCCCACTGAGCCACGGCTTATACTTGTGTGTTTTATTTTGCAGTGGTATTGTAGAAATTTAGCAGCTGCCAGGTCACACCTTGGCAAATATACCCATGCGAATTTGGTACAAGGTGCTGGTAATCTGCCAATACTTTAGGATTTAAGATGGTGCAAATGATTGGTTTGGAGCAGGTGCGGGAGCGATTAGCTTCAGTTATCCAGCATCAAACCAAGAGATCACTCTCGGTGTTTGTTAATGCATGCACTGTACTACATAGGGGTGGAGAACTGAAGTAGCCAACGTGGCCAGTATCTCGGGAGGTGGTCCAGGTACCAGCAGAGGACACTGCCCCTCAGGTGCTTGTACATTTGTGCCCCACTGAACTGATCTCACTCTCTATAATGTAAATATTTTTGTGGCAGGACCAGCATCTAAAGCATCAGGGCTAGATTTTCGGCTTTGATGATTTTGGGGCGGTAAAGTTTGCGCCCGGGAACAGTTTGCGCCTCAATCATCAACATTGGGCAGCTGGGCCCCGAGTGTGGGGCGCAGCGCTAAGGGAGGCGTTGTACAGCTCTCTTAGAGCGTTAGGGTGGGAAACTCCCGAGCTAAAGACCTGGGCTGGGAGCGCTCCGAGAGACGCCTGGGGAGCACCTTTCATGACCTCAGGACGTCCCAAAGTGCTTTACAGCCAATGAAGCACTTTTGGAATGTAGTCACTGTTGTAATGTGGGAAACACAGCAGCCAATTTGTGCACAGCAAGCTCCCACAAACAGCAATGTGATAATGACCAGATGCTCTATATTTTTATGGTGTTGATTGAGGGATAAATATTGGCCAGGACACCGGGGATAACTCCCCTGCTCTGCTTTGAAATAGTGCCGCGGGATCTTTTACGCCCACCTGAGAGAACAGACGAGGCCTCGGTTTAACGTCTCATCTGAAAGACGACACCTCCGACAGTGCAGCACTCCCTCAGCACTGCACTGGGAGTGTCAGCCTAGATTTATGTGTTTCAAGCCTCGGGAGTGGGACTCGAACCCACAACCTTCTGACTCAGAGGCGAGAGTGCTACCCACTGAGCCACAGCTGACACCAGGAGCCAGATTGTTGGCTGCCCGTTGCAGCTGGTGAAGGGCTGCTGCTGCTATCCTTCCAACCACCATTGTTTAACGGTTTGAAACACACACAGCCTCAGGAGGTCAAAGAAGCAAAGCTTTACTAATGAAGAGTAACCCTACTGGAAGAAGAAGTCATTGTTTTTTTCTTAGCGAGTCTTCCCTGACGCGCTAAGATGCCAAGGGGGCGAAATTGCCCAGTGGCCCATCCGGGGGCACTAACCGTCCCGGATCAGTTAATGCCCGTGGCGGAAGTCTCAACCACAACCCCCACCCTCCGGCGTGAAATTGCCCCTGAAGTGAGGCAGAGCGCTGTGTCTCGGGCGCTGTGATTCGTTTCAGGGGCACTCTCTGGGCAGCAGCGTGGTGCTGAGGTCAACACCATGTTGAACAGGTCGGTGCTTCCGTGTAGCACTGACGCACCACAACACCCCTCCCTTTCAGTTAAAGGGGAGGGCCACTGCAGACTCTGTAGCCTCTTTGGTGGCCACCAGAGGCATTTTTGACTGGGCTGCACGAGGCTGCGAGGGCTGCCATTGTTGGACCGACAGCAACGTTGGCCGACAATAAAACATGGCAGCCCAGGGCGCACGCGCCCTCCCCTTTAAGGGGCACCCCGGGTGGATGTCAGCACCCCATGAATCTGGCGCTGACATTGGCCCGCGTGGGGCGGTGAGGGATCGGCGTGCACGGCAAAATCTCGAGGGCAATTTCAATCGAGACACCACTGCCGCCTGCCCTCGGGCGAAAAGGGGTTTGCGCCCCGTTAGCAGCTACCGGGGGGGGGCAAAAAATGGGCAATTTCAGCCCCTAAAGTGTCTTGGGGGTTAGTGAGCCACACCGGCCACAGTATGCGACTTCAATCCACTGTAACTAGAAACTTGAAGCGTAATGAGTATCGCACAAGCTCTTGAAACCCAAAACTCTCTCAGCCGGCATTCCAGGGCTCTGTGCTTATTGGGCATAGAGTAGACCACATGCCTCGGCACCTGACAAAATGCTCCCCCACCCCTCGCCGACCTCTGGCATCTGAAGTGTAACGTACTCCCTCTACGAGTTGCACTTCCAGGAAGTGTTGTAAGCTGACAGCAAAATATATGTTTTCCTGCAGTCTTAGCAAATACACTATTTTTGAGTTGATACCTGTTTAGATTTAGTCTTTATTTCACAGAAATCAGGGTAGCAATATTGTTGGGGAGAGACTAACAATGGAGCGATGGCCCTTGTGATGTTGGTGTAATGTTGGTTCTTCAACACGCAGGGAGTAAAGTTCCCTGAATCCTATTTCTGCCCGTCTTCTAATTGTTTTGTACTAGATTGTCAGAACCCAAAGAATCACCATCATCATAGGCAGTCCCTCGAATCGAGGATGATTCCCTCCGAACTCGCGCCTCTCCTGGGCCCCGATCACGTCTCTCTACAATCTCTCACCGCTCCTTCGCTCCGACCTCGCCGCTCCTGCTGTACCTGCCCACGCTCCAATCACCGACCTAGACCTTAATGATGTCCCTCTTCACTGCTGCTGCTCTCCTGCTCCAGCACGCGCTGCTCCCTGGAGTGGTATGCCGCCACACTGCTTCTTCCCCTCCCCGGCCTGCACCGATGGTGCTCAAAGAATAGTCCTGGTAACACACACTGGGGCCGAAATTCAGCCTCCCGAAAAAGTCCTCTTACCGCCAGAAAGCGGCGGAGTCGAGCGGCCGGCGACTTGAGGTCGAATGGACGGCGCCAGCGAAATTCACCTCGGTGGTTTTTCCGGCGGTCCCCACATCCGCCCCACTGCTGCCGACCCGTCCTAAGCGCGTCATCAAAGTGCGCACCGTCCATCTCCCGCACCTCCAGCCAAACTTAGCTCCAAAAATCTTTGATCCGCCGTGCGGCGCTCCCGACAGCGGTTTCTGTCGGCGCACCTTGCTTTCAGTGTGTGAGCCACGGCAGCGCGGCGGCCCTTCACGGGGAGGGCGCACTGCCGTGGCTGCCATGCTTTTTTTTTGTCGGCCAACTGCCAGGTCGGGCCGACAATTATGCCCCCCCCCGGGTTTGGCCGGGCCGCCAACAGGGGTGCCAGGCCGTTGGCCCGGCCGAAATCCTCCCTGGTGGCCCAGTGGACAGAAGTTTCTGAATGCCGAAGCGCTCTCCCCTTTCAGTGCGGCAGAGAGTATGGTGACGCACACGCATCGTGATGTCATCTCCGCTCCGCTGATGATTGACAGCGGGTGGTGACTCCGTCCCGCCTCCACTTCCGCCCCTCTTGTTGGCGATCTGCTGCTTACCGCCCCATTTCCGCCCCCATTATGACCGACTTCTGGTCCGCCTGAAAATTTCGCGAAAGAGGCCCCCGCATCCAGTGCGACGGAAAAAACACTTTGAAAACGGTAGGTGCGCCAGGTTTGTGGCGGGGCTGAATTTCTACCCCACTGTCTTTTCTGAAAGAAAACACTGAATTTAGATTAGTGTGATACTCTGTGGATGAAGAACGCACAAAGTTGATGTCCAGCGAAGACCTTGATGGTATTATGGAAAAATATGCGAATCTCATATCATCATAAGAGCAAACACTGGGGAGAGGGGGAGGAGGGGAGAGAAATTAGTTTGGATCGGGCCCCTCGCTAAAGGGTTTGCAGTTGGGAGCGCCGGCATTAGCGCCGCTCGGCAAATTCAGTGTGCTGGTACCGGCGGCGCTGAGGAGTATTACCCGGGAGCATCGTGCCGGTATGCACAGGAGGGCAGGAAAAAGAGTGGGAGAGCGATAGTGATAGGGGATTCAATTGTAAGGGGAATAGATAGGCGTTTCTGCGGCCGCAACCGAGACTCCAGGATGGTATGTTGCCTCCCTGGTGCAAGGGTCAAGGATGTCTCGGAGCGGGTGCAGGACATTCTGAAAAGGGAGGGTGAACAGCCAGTTGTCGTGGTGCATATTGGTACCAACGATTTCGGTAAAAAAAAGGGATGAGGTCCTATGAGACGAATTTAAGGAGCTAGGAGCTAAATTAAAACATAGGACCTCAAAAGTAGTAATCTCGGGATTGCTACCAGTGCCACGTGCTAGTCAGAGTAGGAATCGCAGGATAGCTCAGATGAATACGTGGCTTGAGCAGTGGTGCAGCAGGGAGGGATTCAATTCCTGGGGCATTGGAACAGGTTCTGGGGGAGGTGGGACCAGTACAAACCGGACAGTCTGCACCTGGGCAGGACCGGAACCAATGTCCTAGGGGGAGTATTTGCTAGTGCTGTTGGGGAGGAGTTAAACTAATATGGCAGGGGGATGGGAACCAATGCAGAGAGACAGAGGGAAATAAAATGGAGACAAAAGCAAAAGACAGAAAGGAGATGAGTAAAAGTGGAGGGCAGAGAAACCCAAGGCAAAAAACAAAAAGGGCCACTGTACAGCAAAATTCTTAAAGGTCAAAGTGTAATAAAAAGGCAAGCATGAAAGCTCGGTGCCTCAATGCAAGGAGTATTCGGAACCCAGGAGAGGGCTCTGAGCGAGTTAGAGTGGGTGAGAGCGCAGATGAACAGGACCCCAAGAAAGAATGCAAAAGGCAGGAGGCAACAGAGCAGAATAGCACTGGGATAGGAAGGGACAATATGTATGAATATAAATGGGCTACAGGAGGGGTCAAAACTAAAAATCATGGTTTAAAAATTAGTATTAAAACACTCTACCTAAACGCACGCAGCATTCGAAATAAAGTAAATGAGTTGATGGCACAAATCATTACAAATGGGTATGATTTGGTGGCCATTACAGAAACGTGGTTGCACGGTGGCCAAGACTGGGAATTAAACATACAGGGGTATCTGACAATTCGGAAAGATAGACAAAAAGGGAAAGGAGGTGGGATAGCTCTGTTAATAAAGGATGATAGGGCAGTTGTGAGAGATGTTATTGGCTCTAATGAACAAAATGTTGAATCATTGTGGGTGGAGATTAGAGATAGTAAGGGGAAAAAGTCACTGGTGGGCATAGGTTATAGGCCCCCAAATAATAACTTCACGGTGGGGCGGGCAATAATCAAGGGAATAATGGAGGCATGTGAAAAAGGAACGGCAGTAATCATGGGGGATTTTAACCTACATATCGATTGGTCAAATCAAATCACACGGGCTAGCCTTGAGGAGGAATTCATAGAATGCATACAGGATTGTTTCTTAGAACAGTATGTTACAGAACCTACAATGGAGCAAGCTATCTTAGATCTGGTCCTGTGTAATGAGACAGGAATAATAAACGATCTCCTGGTAAAAGATCCTCTCGGAATGAGTGATCACAGTATGGTTGAATTTGTAATACAGATTGAGGGTGAGGAAGTAGTGTCTCAAACGAGCGTACTATGCTTAAACAAAGGGGACTACAGTGGGATGAGGGCAGAGTTGGCTAAAGTATACTGGGAACACAGACTAAACGGTGGCACAATTGAGGAACAGTGGAGGACTTTTAAGGAGCTCTTTCTTGGTGCTCAACAAAAATATATTCCAGTGAAAAAGAAGGGCGGTAAGAGAAGGGATAACCAGCCGTGGATAACCAAGGAAATAAAGGAGAGTATCAAATTAAAACTAATGCGTATAAGGTGGCCAAGGTTAGTGGGAAACTAGAAGATTGGGAAAATTTTAAACGACAGCAAAGAATGACTAAGAAAGCAATAAAGAAAGGAAAGATAGATTACGAAAGTAAACTTGCGCAAAACATAAAAACAGATAGTAAAAGCTTTTACCAATATATAAAATGGAAAAGAGTGACTAAAGTAAATGTTGGTCCCTTAGAAGATGAGAAGGGGGATTTAATAATGGGAAATGTGGAAATGGCTGAGACCTTAAACAATTATTTTGCTTCGGTCTTCACAGTGGAAGACACAAAAACCATGCCAAAAATTGCTGGTCACGGGAATGTGGGAAGGGAGGACCTTGAAATAATCATTATCACTAGGGAGGTAGTGCTGGACAGGCTAATGGGACTCAAGGTAGACAAGTCCCTGGTCCTGATGAAATGCATCCCAGGGTATTAAAAGAGATGGCGGAAGTTATAGCAGATGCATTCGTTATAATCTACCAAAATTCTCTGGACTCTGGGGAGGTACCAGCGGATTGGAAAGCAGCTAATGTAACGCCTCTGTTTAAAAAAGGAGGCAAACTATAGGCCGGTTAGTTTAACATCTGTAGTGGGGAAAATGCTTGAAGCTATCATTAAGGAAGAAATAGCAGGACATCTAGATAGGAATAGTGCAATCAAGCAGACGCAACATGGATTCATGAAGGGGAAATCATGTTTAACTAATTTACTGGAATTCTTTGAGGATATAACGAGCATGGTGGATAGAGGTGTACCGATGGATGTGGTGTATTTAGATTTCCAAAAGGCATTCGATAAGGTGCCATACAAAAGGTTACTGCAGAAGATAAAGGTACGCGGAGTCAGAGGAAATGTATTGGCATGGATCGAGAATTGGCTGGCTAACAGAAAGCAGAGAGTCGGGATAAATGGGTCCTTTTCGGGTTGGAAATCGATGGTTAGTGGTGTGCCACAGGGATTGGTGCTGGGACCACAACTGTTTACAATATACATAGATGACCTGGAAGAGCGGGCCAGAGTGTAGTGTAACAAAATTTGCAGATGACACAAAGATTAGTGGGAAAGCGGGTTGTGTAGAGGACACAGAGAGGCTGCAAAGAGATTTAGATAGGTTAAGCGAATGGGCTAAGGTTTGGCATACAATGTCGGAAAATGTGAGGTCATCCACCTTGGGAAAAAAAAAGTAAAAGAGAATATTATTTGAATGGGGAGAAATTACAACATGTTGCGGTGCAGAGGGACCTGGGGGTCCTTGTGCATGAATCCCAAAAAGTTAGTTTGCAGGTGCAGCAGGTAATCAGGAAGGCGAATGGAATGTTGGCCTTCATTGCGAGAGGGATGGCGTACAAAAGCAGGGAGGTCCTGCTGCAACTGTATAGGGTATTGGTGAGGCCGCACCTGGAGTACTGCGTGCAGTTTTGGTCACCTTTCTTAAGGAAGGATATACTAGCTTTGGAGGGGGTACAGAGACGATTCACTAGGCTGATTCCGGAGATGAGGGGGTTACCTTCTGATGATAGATTGAGTAGACTGGGTCTTTACTCGTTGGAGTTCAGAAGGATGAGGGGTGATCTTATAGAAACATTTAAAATCATGAAAGGGATAGACAAGATAGAGGCAGAGAGGTTGTTTCCACTGGCTGGGGAGACTAGAACTAGGGGACACAGCCTCAAAATATGGGGGAGCCAATTTAAAACCGAGTTGAAAAGGAATTTCTTCTCCCAGAGGGTTGTGAATCTGTGGAATTCTCTGCCCAAGGAAGCAGTTAAGGCTAGCTCATTGAATGTATTCAAGTCACAGATAGATAGATTTTTAGCCAATAAGGGAATTGAGGATTACGGGGAGCGGGCGGGTAAGTGGAGCGCAGTCCACGGCCAGATCAGCCATGATCTTGTTGAATGGCGGAGCAGGCTCGAGGGGCTAGATGGCCTACTCCTGTTCCTAATTCTTATGTTCTTAACACTTTATGCCCCCATCAACCTCGAATGTGTCTGTAGGTTAGACGCGTGTCAGCCTGTAGGGTGTTTTACTCTGGGTGCTTTTTATGAAAGTTTGTTAGCTTTTTGTCTTCAAATGCTTGCCTCTGATTATATTACTGTTTAGCTTGTGTCATTGCAGTGGGTGGATGAGTGAAACTGGAGAATCCTTCATCCTCTAACATTACATTACATTGTACAGAAAATTACCCTTGCAATCTAATAGTGGCTTGCTGCGTACCGTTTAGCAATCGCCTGCAGAGTATCGCTAGACCGAAGGAAGGCATAATCATATAAATAGAGACCTTCTCAAATTGGATCCTGCAATGTATTCAGATTCGTCAAGTTCTGGGTTAATTTAAAACATCAGACGCTGCTTAAATATAATGTTGCTGTTCTCCTCTTACAGCACGGACAACAACCTCATATTGTGTACAGATCTCCTGGTCTTGATATCCCTGTGGGATGTACATCATCTGGTAAGGAATGCTCGTTCATCTATTATGCACTGTACGTTATTTGAGTCGGTGCTTTGATAGGAAGGGGGGGGGGTGAATGCAAGTTGACCATTGTCTGTAATATTTCAGATTTATATTTTACATAAGAACATAAGAAATAGGAACAGGCATAGGCCATACGGCCCCTCGAGCCTACTCCGCCATTCAATAAGATCATGGCTGATCTGATCATGGACTCAGGTCCCCCTCCCCGCCCGCTCCCCATAACCCCTTATCCCCTTATTGTTTAAGAAACTGTCTATTTCTGTCTTAAATTTATTCAATGTCCCAGCTTCCACAGCTCTCTGAGGCAGTGAATTCCACAGATTTACAACCCTCAGAGAGAAGAAATTTCTCCTCATCTCTGTTTTAAATGGGCGGCCCCTTAGTCTAAGATCATGCCCTCTAGTTCTAGTCTCCCCCATCAGTGGAAACATCCTCTCTGCTTCCCCTTGCCAAGCCCCTTCATAATCTTATACGTTTTGATAAGATCACCTCTCATTCTTCTGAATTCCAATGAGTAGAGGCCCAACCTACTCAACCTTTCCTCATAAGTCAACCCCCTCATCCCCAGAATCAACCAAGTGAACCTTCTCTGAACTGCCTCCAAAGCAAGTATATCCTTTCATAAATATGGAAACCAAAACTGCACGCAGTATTCCAGGTGTGGCCTCACCAATACCCTGTATAGCTGTAGCAAGACTTCCCTGCTTTTATACTCCATCCCCTTCGCAATAAAGGCCAAGATACCATTGGCCTTCCTGATCACTTGCTGTACCTGACAATATCCTTTTGCGTTTCATGCACAAGTACTCCCAGGTCCTGCTGTACTGCGGCACTTTGCAATCTTCATTTTAATAATAACTTGCTCTTTGATTTTTTTTCTGCCAAAGTGCATGACCTTACACTTTCCAACATTATACTCCATCTGCCATATTTTTGCCCACTCACTTAGCCTTTCTATGTCCTTTTGCAGAATTTTTGTGTCCTCACACATTGCTTTTCCTCCCATCTTTGTATCGTCAGCAAACTTGGCTACGTTACACTCAGTCCCTTCTTCCAAGTCGTTAATATAGATTGTAAATAGTTGAAAAGACTTTGATCCATATGCCATGGAGTTGTTTCAGCCCCACGGCCCGACTCTCTCAAGGGAAGAAGAATTTTCCAGGCGGAGCGTTGGGTCCAATTAGAAGAAGCAAAAGTAGCCTGAGACAGAGAAATGGGTTAGTGCAGCAGGACGCATCACATTTATTTTTCTTTTTATTCGTTCACGGGATGTGGGCAAGGCCAGCATTTATTGCCCAGCCCTTTGTCCTTTGAGAAGGTGGTTGAAGGCCGCCACCTTGAACCGCTGCAGTTCTTCTTTTTGTCGCGGTTTGTTGCAACCGCGTGGCCATTTCATGAGGACAGCTAAGAGTCAACCACGATGCCATGGCTCTGGAGTCACAAATAGGCCAGACCGGGTAAGGGTGGCAGATTTCCTTCCCGAAAGGACATTAGTGAACCAGATGGGTTTTTAAAACAATCCAGTAGTTTCATGGCCACCATTACTGATACTAGTTTTCTATTCCAGAGTTATTAATTACCTGAATTTAAGTTTCCCAGCTGCCGTGGTGGGATTTGAACTCATGTTTCTGGATCATGAGTCCATGGCTCTGGATTACTGGTCCAGTAACATAACCCCTATGCCACCATACCCCGTCACATTGCCAGAGTTATTATGGCGAATAATACACAATTAGATTTGTTTCTTCATTCTCTCCCCCATGTAGATTTAGGAAAGACTGGTTGATTTAAGAGTTATGATATAACAGAGGCTACACAAGGGCACAAAGGGTCGAGATCGTGCTGTGTGACAATGGTAACAACTGTGTTAATGTGTTTGTATGAAATTCTTCAGTCTGCTATCGTAACAAAGGCAATGACCCATTTAAAAGAAATAGCTTAACACTTTTAATAGTAGGTGGCGAAGTTTCAGATGAATGATTTAACACATTTGTCCTGATTTCAACTCCCAGCATATAATCGCCCATCTTTCTAACAGTACACAGTTAACCTGGATGCAGCAAAGGCTTTGGGCCTCGACAACATCCTGGCTGTAGTGCTGAAGACTTGTGCTCCAGAACGAGCCACACCTCTAGCCAAGCTGTTCCAGTAAAGCTACAACACTGGCATCTATCCAACAAAGTGGAAAATTGCCCAGGTATGTCCCGCTAACAAAAAGTGGGACAAATCCAATCCAGTTAATTACCGCCCCATCAGTCTACTCTCAAATCATCAGCAAAGTGATGGAAAGTGTCGTCGACAGAGCTATCAAGTGGTATTTACTCACCTGTTCACTGATGCTCAGTTTGGAAGCCACTCTGCTCCAGACCTCATTACAGCCTTGGTCCAAACATGGACAAAACAGCTGAATTCCAGAGGTGAGGTGAGAGTGACTGCCCTCAACATCAAGGCAGCATTTGACCGAGTGTGGCATCAAGGAACCCTAGTAAAACTGAAGTCAATGAGAATCAGGGGGAAAACTCTCCACTGGCTGGAGTTATACCTCGCTCAAAGGAAGATGGTTGTACTGGTTGGAGGTCAATCATCTCAGCCCCAGGACATCACTGCAGGAGTTCCTCCGGGCAGTGTCCTAGGCCCAACCATCTTCAGCTGCTTCATCAATGACCTTCCCTCCATCATAAGGTCAGAATTGTAGATGTTCACTGATGACTGCACAGTGTTCAGTTCCATTCGCAACTCCTCAGATAATGAAGCAGTACATGCCCGTATGCAGCAAGACCTGGACAACATGCTACATTCGGCACAATTCCTTTTACTTTCCACTGGCTGCAAAAAGAACGGGACTCAATAAATATATTGCCCAATGTCACGTATCTTACATTATTATATATAACTGTATCCTAACATGCTATACATGACTGTAATAAGATATGACCTGTAACCACCAGCATACCTTACCACCAGGAGTGCACTTGCAAGAGACCGGTATATAAGGACAGGTCTCAGGCAAGTGCAGCATTCCAGAGCTGTGAAATAAAGGTGCAGGTCCAGAGTGACCTTGACTTCACTACATGCCTGAGGGGACAGGACTTTACAGTGGCGACGAGTTACGGGATTACAGAATCCACAGAATGGCGAACAACGGATCAGATGAAAAGTACAATGCGGGAGACAATTGGGAGGACTTTATAGAAAGGCTCCAGCAAAGCTTTGTAACCAAAGATTGGTTAGGCGACGATAAGGCAGACAAGAGAAGAGCCCATCTCTTGACCAGCTGTGGCTCGAAAACATACGCTTTAATGAAGGATCTGTTGGCACCCGAGAAACCAGCAAGCAAGTCGTTTGAAGAATTGAACACACTAGTAAGAGACCACCTGAAGGCAGCGAGCAGCCTACACATGGCCAAACACAGGTTCTACAACTACAGACGCTGTGTGGGCCAGAGCATACCCGACTCCGTGGCGGAACTTCGGAGGTTGGCTAGTTTATGTGAGTTCTCCGATGAACTGAAGAGAGAAATGCTGAGAGACTTTTTCATTGAAGGAATAGGCCACGCAGGCATATTCCAAAAGCTCATAGAGACCAAGAACCTGACCTTAGAGGTAGCAGCACTGGTTGCACAGGCATTCTTGGTAGGAGAAGAAGAAACGAGGTTGAGTTACAATGCAGGTACGACAACTAACAAAATATCGGAACAAGAAGTTCACAGCACTAAACAAGCTGCTACCCCCACACACAGACAAAACCGGGAGAACAGGCTCTCGACAGCAGGCAGAAGCTATCAAGGGCCACAGGAATGGCCGTTCACACCTCATCAACCCAAAATGCAAGCAATCAACTACAAACTGAGAGAAGCTCAAGAGAGATCAGCCAGACGCAACTCATTCTTTGGGAATACTTTAAACAATAGAACAGGTCTGTGCTGGAGGTGTGGGGGTGGGCACTCGTCAAGGGGATGTCGATTTCAGCAGGCTGTTTGCAGAAATTGTGAATATACAGGGCATTTGGCCCGCATGTGCAAACAAACGGCAGCTCGGCTGGTATACGAATCGGATGGGTCGGAAAGCGGATCAGAAGATGATGGGGACAGTACCCGGGACACCGATGTACAGTGGGTCAACACGATCAATGGCCGCTGCTCCTACAACAGGACGCCTCCTATAATGATGAGGGTCCGACTCAACGGGATATCTGTCAACATGGAGCTGGATACGGGAGCGAGTCAATCTCTCATGGGCGCTCAACAATTTGAACAACTGTGGCCGCATAAAAGAGACAGACCAAAACTCTCAAGGGTCGACACCACACTAAGGACCTATACCAAAGAAATCGTACCAGTCCTTTGCAGCGCCATGCTCTCTCTCACACACAAAGGGACAGTGAACCGACTTCCCCTGTGGATTGTCCCCGGAGACCCCCCAGCACTTCTGGGGAGAAGCTGGCTGGCAAAACTAAACTGGAAATGGGATGATGTCCATGCCATGTCATTAGAGGAACGGACCTCCTGCTCAACAGTTATAAAGCGATTTGAACATCTCTTTCACCCAGGTGTGGGCACTTTCAAAGGGGCCAAAGTCAAAATCTACATCACACAGGATGCTAGACCGGTCCATCACAAGGCCAGAGCTGTACCCTATGTGATGAGGGACAAGATTGAACACGAACTAGACAGGCTTCTGCGGGAAGGCATTATATCACCTGTGGAATTTAGCGACTGGGCAAGTCCCATCGTCCCAGTCATGAAGCCTGATGGATCCATACGAATCTGTGGGGACGACAAATCTACCATAAACAGAGTCTTCCTGCAGGACCAGTATCCGCTGCCCAGAGCAGAGGACTTATTTGCCACATTGGCTGGAGGTAAACTTTTCTCAAAATTAGACCTAACATCTGCGTATATGACGCAAGAATTGACCGAGGAATCCAAGCTACTCACCACCATCAACACACATCGAGGCCTTTTCATGTACAATCGATGCCCATTCGGCATCAGGTCGGCAGCTGCCATATTCCAGCGCAATATGGAGAGTCTGCTCAAGTCCATCCCGGGGACGGTTGTATTTCAAGACGACATACTTATCACGGGCAGGGACACCGACTCCCATCTCCGTAATTTGGAGGAAGTACTAAAGCGGTTGGATCGGGTAGGCCTACGTGTCAAGAAATCCAAGTGCCTGTTTCTCGCACCCGAGGTTAAATTTTTGGGCAGAAGGATTGCCGCTGATGGAATCTGCCCAACAGAGTCCAAAACAGAAGCAATTCGCCTGGCACCCAGGCCCCAGAATGTCTCAGAACTGCGCGCCTTTCTCGGGCTACTCAATTACTTTGGGAACTTTATGCAGAACTTAAGCACGCTGCTGGAGCCTCTCCACGTGCTACTCAGGAAGGGGTGCGATTGGTTTTGGGGGGACGCCCAGGAACGCGCCTTCAATAAGGCACGCAACCTTCTGTGTTCCAACAGTGTTTTGACTTTCTTTGACCCAGGTAAAAAGCTAGTTCTCATATGCGATGCCTCAGCGTATGGGGTCGGGTGCGTTTTGCAACATGTCAATAGTGCGGGCAAATTACAACCCATAGCTTATGCCTCCAGGTCACTTTCGCGGGCGGAGCACGGGTACGGAATGGTAGAGAAGGAGGCACTCGCGTGCGTGTACGGTGTCAAAAAGATGTACCAATACCTTTTCGGGGCCAAGTTCGCATCAGAAACCGACCACAAGCCCCTCACGTCCCTCCTATCCGAAAGCAAGGCAATAAACGCCAACCCTCGGCGCGAATTCAATGGTGGGCACTCATGCTGGCGTCCTACGACTACACAATAAGGCACAGACCAGGCACAGACAACTGTGCCAACGCGCTCAGCAGGCTACCCCTGACGACCAGGGAAGGGTCTGATGAACAGGACTGTGAGATAGTCATGGTAATCAATGCCTTTGAGTCCACAGGTTCACCCATGACGGCTCGCCAAATCAGAGCCTGGACGGCCAGCGACCCCACGTTATCCTTAGTAAAAAGATGTGTCCTAACCAGAGATTGGGCAGAGGCTCGCGATGCCTGCCCCGAGGAATTAAAATCCTTTCATAGGCGCATGCATGAGCTCTCGCTACAAGCAGACTGCCTGATGTGGGGCAGCCAAGTAGTCAGGCCTCTGTGAGGCAGAGAGGCATTTGTCCGGGAGCTCCACCGCGAGCACCTGGGGATCGTTCTCATGAAGGCGATAGCCAGATCCCACGTCTGGTGGCCTGCTATTGACGCGGACTTGGAGCTCTGCGTCCGAAGGTGCACCATTTGTGCCCAACTCAGCAATGCCCCCAGGGAGGCTCCACTGAGCCCCTGGCCTACCAAACCATGGCCGCGGGTGCACGTAAACTATGCGGGCCCTTTCATGGGAAAAATGTTCCTCGTAGTTGTAAATGCATTTTCAAAGTGGATCGAATGCACCATTTTAAACTCGAGCACAACCTCCACCACTGTGGAGAGCCTCGCAACCATGTTTACAACGCACAAAATCCCTGACATATTGGTCAGTGACATTGGTCCGTGCTTCACCAGCGCAGAATTCCAAGCCTTTATAATTGACCATGGCATAAATCACGTCAAGTCGGCACTGTTCAAGCCGGCCTCCAACGGCCAGGCGGAGAGAGCAGTGCAAATCATTAAAGAAGGCATGCTTAAAATCCAAGGTCCCACGCTGCAGGGTCGCCTGTCACGACTGCTGCTGGCATACAGATCTCGTCCGCACTCACTGACTGGGATCCCCCCCGTGCAACTGTTGATGAAAAGGACTTTAAAAACAAGGCTCTCGTTAATCCTCCCAGACATGCATGAAATCGTTGAGGCAAAGCGCCGTAAGCTGACTGAGTACCATGACAGAAATTCGAGGGGAGATGGAATGAGATAGGGGACAAAGTGTTTGTACTAAACTATGGCAGGGGTCCCAAATGGCTTGCAGGGACAGTAACTGGCAAGGAAGGAAACAGGCTACTGGTAGTCCAAATGGACAATGGCAAAACCTGCCGGAGGCATGTAGACCAAATCAAAAGCAGATTTACCAACAACACTGCGGAACCAGAGGCAGACTACAAAGTGGAACTTGCACCACACCTGGTGGACAGACAGAGGGAACAACCTGAGGAAAGGGCAATCCCAACAGACAGCCCAGGCGAGTCAACAACAATCACATCAATCGAAACAGACAGCCCAGGCGAGATACTAGCAACCACACCCAAAGAAAAACAGACACCAAGGCAAACAACTGAACCACAACTCAGACGCTCCACGCGAGAGCGTAGACCCACCTGAGAGACTGAACGTATAAAGACAATAAGATCTTGGGGGAGAGTGATGTCATGTATCTTACATTATTATATATAACTGTATCCTAACATGCTATACATGACTGTAATAAGATATGACCTGTAACCACCAGCATACCTTACCACCAGGGGTGCACTTGCAAGAGACAGGTATATAAGGACAGGTCTCAGGCAAGTGCAGCATTCCAGAGCTGTGAAATAAAGGTGCAGGTCCAGAGTGACCTTGGCTTCACTACATGCCTCGTGTGAATCTGTACTGAGGGGACAGGACTTTACACCTAAGGCGGAATTTATTCTCATTAAGAACTGTACACGGTAACAATACCTGCTTTGATTGACTGAATATGAAGAGGGAGGTCTTCATAACCGTGCTACCTGTTGCAGAGTAGATGTATTTTTACACATTCTTTTACTATGAATCTTCCCAGGGTGCTTTACCGATGACATCACGCGACAAAACTCACCTGCAAAGGTCTTCAGGACACGAACTAAACGGCAGGTAGGAATAAAGGGCTAGAAATTTGGTGTCGCCCGCTTTGAGGTGGCACATCTTTAGCGCCGGGCGTGTCTATGATCAGCCATGATCTTATTGAATAGTGGTGCAGACTCGAAGGGCCAAATGACCTGCACCTAGTTTCTATGTTTCTACTGCCTCATATCGCAAAATTCAGTTGTATCGTCCCAAGAGGAGAGTGGAGCGCGAAGAGAAACGTTCGACACTCCTCTTCAGGCACTAACGCAGCGATAGCGCAGGAGGCCGAATCAATTTTTGGTGCTTACATGCTGGCATCCCAGTGCCTAAAGATGAAAAAAAACAATCCCGTTGAAAAATTCAATAAACTTCACCCACATTTCCCCACTCCTGCAACAAATAAGTAATAGTTGTAAAAACTGAAATTTCAGCACTGACCTTGCACTGCGGACGATATCGGCCCGGGATCGTCCCTGGACCGACTGCTTCCCCCGGTCGCTCTCGGCGCCAGGCGCTACTGCAGGCGAAAGAGTGAATTTTGCAAACGTGTGGCTGCGGGGGCGCGTGGCGCACTCAGTGACGTCACAGAGTGGACGGGGTCAGCGAGTGCAGCGCAAACTGTCAACAACGCCGCTAAACCTTCACTGAAGTTCGCGGCAGGGGTGCTGACAGCGCAGCGCTCGGGCGGGAGTTGCTTAGTGCCCCATTAGCGCCCCGTTAGTGCCACTCTGGGGGCGCTAACCAACCCCAGTAGGGGAGCAGCATTGAGCATAAATCGTTCCAAATTGCCAGTCCTGACAAATTCAAACGTGATCTCTAAACCGCTCCGCCTCTCGACGTCTCTTTCCTCCCCTGAAAAGCCCCTTAAAACCTACTTCTTTGACCATCTGCCCAAACATACTTACATGGCTCGATGTCCAGAAATAAATTTTGATATCACTCCCGCTATATAAATGTAAGTTGTTGGTATTCCTACAATCACCACTGAGGACAGGCCCAACCAATGCCATTAGCCCCCCTCTAGTTTGGTATTTTAATCTGTTGCAACACACCTTGTTAAATCTGAACTTTGCGGCTATCACACAGGACCCGATGACCTTTCACACCCTCCGCAGCTGTCCAACTGATTGCTCTTATGGTACATAATTACATAGTATTTACAGCACAGGAACAGGCCATCCGGCCCTCGGTCCGTGCCGGTGTTTATGCACCACACCAGCCTCCTCCCACCCTACTTCATCTCACCCTATCAGCACAACCTTCTACTCCTTTCTCCCGTGTGTGTTTATCTAGCCTCCCCTTAAATGTATCTCTGCTATTCACCTCAACCACTCCCTGTGGTAGCGAGTTCCACATTCTCACCACTCTCCGGGTAAAGAAGTTTCTCCTGAATTCCCGATTGGATTTATTAGTGACTATCTTACATTTATGGTCCCGAGCTCGGGTCTCGCCTCTGTACTCACGGGACCCCCAACCCCGTACCCATCGTAACCCCTCACTCCTGCCCCCATCCCCCTCACTACGTACCCCATCGCACCCCCCATCTCACCACCATACCCTTTGCCCCCATACCCCATCCCCCCCTCACCACCCCATATCCCATCCCCCCAACACGCTCCAGTCCCCCTACCCATACCCCCCTCATTCCATTCCCCTCATCCCCATACCCCCCCCTCCTCGCCCCCCCCGTACCCATCCCCTCCTCACCCCCACATACCTCTCACTCCCCTGTAAACCATCCCCCAATATTCCTCAGTCCCCCTCTCCTGTAGCCCCTCAATCCCCTGCACACCTTCACCCCCTCACCTCCATATACCCCATCCTCCTCAACCCCATACCTCATTCTCCCCCCCCCCCCCACCCCATGCTGCAACACCCCCAATACTCCTCAATCCCCCCCAATTATCCCCCAGCCCCCTGACTTTGGACCCAGCCCGCTGCAGGGTCCGGGCTCAGTGAGCGGGGTATCTCACCTTATTTAATGATGTCGGTCTTCCTCTTGCTGGAAGGTGCACACCGTCTCAGCCTGTTATTGATAAATTGCATTTGGTTTCCTTGCACATGCTTCTAAAGCTATAGGCGGGCTTTAATGTTTGAACCTTGTGTTAATTCTCTGCGGTTTGCAGGTGCGTCGAGGCCAACACACTGTACTGAGGGAAACCAAATACATCGAGCTCATGGTCATCAATGACTACACCCTGGTACGTTAACTACATTTCATTTTGAGTTTGTTTTTACAATTCTGTTGCAGTCTTCAAATGACGGTTGTCCTGCTCATGGTGAGTCGGACCCTCTGGGTCTCGGAGATTGGAAATAATTTACATAGAATTTACGCATGGATATCGGACATTCAGCCAAACAGGCCTACAGCAGTCTCCTCCCACCTTATTTCATCTCACTCCATCATCATATCCCTTTTCATATATAATAGGCTGGAAATTAGGTTGACGGGATTTTGAGGCGTTAATATCGGGCAGTGGATAAATTTAGCACCGAGAAATGGTTTGCATCGGCAGTCAGAATATTCAGTGGTTACGCCCTGACAGTGGGGCGGAGCGCTAAGGGAGGCGTTCTACACTTCTCTCAGGGTGCTAGTCCGGGTGAGCAACTGAATATCCCGCGCTAAAGAGCCGGATTCGGAGCACCCTAAGAGTGGCCTCCCTGCAACAACAAAAAATCAGAACGAAAATCACAAAAAACATTCCCGACACATTACTCGTCCCAAATAAACTTAAATCGCAAAAAAGAACCAAAAAAAAACCCAATCACACTTGCCTCACGCGGTCATTCCTTCCCTCACCGCCGCCGAGACAGCTCTGCGCGCCGGCTTTCCCTGGCGGGGTCGCTAGGGGTTGCTACGGGTGCCGCGCAAAACCAAATATTGCATCTGTGTGGATACCGGGAGCGTTGTACACCGGTGCAACGCAGCCGGGCGACATTCCTCAGCGCTGCCGGTACCGGCACACTGGATTTGCCGAGCGGCCCGAATGCCGGCGCTCACGGCTCCCAAACCTTTACCGCCCCTGTTCCAACCCGCGCGAGGGGCCGTATCCCAGCGAATTTCCAGCCCTGTTTATAGGGTTCAAAATGCGACAAAACATTTTAAAGAGTCAGATTTCTTTCAAACTCAGTGGCAATGTTGGCATTAAATTTTCTAGCCGTTGCAAATGGGGCCACAACTTCAAAGTGTTGAGGAGTTAATTTGAAGCTGCCTAATCCTCAAAGTCACCTCCTTTAGTTGAAAAGCGACTGCTTCAAAACAAAGTAACATGGAAATTGCAACTGGTAATAATAGCAGACAGCGCTTGATGCATTCATTCGACCTTCCCTTTTTCCGCTATTTCAATAGTCTCTATAAAAACAACAGTCAGAGAAATGTCACTTAACTGCGTTTAGCATCCACCCACTAATATCATCAACAGCAATTTCTTGGCTGTCTAATAGACTAGACAAGTTTGCGCTGACCTTCTCTGCCAGTCCTATTATTTATTACCAGTACATGTTGCTTGCACATCATGCAGAGCTTGGGAACTGATTATTTAGAAATAAATCCACAACTTAAATTACAAACCCAAGCATTTTAGTGTGTCACACATAACAGGCGATATAATTATACCTCATGGCTTCAAACTTGAACAAAGATAATGGAGGTCGAGTTTCTGCTTTGGCTACAATTGGCAAAAATTGCACCCAAATTTGCGGCAGTTTTGAAAAATGTATTTTTTATCGCCGCGTTTCCACTCAAACTCATTTGCATATTGCCGAACGAAAAATATGTTTATGACTGTTTGGGGATTCTTTACCGGTGTGTACAGCCAGGACTCCGTGGAATAGCCCACTTCTGCTCACAGCCCGCCTCCTCCTTGAGATAGCGCTGGTACAATGGGCTGCAGCACAATGAAGGCAATACAGTGGCTGCTGGACTAACACGCATTGACCTGCAATATTCTGTTCCCAATTGCCGTCCGGTGCCTCAGCGGCACTTGGGTGGGCGGAGGCCTTGATGAAAATCGGCCCCCAAGACTGTACACAATACTCCAGGTGTGGTCTCACCAGGGCCCTATATAATTCATGTCTGAGCCTGGATAGGGATTGTTGGCAGATTGTTTAACTGTGAGGGACGCCACAGCTGATCCTGTCCTCATCGAATATCTACACATCTGCACTTTGCAACATCTGGATAGTGATCAAGAACAAGAATCCTGATAGTGTGTGCGTGTGTATGTGAAAGAGAGAATTCTCACCTCATGAATGTTGCATCCTTGAAGTATTACCTAAAACAATTAACTCCTTTTTATGGTGAACCCTGTGGTATTTATTACCTTTTTATTGCAAACCAAATAATTAATATTAGAAAAAAAGAAAATTGTTAATGAATTGGTGCTCACATCCTGTCCAGTGATTTATTCTGGTTAATTTGCTTGTATTTCACCTGCACGAATTATTGGCTCCCGTTTAAGCAACACCTCCACTTTAAAATTTTCACCCTTGTTTTCACGTCCCTCCATGGCCTCGCCCCTCCCTATCTCTGTAATCTCCTCCAGCCCCACAACCCGAGATCTCTGCGCTCCTCTAATTCTGCCCTCTTGAGCATCCCTGATTATAATCGCTCAACCATTGGTGGCCGTGCCTTCAGCTGCCTGGGCCCTAAGCTCTGGAACTCCCTCCCTAAACCTCTCCGCCTTTCCTCCTTTCCCTCCTCTAAGACGCTCGTTAAAACCTACCCCTTTGATCAAGCTTTTGGTCACCTGCCCTAATATCTCCTTTTGTGGCTCAGTGTCAAATTTTGTTAACGCGCCTTGGGATATTTTACTACATTAAAGGTGCTATATAAATACAAGTTGTTGTTGTTAAACCTCAGTGTTTTTCTCAACAGTTTACAAAGCAACGTTATTCTCTCAGCCTTACAAGCAATTTTGCCAAATCGGTTGTGAATTTCGCTGATGCTGTAAGTACTTCAATTTGAAACACTATCCTCCTGTGTAATAATTATCGAATGCAATATTTGGATAAAAGAAGAGGGTTGTTCTGTTGGTTACCCCATGGCAAAGGTTGCCAATTATCTGATTGTGAATCAGATAGTCCAGTTTCTGAGTGACATGTCTGGAGATTTCCAAAACCTGAACTGCGCACCAAAATCAGTCCTTTTTCCATTTACCTTTTTTTTTTATTCGTTCATGGGATGTGGGCGTCGCTGGCTAGCATTTATTGCCTATCCCTAATTGCCCTGCTTGGCCATTTCAGAGGGCAGTTGCTATGGGTCTGGAGTCACATATAGGCCAGACCGGGTAAGGGCGGCAGATTTCCTTCCCTGAAGGACATTAGTGAACCAGATTGGTTTTTTACAACAATCCGGTAGTTACATGGTCACCATTCTGATACTAGCTTTTTATTCCAGATTTATTTAACTGAATTTAAATTCCCCAGTTGCCGTGGTGGGATTTGAGCTCGCTTCTCTGGATCATGTCACATAACCACTACGCTACCGTTTCTGTTTTGTGCCGAGTAATGTGGGAGGCATCAATTTTTAAAGTTACTCAGGTTTTCAGTCTATTTCTATCGGCAGCCGTGTGACTCAACCCGTCCCGTGATCCCATCCAATGACCTGTCCGTATTCAACTTGGCAAAAGTGGCAACCCTTCACTTTGGCATGCAGCTATCCTGTGCAGGATTGCTATTGTAGAGAGTCAGTCCATCAAAAGCATTGACGTGAGGCAGTGTTACAGCCTGTTCACCACATTAAAGGAAGAGGTTATGTTAAAACACTTGGATTTTCGGCTTTTGAGGTTTCGGGGCGGTAATGATACCGCCTGGAAAAAGTTTGCGCCCTCGTCTGCAAAATTCGGCAAAAAATTAGGTTCCATGATCAGGGGCGCAAAATCAGGCATTACACAAGGAAGTTTTAGCGCCCTAGTCGAAAGTCGCGGCGTTAAAAAAAAGTTTCATTGACTTAAGGAACGTCATTGTTGCTCAGTGCACTGGAACATAACGTTGTCTATTGTCTGGTTTCATTTTGGTGGGGAAGTTTTTGTTACTTTGTTGCAGTAAGATTTCTGATTCATCCTTTGCAATTGGTGTCTTGTGCATCATCCCAACATTCAGCAGAGATGTGCCTTTATGGGGACACATAGCGTGTCCAGTATTGGCTCCATCCCTCCGTTTCCTCCATTTAGGAGCCGGTCCATTACGAGCCGGCGACGTGCGACTCTTGGTCCGGCAGCATCTCCACGCTGCCTCCCCCCTGTGGATGGAGTGGCTAGCCAATGGGGGCCTTGCCAGGCTCCTCTTCATCATCAACCTCCTCCTCCTCCTGAGGTGGGCCTGCAATCCCGACAGGCCAATGCCTGGCCCCTCATTGTTGGCCAAGCTGTGCAACATGCAGCACACCACAATGAATTCAGATACCTGTTGAGGGGAGTATTGAAGGCTGCCTCCAGAGTGGGCCAGGCATTGGTCTGTCTGTATTTCTCTTTTGGAAGCGCAGACTTCTCACACACTGCTCCTCAGAGGGCTGGAGGTCTGAGCGTTGGTGCCTGTAAACCAGTGGGGGGTAAGCCCTCCTCTCCAGACATCTTCGGCCCCTCCTCATCCATGAGCCAACATGGCCAAGAGTCCTTCCTCCAGCTTGATGCTGCCTGGCAATAGCATGGAGCATGATACGCTATCGAACTGCTACTGCCCCCATTACATTCTCTCACAGAATGTAAGGGCACTGTAATGGCAGATAAAAGTGCCGTTTGCAAGGTGGAGCTTCATGCAGCGTGTGATGTGCACAACCATTGCAGTCAATGTGACCTGTGATGTATGAGCTCATCCCTCCATTTAAATACGCTGCCCATACCACCTGCCGCACCCTGGGAACACCTGTTTTTTCAGGCGTTTCCTGGGGCGGGCATTAACTGAGGCGGTAGGGCTGAATTTTGCATCTGGGGCAGTAGTTGGAGCATTGCACGATGATTGCCGTCATGATCTCAGTGAAACTACAGGGCGGGCGGTAGGTTTTTGCACTGCCGCAAACCATGAGCCGAATTTGCCGGCGGGGCGGTAAAAGCTTGACGCCTGGCATTACACCGAGAAATACCATTTACCGCCCCTCTGGGGCGCAAACTGAGGCGCAAGCGAGCCAAAAATCCAGTCCTTAGTCCGTCTCTCTTGCATCAAAACTACAGACCTTGATCCATAACTCTATTCACACATGAACAGCACTAGTATATTCAGGATGTATCTCTGACCGAGGGAGGACCATGTCTGCTATATTTGGTTTGCTGATAACTTTCATTTCATGCTTTAGATCTATAAGGTACAATTGAGGACACGGATTGTGCTGGTTGCTATGGAAACATGGGCATCTGGAGACAAAATAGATATCCATGAAGATCCAATGGTGACGTTGAGCGATTTCATGAAGTACAGAAGAGACTCTGTCAGAGAGCACAGCGACACCTTTCACATGTTCTCGTAAGTCCCATCGGGTTGTGTAGGTTCTCGACGTTGTAAAGAAAAAAGAAAGACGTGCATTTATATAGCACCTTTCACATCCTCAGGCTTTACATTGAATTAAGTTTTGGCATGCTGGTACAGATCATCTTCAAAACTGTCCCTCTGCTGTCAGAAAACGCTGTTCCCTTGTTCGATAAACTTAAATGGAGAGGTCGTGCTATTTGACCATATTCTCACACCTCCCGTCGTCCCTTCAGAATGGGCAGTCTGAGACCCAGCCCTCATTTCGTTGCCATGGTAATTGTGACCAGCCAATTAAGAAACAGAAAGCAAAATACCATGAATGCTGGTAATCTGAAAAAAAGCCAGAAAATGCTAGAAAATACTCCGCAGATCAGGCAGCATCTGTGGAGAGAGGCGATACAGTATATGAGTAATTTGAGATATGGCACGGCAAGCACTTTTGCTCCATACTCATAGAAAATAGGTGCAGGAGTAGGCCATTCGGCCCTTCGAGCCTGCACCACCATTCAATATGATCATGGCTGATCCTTCACCTCAGTACCCCTTTCCTGCTTTCTCTCCATACCCCTTGATCCCTTTAGCCGTCAGGGCCACATCTAACTCCCTCTTGAATATATCCAATGAACTGGCATTAACAACTCTCTGCGGTAGAGAATTCCATAGGTTCACAACTCTGAGTGAAGAAGTTTCTCCTCATCTCGGTCCTAAATGGCTTACCCCTTATCCTTAGACTGTATCGCCTGGTTCTGGACTTACCCAACATTGGGAACATTCTTCCTGCATCTAACCTGTCCAGTCCCGTCAGAATTTTATATGTTTCTATGAGATCCCCTCTCATCCTTCTAAACTCCAGTGAATACAGGCCCAGTCGATCCAGTCTCTCCTCATATGTCAGTCCTGCCATCCCGGGAATCAGTCTGATGAACCTTCGCTGCACTCCCTCAATAGCAAGAACGTCCTTCAATACCTTTGGTGAACAGAAATCAATCAATCTCAGATTTAAAATTAACAATTGACCTCGCATCAATTACCGTTTGCAGAAGAGAGTCCCAAACTTCTACCACCCTTTGCATGTAGCAGTGTTTCCCAACTTCACTCCTGAAAGGCCTGGGTTCTAATTTTTAGGCTATGTCCCTTAGTCCTAGGTTCCCCAACCAGCAGAAATAGTTTCTCTCTCTCTCTCTCTCTCTCTACCCTATCAGTTCCTCTTAATACCTTGAAGTCTTCAATTAAATCACTACTTAATCTTCTAAATCCCAGAGAATACAACCCTAGTTTGTGTAATCTCTCCTTGGAATTTGACCTGTGGAGTCCAGGTACTGTTTTAATAAATCTACGCTGCACTGCCTCCAAGGCCAATGTGTCCTTCCTAAATATGGAGCCCAGAACTGAACCCAGTACTCCAGGTGTGGTCTAACCAGGGCTTTGTATAGCTGGAAGCGGAAGGAGCGTGCAGCAAACCAGACTCACCACCCACCCTTTCCTCAAACCACTGTCTGTCCCACCTGTGACAGAGACTGCAATTCCTGTATTGGACTGTACAGTCACTTGGGAACTCAGAGTGGAAGCAAGTCTTCCTCGATTTCAAGGGACCTTGATGTATAGCTGCAGTATGACCTCCAACCCCGTGTATTCTAGTCCTCTAGATATAAATCCATTAACCTTTTTGATTGTTTTTTTGTATCTGTCCATGACATTTTAATGATGTGTGAACATTGACCCCCAAGTCTCTTTGGACCTCCACTGCTTTGAGCTTTTCACCATTTAGAAAGTACTCTGACCTTAATTTGAGATAATTTGATCTCTAGTAAGGCCACTGCAGTCACCTTGACATCACCTTGTCCATTTTCGATGAGAGTGCATAAGATTGATTTGCATTAGAGTGTTTTTGGTTAATGATAAAAGCTTTGTCTCTCTTTAAACTATGGTAAATATATAGGCAGTAGAACCATTTAATAGCCTGCAGTTGGGGAAGAGTTCAGAGACACCATCGCATTAACTAATTTGTAGCAAAGCTTAAAAAAATTCAGATGCTCTGCTTAACTGTCAGTCACACATTGCTTCCAGACTGTCATTGATATGCACAGAGTGAATCTTGGTTAGCAGTGTGAATACTAACCACAACAGTAGTGCATTACAGTGGATGACTTCTTATAAATTTCATTAAACCTGGAAAACATTTCTGTTCTGAAACATTTCTGAATCTGGCTCGATGGGCTGTGCCTAAAATCAAGCTTTCTGTGTTTTGGCCCATCAGGGGTGAAAATATCTCAAAATGGCTGCCCTTCATAGCTCCATGCATTTGATTACAGATATGGGAGAATGAATGAGTGCATCCATCCATTGCAAAGGATTGTTTTCAGGTGCTGGGGTTATGCAGTCTGAAGGAACTAAAGGGGTTTGGTGATTATAGTCAAGCAGCACGACCTCTTCCTGACAACGGAGTGCATTCTGTCAAAAGAGGAGCGATTTCAAAGAGAATCAGTAAAATGGTATATTTGGCAATTCTTGTTGGTGCAATCCTCCAACTTTGGAGCCAAGACAGATCTGGGTTTGCACTGTTGCTTTTGCTTATTATTTTGGGACTTTCAGTTTGGCTCCACATTTGGTGTCTTATATGGATTTGGGTCAACCAAAGTAAGTATCTAAGTCAATGCCAGGTCATTCGTCCTTCAGCGTTGCACCGTTTTGTAACATGGACAATGATTTTCTCTGACTGCTAAATTCAGCTGTAGCTCAGTGGGTAGCACTCCCGCCTCGGAATCACAAAGTTGTGGGTTCAAGTCCCACTCCAGAGACTCGAGCGCAAAAATCTAGGCTGACACTCCAGTGCAGTGCTGCACTGTGGGAGGTGCCGTCTTTCAGATCAGACTTTAAACCGAGGCCCCATCTGCTCTCTCAGGTGGATGTACAAGATCCCATGGCACTATTTTGAAAAAGAGCAAGGGAGTTATCCCTGGTTTCCTGGCCAATATCCCTCAATCAACATCACTACAAAACAGATTATCTGGTCATTATTAATATTGCTGTTTGTGGGAGCTTGCTCTGTGCAAATTGGCAGCTATGTTTCCTACATTGATGTGACTGCACTCCAAAAAGTAATTCATTGGCTATAAGATGCTTTGGGACGTCTGGTGGTCGTGAAAGGCGCTATATAAATGCAAGTCTTTCTTTTAACAGCCAATGTCTGCAATAGGAACTGGGTAGTCATTACAATGCTTGAACATATGGCATGAGAAATGGATTACCTTAGAGTTCATTTGTCATTATTGTTCATCAATCCTGGGCCACCAGCCTCAGTCAACGGGAGCACATTTAAGAGATTGTGCGCTACGGTGTTGTAGTCCAATCTCCAACCCACACTCCAGTCAGGTAAGGCTTCCTGTTGTAGGATCAGTGAATTGACCCAATACAAATCGTGCCAAATGCAGTAAGCCAGAATGAGTAGAGAAATTGGTGATGAAAGGTTTTTATTCATTGTTCAGTTAATGAGACGTGGCAACATCTTGGATAAATCAGGATCGGGGGGATCACAAGTGCTTTTCGAGCTCACTCATCCAGGCTGTTTCTGATGAAAGTTTATTGCCTGGTCTTAAAAAGCTATTGGTGCTTCTACAATAATCAGCCCAGCAATAATTCATCTCCTCCACTAGAGTACTAGTGAACGCACTGGTGTATAACTCCTGCTAACGCTTGCAATACAGGCATTAACCTATTCATTTAGTTATGTTAATGATTGTTACAATGGTGAGCAAAAGGAATATTATACGTGCATTAACCCGTGCACTACCAAATGAAGTTAACCCCCATTCCATTTCTCCTCAGTAGAATATTCCTCCTCACTCACATTACCTCCATCTGTTTAATTCAGCATAACTTCAATTTTTCATTCCCTTTCTAAAACATCCTTTAATTGTGGTAGTTTTTACTTTAATGGGCTGGATTTTCGGTTCTGGTCATTTCGGGGCGGTAATGGCGGCGGGGCGGTAAAGTTTGCGGCAGGAAATGGTTTGCGTCTGCAGCCACAATATTTGCCATCTGGGCCCTGAGTGTGGGGCGGAGTGCTAAGGGAGGCGTTGCTTACCTCTTTTAGGGCACAAGGCTGGCTGAGCAACTGGAAATCCGTTGCTAAAGAGCTGGCCTCGGAGCGCCTGAAGAGAGGCTTCCGTGGGGGAAAAAAACACCCCACAAAAAACATTCCCAATACCTTGCCCACCCCACATTAGGATAAATCGCAAAGATAAAAATAAACAAAACAATAAAACTTGCCTCATTCATTACTAACTTTACTCACCGCTGCCGGGACATCTCTGACAGCCTGGTTTTCTGGGCGCTCCCACTAGGGGGCGCGACAGGGAGCTAGAGGGTCGGCATCAAACAAAAATCGACGCGCTGTCGAAACCGGTGGCATTCCAAACCGGCTTGACATTCCCGGGCGGTGCTGCTCCGCACCCCCCACAAAACCGGCAACTAATTTCCCGGTGGGGCGCTGGGAGCTGGCCGGCCGCCCGGAAACCATCCCCGCCGCCATTGCTGCCCCTCCGGGGGTGTGAATAGAGGTAACAACATAGGGTATATCGAGCCCATTGTCTTTGGAATAATCAAAGCTATTTTATGACGCACACAATGTGGACTCCCTCGCACACAGGAGCATGGGTACAACGATTTACATTTGTACTTGTGTACAATGATCCTCGCTCTGGATACCAGCAAAAGAAATAGATCAGACTCTGATCTGTGGGGTGATGGGAAGTGTAACGAAATATCACATTCTCCTGAAGGTGCTGGTGTCAGGTGAACGATTTGAGCCCCTCGGAGTATGCCGAATGCCTTGTGTCAAACCTGTGACTATAGCTGACTGTCAGGCACTAGGGCAAAAGTGCCATTGAAGAAAACTTGCTCCTTGTAACCTCTGACTTTACAGCTCAAAAAGGTACAAGTACACAATACATTATGAATACTTGTGGGATATCATTCATAATCCCATTAATTGGCTGTCTTGAAAGAAAGACTTGCATTTAAATAGTGCCTTTCATGACCTCAGGACATCTCAAAGTGCTTTACAGCCAATTAAGTACTTTTCTTTTTGAAGTGTAGTCACTGTTGTAATATAGCAAACGCAGCAGCCAATTTGCACACAGCAAGCTCCCACAAACAGCAATGTGATGATGACCAGCTCATCTGTTTTTTAGTGATGTTGATTGAGGGATATTGGCCATTCAAAATAGTGCTCTGGTATCTTTTATATCCACCCAAGAGAGCAGACAGGACCTCGGTTTAACATCTCATCTGAAAGACGGCACCTCTGACAGTGCAGCGCTCCCTCAGCACTGCACTGGAGTGCCAGCCAGAATTTTTGCACTCAAGTCCCTGGAGTGGGACTTGAACCCTCAACCTTCTGACTCTAAGGTGAGAGTGCTACCCACTGAGCTACAGCTGACACTTGAGGACAAAGTTTCAAGCGAGTTCTGGTCATTGCCACAAGTTGGAGATGTGTTATACCCTAGGACCTTCAGAATACGCTTTAATTACCATTAAGAATTAATTAAGTAAAGTTATTTAAATATACTTGTCATGTATTCAACCAGCATTGTAACCCATGTATAATCTGACCTAAGTTGTACACTGTGAGAACAATGACCACTAGGTGGCCACTCCTAACCTGGACCTTCAGGTATAAAAGGGGTAGCTCCACCCACCTTCATCACTTCAGTGCAAAGGAATAAAGGACAGGTCACAGACTGACCTCTCAAACATGGGCCTCGTGTGCATTTATACTGTATAGTAAGGACGTATCAATGGCAACGAGAAACTGTGATTTAAACCACGCGAGCATGGCCACTAGCAGAACAGACGAGAGGTACTGTGTTAAGGAATGGTTTGGACAGAGATTTAACATTGTTAAAGCAGCACACAGTTCTCCAGGCAGACAAGGGCAATCAGGCATGCCCCAACATGTAATCGAACCCAGAGGGGGAGTTCGACAGAGACAATGGCAAGCTGAACGGCAATTCACTTCATTGCAAGGGACAATGCGGCCAATAATGGGGTCATCAACACCTGTTAATGGCGCATTCAAGGACAGTCACAGGGGCAGTCAGGGACGATCGACTGGCAAGGGACCTTTTGTTTCAAACAACAGCTCATGTTGGAGGTGTGGAGGCACACACTCAGCCGGAGTTTGCAGAGATGAGCAAAATACCTGCAGAAGTGAATGCTGGGAGAAATCGCTGGAAGCTGAAGTTCAGCGAGTCCATGTGGAGCACGTATACAATTCATACACCAGGACGCCACCGATAATGATGAAAGTGCTCCTCAATGGCATCCCAGTATCAATGGAGCTAGACACGCGGGCCAGCCAGTCCCTGATGGGTATCAAACAGTTCAAAAAGTTGTGGACGTCCAAGGCCAGGAGACCAAAATTATCGCCGATTGACGCACAGCTACGAACTTACATAAAGCAGATCATTCCGGTGCTAGGCAGCGCCACGGTAGTCGTGACCCACTCTGAATTGTCCCAGGGGGCGGTCCCTCACTACTGGGGAGGAGTTGGCTTGCTGTCATGAACTGGAAATGGGGCGATGTCAATGCAATTTCCTCTGTGGAGCGAGTATCATACTCACAGATCCTGGACAAATTTGACTCATTATTTCAACCCGGCGTCGGCACTTTCATGGGGACCAAGGTAGTGATTCACATAAACCCGGACGCCAGGCCAGTACACCACAAGGCCAGAGCGCTGCCGTACGTGATGCGGGAAAAGATAGAAGGCGAATTGGACCGCCTGCTGAGGGAAGGCATCATCTCGCCAGTCGAATTCAGTGACTGGGCGTGCCCGATTGTGCTGGTGCTCAAGGCGGATGGGTCGGTCAGGATATGTGGTGATTACAAGGCCACCATCAATTGGGTGTCAGACCAGTAACCGCTACCGAGAGCGGAGGACCTCTTTGCGATGCTATCCGGTGGCAAACTTTTTTCAAAATTGGACCTGACCTCAGCTTACATGACCCAGGAGCTGGCGAGTGAGTCGAAGAAGCTGACCACGATCACGACACACAAGGGGTTGTTTGAGTACAACAGATGTCCTTTCGGGATTCGCTCGGTCGCCGCAATCTTCCAATGAAATATGGAAAGCCTCCTCAAGTCGATTCCAGGGACGGTGGTTTTTCAGGACGACATCCTCATCACGGGTTACGATACTGAAGAACACTTCCACAACCTGGAGGAGGTGCTACGCAGACTGGACCGGGTAGGGCTGCGACTGAAAAAGGCGAAGTGCGTCTTCCTAGCTCCAGAGGTATAATTCCTGGGGATGAGGGTAGCAGCAGACAGGATCAGCCCTACTGCGTCCAAGATGGAAGCGATCCAGAGAGTACCCAGACCCCGTAACACGACGGAGCTGCGATTGTTCCTGGGGCTCCTGAACTATTTTGGTAACTTTCTTCCCAAATTGAGCACGCTGCTAGAGCCGCTACACGTGCTCCTACGCAAAGGTCGCGAATGGGTCTGGGGGGACAGCCAGGAAAGGGCTTTTAATAGAGCTTGCAATTTGTTATGTTCCAACACTCTGTTAACGCTATATGACCCATGTAAGAAACTTGTGTTAACGTGCGATGCGTCGTCCTATGGTGTTGGGTGTGTGTTGCAGCATGTCAATGTCAAGGGTTAGTTACAGCTGGTAGCTTATGCCTCCAGAAGTCTGTCCCAGGTAGAAAGGGGCCAAGGGATGGTAGAAAAGGAGGCGCTCGCATGTGTATATGCTGTAAAGAAAATGCACCAGTACCTGTTTGGCAGGAAATTTGAGCTGGAGACATATCACAAACCCCTAACGTCCCTTTTGGCCGACAACAAGGCCATAAATGCAAACGCATCGGCCCGCATACAGAGGTGGGCACTCACCTATGACTATACAATTTGGCACAGACCGGGCACCGGAAACTGCGCTGATGCACTCAGCAGGCTCCCACTAGCCACCACTGAGGGGGCTACTGAGCATGGTGCTGAGATGGTCATGGCTGTTGAAGCTTTCGGAAGCAAAGGCTCACCCGTGACAGCCCGTCAGATTAAAGTCTGGACAAATAGAGACCCGCTATTGTCTCTAGTCAAGAAATGTGTCCTGAATGGGGACTGGGCAGCCACGTACAGGGCATGCCCTGAGGAATTTAAACCATTTCACAGGCGCAGGGATGAACTCTCGATTCAGGCCGATTGCCTGCTGTGGGGAAACCGCGTAGTCATGCCCCAGATGGACAGAGAGGTGTTCATCAGAGAACTCCACAATGAGCACCCGGGCATTGTCATGATAAAGGCAATTGCCAGGTTACACGTTTGGTGGCCAGGGATAGACGCAGATCTGGAACTTTGTGTTTGCAGGTGCAACACGTGTGCCCAGCTGGGCAGTGCGCCCAGGGAAGCCCCCCTTAGCCCCTGGTCCTGGCCTGCCAAGCCTTGGTCACGCATCCATGTGGATTACTCGGGTCCTTTCATGGGAAAAATGTTTTTGGTTGTAGTAGACGCCTACTCCAAATGGATCGAGTGTGTCATTTTAAGTTCAAGCACAGCCTCTGCCATGGTAGAAAGTCTACGGGCATTGTTCACCGTCTACCGGACGTCTTGGTCAGCGACAATGGCCCGTGCTTCACAAGCACTGAATTCCAGGACTTCACGGCAGGCAATGGAATTAACCATGTCAGTACGGCACCGTTCAAGCTGGCCTCAAACGGCCAGGCAGAACGAGCAGTGCATATAATCAAACAGGGGATGCTCAGAATCCAAGGGGGTTCCCTACAAACCCGCTTATCACGCCTCCTGTTGGCCTATAGATCCCGACCACACTCGCTCACAGGGGTTCCACCTGCAAAGCTGCTAATGAAAAGGACGCTCAAAACCCGGCTATCCCTTATACACCCCACCATGAAAGAAATTGTTGAGAGCAGGCACCAGTCACAAAATGACTACCGTGACAGGAATGCGAGGGCGCGATGTATTGATGTAAATTATCCTGTTTTTGTCCTCAACTACGCTGCAGGGCCCAAATTGCTCGCAGGTACTGTGATTGCCAAAGAGGGAAATAGGATTCTGGTAGTTAAACTTACCAATGGACTAATCTGCCGCAAACACATGGATCAAATAAAAAGGAGGTTCAGCAACCCCATAGAAGAAGCAGAGGAAGAACACGATGTAGAGTTCACTCCACCACAAGTGACTGAACACCGGAATCAAAGGGAGGAGAGCCCAGTCACTGTGGGCAGTCCCGATAGACCTGAGGCACCGCAAACAGCAGACACTCAGGCCAGCGCCCAACAACCGGAGCCCCAACTCAGGCGCTCTGCAAGAGAGCGTAAACCACCAGAGAGACTCAACCTGTGATCCCAATAAGACTTTGCGGGGGAGGTGATGTCATGTATTCAACCATCATTGTAACCCAGGTATAATTTGACCTAAGTTGTACACTGTGAGAACAATGACCACTAGGTGGGAGGCACTCCTAACCTGGACCTTCAGGTATAAAAGGGGAAGCTCCACCCACCTTGATCACTTGAGTGCTAAGGAATAAAGGACAGGTCACAGACTGACCTCTCAAGCATGGGCCTCGTGTGCATTTATACTGTATAGTAAGGACATATCAGTACTAAATAAAAGAAGTATTTACTGGAGCACTAGATTCCCTTGAAGTTTGGTTCCAATGCTGCAGGAAGCAGTGAGAGCGCCAATTAGTCCATTGCTATATGATGTGAGTTTATAAAGTACAGTATGTAATTTGAACAACCCCTTCAAACAAATTTTCAAAGGAAAAACCATTTCAGTAATGAGAGTATAATAGATTATGAAAAACGTTTCATTATAAAGACCGCCTCCGGTATAGTAATGACGTGTGTGCCCAGCTTGACTTTGCTTTCCGGTTCTCTCATCCACAGGGGCCGCACATTTGAGTGCAGTCACAGTGCAACAGCTTACATTGGTGGAATCTGTTCGTTATCTAAAGGAGGAGGCATCAATGAGGTTTGTTGGGGTTTTTTTTAACCTGTTTGCTACCCGTTGCAGTTCTGTCTGTATCCCCCCCCCCCACCCCCACTTTCCATTTGAACAAAAATGACAGCCCGCCCTTTGTTTCCACACACGACCAAAAATGCACTTAGCGTTCCGTCTACCCTGCAATCGGCTGTTCCAATCTGTAGCATCAGCACTTCAGAGTAAAGCAGACGGCAACTATTAACCTTTTTGTCACTGGATCCTTCCAGGCAATGGCAAGGATCAGCTGGTTTGCTGCATAATCTGATGCCCGGTTTGACACAGCAGAGACTGGATTGAATTCAGCACTGGGATACCGCAGGAGAGACACGCACAACGGCAGATTTAGCTCTTCACGATCTGGGTGGTAAACCGATGAAGCAAGCCGCCCGCCCTTGACAGAACCCGTCCGATTTACAATCCCTTGACATCGGTGGCATGAAAATTGGCCGGGGGTTTGTGCCCTGCCACCTTGCTGCCCAGGTGGTGAAGACAGGAATCTGCCCCACAGGGTGTTGTGACATGATGCGGCACTTGTAGCGTGCAGGATCCCTTTAGCTGGCCAGCGCTACGCAGGCGCTCCGCGTTGCACTCATGCTACAGCGCCCCTCCCTTTCCATTAAAGGGAAGGGCCGCTGCATGCTTCCTGATGAAATGCTGTGGTGCGGAGCAAACATTGCAACATTTGTTTGTGAAATGTATTAATTCAGGACAGACAGCAGGGTTTCAGTGAATAACACAGTGTAGTGAGACAGGAAATGCAGGGGATGTTGTGTAGATGGATTGTCAAAAGGTGTTTGATAAGGTGCCGGACAGGAAGCTTGTTGATCAAATTAAGGCTTTAATGGCCGTCACTGGGCCACCAGGGAGGCGATCGACCGGGCCAGCAGCCCTGCACCCAAAACGGAATGCTCGATGGCGGCCCGGTCAATGCATGGGCCGCCATTGTCAGGCCGACAAATAACGATGGCGGCACGGGGCGCTGAAGGCCTCCCTTTTAAGGGGCGCTCTGGCGGCGATTGTCCGCCAGCCTCGCGGTCTACTGGGCAATTTCTCCCCCGAGTGGCGTTAAGGGTTCGGCGCGCATGGCGATGACATCGGCGCGCATGGCGATGACATCATCGCCTGTTGTGTGCAGGTCTGGACGCTAATCGCAGGACGTGGCGCTGACGGTACAGAAACTCCCAAACCTCTGGGGCAATTTCCAGACAGGTAGTAGCACCCCCCCTCCCTCGGGCAAAAGCCCCATTGCACCCCGTTAACGCCCCCAGGGATGTGCTAACGGGGCTATAAAAAGGGGCAATTTCGCACCTTCTTTTTCATTTATGGACTGAAGCTTTATACTTTGGGCTGTTTTTTTTCAGTATGGAAATGCTGGTGCAATGGCTATCACACTTGCTCAGAGCCTGGGCCAGAACCTCGGGATGATGTGGAATAAACAGCGCACAGGACACGGTACGTTGTATTTTAAGGATGAATTCTACACGGATTGTACAGTCGAACACATAAGGTGGATCATAACTATACATAGGAGCAGAAACTCTACATTATTCATCTCAGCATTTTAATGTCTTCGATCATGTTTCTTATTTAGATGAGCATTGGTACCAGCCCTTCAGCATTTTTCCATTACTTTATGTTAGGCTAACTGGTCTGTAGTTCCCAGAATTGTGCCTCACTCCTCCTTTGAATATCAGGTGAACATTGCTGCTCCCCAGTCCCCAAGTAAATTCCTGTATTTATACAACTCTGAAAACTGCACCATTTCCTCTCATGTTTCCTTGTAGGATCTGGTTGAGGTGCCAGACACGTTAGAATCCAAGCCCTGTATGAACAGAAAAACAATTGTTCTCCGCATGACTGAGGTGAACACTTTATAAAAAAATATGATTTTTTTTTAATTGCCTTTTTTGAACAGCAGCATTATTATTTTTAATTCATGGGATGTGGGCATCGCTGGCAAGGCTGGCATTTATTGGCCATTCCTCATTGCCCTTGCCTCAGCTCATCCGCTGCTGAAGCCCTCATCCATGCCTTTGATACCTCTACACTTGACTATTCCAACGCACTCCTGACTGGCCTCCCACATTCTACCCGATGTAAACTAGAGGTGATCCAGAACTCGGCTGCCCGTGCCCTAACTCACACCAGGTCCCGCTCACCCATCACCCCTATGCTCACTGACCTAAGATTCCCATTGAGCAACACCTCGATTTCAAAATTTTCATCCTTATTTTCAAATTTCTCCATGGCCTCACCCCTCTCTATCTCTGTAATCTCCTCCAGCCCCACAACCCCCCCCCCCTCCGAGATGTCTGCGCTCCTTTAATTCTGCCCTCTTGAGCATCCCTGATTATAATCGCTCAACCATTAGTGGCCGTGCCTTCTGTTGCCTAGGCCCCAACCTCTGGAACTCCCTGCCTAAACCTCTCTGCTTCTCTTTCTCTCTTTCCTCCTTCAAGACGCTCCTTAAAACCTACCTCTTGGTCAAGTGCGCTAATTTCTACTTATGCAGCTCAGTTTTAAATTTTTTATCGCCTAATACTCCTGTGATGTGCCTTGGGACATTTCACTGTGTTAAAGGCGCTATATGAATACACGTTGTTGTGGCTGTTGAGAAGGTGGTGGTGAGCCACCGCTGCAGTCCGTGTGGTGAAGGTACTCGCACAGTGTTGACTTAAAGCGGTTTGTTAAAACTGAGTGGCTCGCTGGGCCGTTTCAAAAGGCAGTTATTTTACAGTGGTAAATCTAACTGTCCTTATTTATTGAAGGCCCACTGCCCCCTCGCCCAGTTCTGGGGTGGGGTGGGAGGGTGAGTGAGAGTGGGCTGGGGCGGGGGGGGCTCTCTGTCTGATTTCCCTATCTCCCAGAATGGTGTCTGATCCCCACCTACTGCCGGTGGCATTGTTTGGATTGGGAATGCGCAATAACCGAGTGAGTCTGTTCACTGTGATTCTGTAACATCCCGGGTGCAACCACCTTTTGAAAAGAACCAGGAGAGTCTTAAGTTGGGCCAGATTTGGTTAAATTGCTCAAACTATTAAGTGCTGGATTTTCGGTTGATGGCTTTTTTGGGCGGTAATGGCAGCGGGGAGATACATTTTGCATCCAGAAACAGTTTGCGTCTGCAGCCACAAGATTCAGCAGCTGGGCCCCGAGTGCGGAGCGGAGCGCTAAGGGAGGCGTTACACACCTTTCTTGGGGCGCTAGGCCGGCTGAGCAACTGAAAATCCCGAGCTAAAGAGCCGGGTACGGAGCGCCGTAAGAGAGGCTTGCCTGGAAAAAAAAAATCGGCACAAAAAACATTCCCAATACCTTGCTCACCCCACATAAAGATAAATCGCAAAAATAAAACAATACACTTGCCCCATGCAGTCGTTCGCTCACCATCGCCGGGACAGCGCTGACCGCCTGTTTTCTCAGGCGGGTTGGCTACGGGGCGCTTACGGGGTCAGCGCGAAACTAATTTCGAGATCAGGACAATAACGGGGGCGTTGCACACCGACGCGACACTCCCGGGCGCTACTGCTCAGCGCCCCTGCAAAACCGGCACCAAATTTGCCAACGGGGCGCTGGAAGCTGGCCCCCCCCCCCCCCCCAGTGGAAATCATTTGCATACCGATTACCGCCCCTCCAAGACGCTCTCCGAGGCACAACGAAAATCCAGCCCTGAGAATGTTATTGTGCATCACATCCTCCACCCTGTGAACCATAACAGTGCCGAAGGTTCATGTGGTTTGTGGATTTTTATGTATTAATATCAATATTGCTAATTCCAGTTATATTGGCTCATAAATAGCAAATTAAAGGTTCAACAACATTCAATAGCACATGAAACCATGCTATGTGCCAACTTTAATAACCGTTTTGGAAGCTCTGATTTCTTTTGCTTTATCCTATCGGAATCCAAGTAATCTACTCAATAAAACAGAAATCTCACTTGGGAGCGCTCGCTCGCATGCACATTTACTCCCTCGCTTGCACGCGCGCTCTCCCGCTCCCTCTCATGCTTAAAATGAGAATTCCTAAAGTCCCTGCACTTCATTCACTATACTGCCCCGCTGTTAGCCGGATTGCCTATAGAAGCTTATTTCGTCTTCAAAATAAACATACCAATCATCAAACCAGTTGCTATACAATTCACGTCTGAGATTCACACGCCACGCACGTCTCATCGACTACATGTTATAAGCTATAATAAAACAGCACACATTAGATAAAACGTATCCAATGTATCATAGCTAGAAGAGCCTGTATAAAACACTGGTTTGGCCTCACCTGGAGCACAGTGTCCAATTCTGGGCATCGCACTTTAGGAAGGATGTGAAGGTCTTAGAGGAGGTGCAGAAAAGATTTACGAGAATGATTCCAGGGATGAGGGACTTCAGTTATGCGGATAGACTGGAGAAGCTGAGGTTGTTCTCCTTGGAGCAGAGAAGGTTGAGAGGAGATTTGATAGAGGTGTTCAAAATCATGAAGGGTCTGGACAGAGTAGATAGAGACAAACTGCTCCCATTGGCGGAAGGGTCGAGAACCAGAGGACACAGATTTAAGGTCATTGGCAAAAGAACCAAAGGCGACATGAGGAAAAACTCTTACGCAGCGAGTGGTTAGGATCTGGAATGCACTGCCTGAAAGGGTGGTGGAGGCAGACTCAATTGTGGCTTTTGGGAAGGGAATTGGATAAGTACCTGCAGGAATCATTTTTCTTGGGCCACGGGGAAAGGGCAAGAAGTGGGACTAGCTGTGAGGTGCTCTTGCAGAGAGCCGGCACAGGCTCGATGGGCCGAATGGCCTCCTTCTGTGCTGTAACCGTTCTATGATTCTATGATTCTAGATGTACACTACTACAAATCTCGGTACCTTAGAAGCTGGCGGAATTGTACTATATATGTACCATAGCTGAGAACCTTGTATTTAAGTGCCAGGCAAGCTGTTTTGTGATGATTCTGTTTCTGTACCACCTTCAATCTGATTCACTTTGGTGGTTGGAGGCCAGAGCAGATCTGACGGCCATCTAAATCTGACCTCCAGGTGGCAGTGCATGCTAGCCAACTCTGCATCCTGAGTGTCTTAAAATCTTTTTTGTGAATTTTCTGCTCTTCAGTGTGAGGGATAATAGTACTCGGAGATTAAATGCTTCCCGTTTCAGGCACTCAGACTAGTGTTGAGCACTCCCAAGGCCGGGCTTAGCTTGTGGTTAGGTGCAGAGTAAAGCATTTTGCTCTTTAGTGTCAGACGTGTCTCAGTGGGTAGCACACTCGCCTCTGAGTCAGAAGGTTGTGGGTTCAAATCCCAGTCCAGGGACTTGAGCACATAAATCTAGGCTGAAACTCCAGTGCAGTGTTGAGGGAGTGCCACACTGTCGGAGTTGCTGCCTTTCGGATGAGACGTTAAACCGAGGCCCCGTCTGCCCCCTCAAGTGGATGTAAAAGATCCCATAGCACTATTTCGTAGGAGAGCAGGGAAGTTATCCCAGTGTCCTAGGGCCAATATTTATCCCTCAATCAACATAACAAAAACAGATTATCTGATCATTATCACATCGCTGTTTGTGGGAGCTTGCTGTGCACAAATTGGCTGCCCCATTTCCCACATTACAACAGTGACTACACTAGAAAAGTACTTCATTGGCTGTAAAGCGTTTTGGAACATCCGGTGGTCGTGAAAGGCGCTATATAAATGCAAGTGTTTCTTTCTCATCTGCTTACTGTATGTAGCTGTCAGAATGGCACAGATATACTGGTTTACCCAGCACTACCCTGGAGGCAGAATTATAATCATAAAAAGCTGAGTTAAATTTAAAATGCAGAGAGACCACAGGATGGTTAGAGTACAATGTCCCATCGGTGCAGTAGGGTGCTCTCATCTGAGGCATATTGCTGCGCTTTGCTTTGAAAGAAGAAGCAAGATCTTTTATGTCCACCTGAGAGAGCAGCCGGGGCCTCGGTTTAACATCTCATCAGAAAGACGGCACCTCCGACAGTGCAGCGCTCCCTCAGCACTGCACTAGAGTGTCAGCCTAGATATTTGTGCTCAGGTCCCTGGAGTGGGACTTGAACCCACGACCTTCTGACTCAGAGGCGAGGGTGCTGCCCACTGAGCCACAGTTGACACAAAGCCAGGGCTTTGTCCATACACGATCAATGTCTTGCACACAGTTAAAACCTATTCACGTGAATGGCATTGGGTGACATGGGGAGCATTGGGATGGTCATACAAAGAAACAAACACAACGTTTCAGCTTTGGAGCTACCCATTGAGACCCAGCAGTAGAAATGGGGCTACTTGACCTAATCTGGCCTAATGGGCAGAAGTACTGGGTCTGGATTAACTGCTTAGTCTACTGACAGATCCATGGAATTGACGGTCTCCATGTACAGATTCAGCTCGCACACTGTGGCACTGGAACCAATGCCTGTATTTCGGTATTAAGGATACAAAAATGTCAGGAAGAGATTTACCCTAAACTATGGCTCCTCCACTGACTGAGTTTATTCAGTGACTTGCTGAGAAAAAGAAAGACTTGCATTGAGACAGCACCTTTCACGAACACCAAATGTCTCAAAGTGCCCCCCTACTCAATGGCCTGTAGTAACCCTGAATTCCAGGAATGCACGCAGTCTTGGTACTTACGGCATTGCTACTGCACAATTAATGGGCAATATGTCGTGTGTATATTCCCAGAATTTGTGTTTCATGAAAATATACCTCTCCATATTTAGCTGGAAGGTTTGAACTTCACTTCTGGAGGGAAATTCTTGAAGAACATAAGAACATAAGAACATAAGAACATAAGAACATAAGAACATAAGAACATAAGAACATAAGAACATAAGAAATAGGAGCAGGAGTAGAACATTTGGCCCCTCGAGCCTGCTCCGCAATTCAATAAGATCATGGCTGATCTGATCATGGATTCAGCTCCACTTCCCTGCCCGCTTCCCATAACTCTTTACTCCCTTATCGCTATCTCCACCTCAAATATATTCAATGACCCAACCTCCACAGTTCTCTGGGGCAGAGAGTTCCATTGATTTACAACCCTCTGAGAGAAGAAATTTCTCCTCATCTCAGTTTTAAATGGGCGGCCCCTTATTCTGAGACTATGTGCCCTAGTTTTAGTTTCCCCTATGAGTGGAAATATCCTCTCTGCATCCACCTTGTCGAGCCCCCTCATTATCTTATATGTTTCGATAAGATCACCTCTCATTCTTCTGAACTCCGATGAGTATAGAGCCCAATATACTCAATCTATCTTCATAAGTCAACCCCTTCATCTCCAAAATCAGCCTAGTGAACCTTCTCTGAACAGCCTCCAATGCAAATATATCACTCCTTAAATACGGAGACTAAAACTGTACGCAGTACTCCAGGTGTAGCAGGACGTCTCTACTTTTTTTTTGTTGCTTTTTTGCTTTTGCTGGGGGTCAAGGAGCTGGCAAAATGGATCCTTGTTCGATTTACCGCCTCATCTCTCCTGGTTTACTGGGTAACTGAAAATGACATTTAGCCCTTAAGTCTACAGTCTCTCTCTTCTTTTCATTCCTCTCATCTCTTTATTCTTCAATTTACTCCAAACTACCTCCATTTTCTCCACCATTTTTATTAAATTAACTTGTTTCCTTCTGTCTACTTTAACCTAATCTATCTATTCTAACCCTTTTTTGTCTGCTGGAAAATAACGCTCAAGTCCTTTACTTCTGTTAGCCACCTTCCGTTTTGAAGGCAGGACACATTTGGCCAAAATTAGTTTCTGGATTTGGATCCACCCAGAATTTTGAGATTCAAGACTCTTCAAACTGAGGATTCTGCTTGAGTGAGAAGATTGTCAAATTCTGCTTTTAATTCTTCCAATGTTCAATCACTCAGCTATTTCCACGGGTGCATCATGGGTTAATGCACTGCACATTGAGCTGCATGATCAACTACACTTTCTGAACAATTATATTATAACAGGCAGAAATCCATTTGCACCGGCCTGCCGCATTTCATCATCATCATAGGCAGTCCCTCAAAGTCGAGGATGACTTGCTTCCACTCTAAAAGTGAATTCTCAGGTGACCTACAGTCTCTGTCACAGGTGGAGCAGACTAGGGTTGAAGAAAAGGGTGGTCGGGGAGTCTGGTTTGCCGCACGCTCCTTCCGCTGTCTGTGCTTGGTTTCTGCTTGTTCTCGGCGATGAGACTCGAGGTGCCCAGCGCCCTCCCAGATGCTCTTCCTCCACTTTGGGCGATCATGGGCCAGGGATTCCCAGGTGTCAGTGGGGATGTTACATTTTTTCAAGGAGGCTTTGAGGGTGTCCTTGAACCGTTTCCTCTGCCCACCTGGGGCTCACTTACCGTATCAAAGCTCCGCGTCGAGCGCTTGCTTTGGGAGTTTCGTGTCAGGCATGCGGACGATGTGGCCCACCCAACGGAGCTGATCGAGCGTGGTCAGTGCTTCGATGCTGGGGATGTTGGCCTGAATGAGAACATTGACGTTGGTGCGTCTGTCCTGCCAATGGATTTGCAGGATCTTGCAGAGGCTGGTGGTACTTCTCCAGCATTTTGAGGTGTCTACTGAATATAGTCCACGTCTCTGATCCATTTAGGAGGGCGGGTATCACTACTGCCCTGTAGACCATAAGCTTGGTTCCGGATTTGAGGTCCTGGTCTTCAAACACTCTCTTCCTCAGGCAACCGAAGGCTGTGCTGGTGCACTGAAGGTGGTGTAGGGCCTCGTCTTCAATGTCTGCTCTTGCCGACAGTGGGCTCCCAAGGTATGGAAAATGGTCCATGTTGTCCAGGGCCATGCGGTGGATATTGATAATCGGGTGGGGCAGTGCTGTGTGGCAGGATCAGGTTGGTAGAGAACCTTTGTCTTACGGATATTTATACAAAAGGCCGAAAGCCTGTTTCAGGTGGATGCCTTTTTTTGCTTGCACCAATATGGTGGGCAGCGGACTTCCAGCTTGTAATGGGCGTGTGCTTCCTGTCCGCCATATTGGAAAAGAAAGACTTGCATTTATATAGCGCCTTTCACGACCACCAGACGTCTCAAAGCCAGTGAAGTACTTTTGGAGTATAGTCACTGTTGTAATGTGGGAAACGCGGCAGCCAATTTGTGCACAGCAAGGTCCCACAAACAGCAATGTGATAATAATCAGATAATCTGTTTTTGTGATGTTGATTGAGGGATAAATATTGGCCAGGACACCCAGGATAACTCCCTTGCTCTTCTACGAAATAGTGCCATGGGATCTTTTACATCCTCCTGAGAGAGCAGACTGGAGGATTGCATGTCTGTTTAGCGTCTGCAAAACGGGTGCGGCACCATCGAATTTCTAGATCACAATCTCTGCAAAATGGGAGTTCCACAGATCATTTTGTGCATGTATTTCTCGCAGTACTTCCACTGCTTCTGATCCATTACATGTGCCTGTACACCACAGATACATATTTCCTGTTTTCCTTTCACAGGCGAGTGTCGATGTCCTGATGTCTGGCATGGCTGTATAATGGAGGATACAGGGTAAGACGATCTTTCTCAAATGGGGAAGGTAACCCATTTTGTCTTTTGCATGATGCATATTAAGCACTCGGCCGGAAGGAAAGCTATTGATTAATTTCTAAAACACTGGTTTGGTCCCAGTTGGAGTATTTGTGTCCAATTCCTGGCACCGTACTTTAGGAAGGATGTGAAGGCCTCAGAGAGGGCGCAGAGGAGATTTACTAGAATGATACCAGGGATGAAAGACTTCAGTCACATGGAGGGACTAGAGAAACCGAGGCTGTTCTCCTCAGAGCAGAGAAGGAAAAGGGGATATTTAATAGAGGTGTTCAAAATCATGAAGGGTTTTGATAGAGTAAATAAGGAGAAATTGTTTCCAGTGGAAGAAGGGTCGCTAACCAGAGGATACAGATTGAAGGTGATTGGCAAAAGAACCAGAGGCGACATGAGAAAACTCATTTTTGCACTGCCTGGAAGCAAATTCAATAACTTTCAAAAGGGAATTGATAAATACTTGTAGTGGAAAATGTCCCAGGACAATGGGGAAAGGGCAGGGTAGTGGGACTAATTGGATTGCTCTTTCACAGAGCGGGCACAGGCATGATGGGCGGAACAGCCACCTTCTGTGCTGTATCATTCTACGATTCTGTACTTTAGCAGTGGTAGTTGGAAACTGACTAAATTGTTCTACCCCTCTGTACAGATGTTGGAAATGAAGTTAAATATTGTTTAGATTTATTTTTACACTAAAGGCTGTAGACCAATGGGCAGTTTTCAGTTCGGTAATCGGGGAACTCGTTTTGCCCGATATTCTTCTGTGGTCTACACATGTGCACAGCAGCAACAGCGGGAGCGGTGCCTGGACTATGGGTCAGTGGACCTGTACACGCTGTGGGCACGTGCCTGTACACGCTGTGGGCGCGCGCCTGTACACGCTGTGGGCACGTGCCTGTACACACTATAGGTCGGTGCACCTGTACACACTATAGGTCGGTGCACCTGTACACACTGTGGATCGGTACACCTGTACACACTGTGGGCGGGCACCTGTACACACTACAGGTCGGTGCACCTGTACACACTGTGGATCGGTACACCTGTACACACTGTGGGCGGGCACCTGTACACACTATAGGTCGGTGCACCTGTACACACTATAGGTCAGTGCACCTGTACACACTGTGGATCGGTACACCTGTACAAACTGTGGGCGCGCGCCTGTACACGCTGTGGGCACGTGCCTGTACACACTATAGGTCGGTGCACCTGCACACACTGTGGACGTGCATCTGTACACACTGTGGACGTGCACCTGCGATTCAGCGCAGCCTATTTGAGGGGAGGAGGTTTTGATGCTGCTGTGACCTGTAGAGACCGACAGCAGCTTAATGACACAGGGCTGGATTTTCGGCTTTTAGGATTTCGGGGCGTTAATGAGGGCAGGGCGGTCCTGATACTGCCTGGGGAAAGTTAGCACCTCAGTCAGCAAAATTGGGCAGCTGGGCCCTGGTGTGGGGCAGAGCGCTAAGGGAGGCGGTGCACACCTCTTTTAGTGCGCTAGGCCGGCTGAACAAGCGAAAATCCCGAGCTAAACAGCCGGCCTCGGAGCGCCCAAAGAGGCCTGGAGAGAAAAAAAAACATTCTCGATACATAGCTCACTCCACCACAACATAACTCACAAAAAAAACCACAATCACACTTACCCGAGGTCGACATTACTTACCTCACAGCAGCCACTACAGCTCAGACCGCCCGCTTTCACAGGCAGTCCCAGCAGGGGGCGCTACGGATTGGGCGGCAGCCAAAAATCGAGCCAGTGTCGCAACCAGGGGCGTTGCACACCGGCTCGCCTCTTCCGGACGGTGATGCTCCGCGCCCCGCTGAAACCGGCCCGGAAAAACCCGGCGGGACACTGAAAGCTGGCCGCCCGCCCGGAAGAGCTCATTGTCGCCATTGCTGCCTCTCCAGGGTGAAAACAGAGGCGGCAGCAAGCGGAAAGTCCAGCCCAATGTAAGGTTGAAATAGATCTTGGTTCTTGGATAGCGAATCGACAGCCCGTCGTACACTCGTTTTTTCCCTTGACTTTATGGGATATAAAATCGGGCGGCGTGTAAAGCAGGCTGCTGATTCGCTAGTGTCCCTGTTGCTCCGCCGCCCAAGTTGAATTCTGCTGGCTGAAGTTACCTGTCTGGGGAAACCAGACCTGTTAACGCACTGAAGATGGCTGAACTTTGTCGGGGCTGCCTGGTATTTGCTACAGATTGTCTTCAATAAAATGACGGGCAGCATGGGGAGAAGAAGTGAGGAAAATGGTGGACATCAAGATGTAGAATCAATTTGGGCGGAGCTAAACAATAATAAGAGAAAGAAGTCACTGGTGGGAGTAGTCTATAGGCCCCCTAACAGTAGCTACACTGTAGGATAGAGTAAAAATCAAGAAATAATGGAGGCTTTTAAGAAAGGTACTGCAATAATCATGGGTGATTTTAATCGTCTTATAGATTGGACAAATCAAATTAGCAAAGGTAGCCTTGAGGACGAGTTCACAGAGTGTATTCGGGATGGTTTCTTAGAACAATACATTGTGGAACCAACCAGGGAGCAGGTTATTTTAGATCTGCTAATGTGTAATGAGATAGGATTAATTAATTAACTCATAGTAAAGGATCCTCTAGGGAAGAATGATAATAGAATGTTAGAATTTCACATTCAGTTGGAAGATGAGAAACTTGGGTCTCAAACTAGTGTCCTGAACTTAAATAAGGACAATTACAAAGGTATGAAGACAGAGTTGGCTAAAGTGATCTGGGATAATAGATTAAAGGTTAAGATGGTAGAAAAGCAGTGGCAGACATTTAAGGAGATATTTCATAACTCTTAGCAAAAATATATCCAGTGAGAAAGAAAGACTCTAAGAGAAGGATGAACCATCCGTGGCTAACTAAGGAAGAAAAGGATGGTATCAAATTGAAAATAAAGATCTACAGTGTTGTGAAGAACAGTGGAAGGCCATAGAATTGGGAAATTTTTACAAACCAGCAGAGGACAACTAAAAAAAATAATAGAAGATAGACTATGAAAGTAAACTAGCAAGAAATATAAAAACAGACAGCAAGAGCTTCTACAGGTATATAAAAAGGAAGAGAGTAGCTAAAGCAAACATTGGTCCCTGGAGGTTGAGACTGGGGAATTAATAATAGGAATCAGGGAAATAGCAGAGACTTTGAACAAATATTTTGTATCGGTCTTCATGGTAGAAGACACTAAAAGCATCCCAATAATAATAGATAATCAAGGACGATAGGAAGGGAGGAACTTAAAACAATCACTTTCACTAGAGAAAAAGTACCATACAAACTAATGGAACTAAAGGTGGACAAGTCCCCTGGATCTGATAGCTTGCATCCTAGGGTCTTAAAAGAAGTGGCTGCAGAGATAGTCGATGCATTAGTTGTAATCTACCAAAATTCTCTGGATTCTGGAGAGGTCCCAGCAGATTGGAAAACCGCAAATGTAATGCCACTGCTCAAGAAAGGAGGAAAACAGAAAGGAGGGAAACAGAAAGCAGGAAACTATAGACCAGTTAGCCTAACATCTGTCATTGGGAAAATGCTGGAGTCCATCATTAAGGAAGTTGTAGCAGGACATTTAGAAAATCATAATACAATCAAGCAGAATCAGCATGGTTTTATTAAAGGGAAATCATGTTTGACAAATTTGCTGGAGTTCTTTGAGGATGTAATGAGCAGGGTGGATAAAGGGGAACCAGTAGATGTTGTGTATTTAGATTTCCAGAAGGCATTTGATAAGGTGCCACTTAAGAAGTTACTGCACAAGATAAGAGCTCACGGGGTTTGGGGTAATATATTAGCATGCCTAGAGGATGGGCTAACAGAAAACAGAGAGTTGGGATAAATGGGTCAGGTTGGCAAACTATAACTAGTGGGGTGCCGCAGGGATCAGTAGTCGGGTCTCCACTATTTACAATCTATATTAATGACTTGGATGAAGGGACCGAGTGTAATGTAGCCATATTTGCTGATGACGCAAAGATATGTGAAAAAGCAAGTTGTGAAGAGGACAAAAAGAATCTGCAGAGGGATATAGGGGCCAGACTTTCCCTAAAGGCCCTCAACGCCTGATTGCCCGCTGAGAAGCACCACTAACTTTCGGCGAAAAAAGCTGCCGAGAATTTCCATTTTAAAGGTAAAAGTAAGTAAAATTATTCGCCCGGTGAGAAAATGGGCGTGCATACTCATTGCTGGCGGTTTTCTCAGCGGGTAAGTTCAAAGTTAGCAACATGGGCAGTCATTACCGGAATGGGACGGTAAGTAGTAAAATTTAGTCCGAGGCTTCGGTTGGGCCTAGGGAGGGGGGAAAGCTTTTTTAAAAAAAAATTTCATTGGAAAAAAAAATAAAACTAGAAAGCATTCCTAAGACAGTTTTAACCCTAATCGCCGATTTTAAATTTGAACAAAATAATTAAAGAACCTTTAACTTACCTTTCTTTGCAGGGACCCCCCTTACCGCCCTGTGTAAGCAGCGTTTACAGGGCGAGTCTCTCGGCGATCTGGCCGTCGGTGGTTGAGGCCAAACATCCGCCCTGGCGGTTGTTCTCGGTGTTGCACGTGGGCGGTTTGGTCCTGGCGGGTGACTTCCGATGTGGGCAATAATGTTGAAAAACTTGCGTGGAAACTCTCGCCGGGCGGGAAACCAGCTGTGACACCGAGAAAATTGCCGACAATGAAGCCGAAGGTCTGGCCCATAGATAGGATATGAGTTGGCAAAAATTTGGCAGATGGAGTAAAATGTGGGAAAATGTGGGGTTATCCACTTTGGTCGTAAGAATAAAAAAGCAAACTATTATTTAAATGGAGAGAGACTACAAAATGCTGCGGTACAGAGGGACCTGGGGGTCCTTGTACATGAAACACAAAATGTTAGTGTGCAGGTACAGCAAGTAATCAGGAAGGCAAATGGAATGTTGGCCTTTATTGCAAGGGGGATAGAGTATAAAAGTCGGGAAGTGTTGCTACAATTGTACAGGGTATTGGTGAGGCCACACCTGGACTACTGCGTACAGTTTTAGTCTCCGTATTTAAGGAAGGATATACTTGCATTGGAAGTAGTTTAGAGAAGGTTCACGAGGTTGATTCCTGAGATGAAGGGGTTGTCTTATGAAGAAAAGTTGAGCCGGCTGGGCTTATACTGGGCTTATACTCATTGGAGCTTAGAAGAATGAGAGGTGATCTTACTGAAGCATATAAGATTCTGAGGGGGCTTGACAGGGTGGATGCAGAGAGGATGCTTCCCCTCATGGGGGAATCTAGAACTAGGGGGCATAGTTTCAGAATAAGGGGTTGCCCATTTAAAACTGAGATGAGAAGGAATTTCTTCTCTCAAATGGTCGTGAATCTTTGGAATTCTCTGCCTCAGAGAGCTGTGGAGGCTGGGTCATTGAATATATTTAAGGTGGGGATAGACAGATTTTTGAATGATAGGGGAGTTAAGGGTTATGGGGAGCAGGCAGGAAAGTGGAGCTGAGTCCATTATCAGATCAGCCATGATCTTATTGAATGGCGGAGCAGGCTCGAGGGGCATATAAAGGAGGTTATCTCTCCACCCCCCCCAACCCCCCATCCCCAACCTTCGGTGTGGAATAGGGCACAGAGGGTATGGGTTCAAATCATGAAGAAATTCAAGTGTCACACCAGAAGAAGCAAGGTAGGAGAAAGAAGAAGCACAGAGAAGAAATACTGGATTCGATGGAGAGCACAACATTATCATCATCATAGGCAGTCCCTCGGAATCGAGGAAGAATTGTTTCCAATCCTAAAGTGAGTCCTTTGGTGACTGAACAGTCCAATACGAGAGTCACAGGTGGGACAGACATTCGTCGGGGAAGAGGGTGGGGGGGTGAGACTGATTTGCCGCACGCTCCTTCTGCTGCCTACGCCTGACCTCTTCACGCTCTTGGCGTTGAGATTTGAAGAGCTCAACGCCCTCCCGGATGCACTTTCTCCACCAAGGGCAGTCTTCGGTCAGGGTCTCCCAGGTGTCAGTGGTAATGTCGCACTTTACCAGGGAGGCTTTGAGGGTGTCCTTATAACGTTTCCGCCGCCCACCTTTGGCTCATTTGCCGTGAAGGAGCTCCACATAGAGCAATTGCTTAAGGAGTCTCTTGTCTGGCATGCAAACTATGTGGCCTGCCCAGCGCAGCTGATCGAGTGTGGTCAGTGCTTCAATGCTGGGGATGTTAGCCTGGGCGATGACACTGATGTTGGTGCATCTGTCCTCCCAGGGGCACAACAGCCACCCACTGATGGGAAAGGAAAGCCATGTGGGAACAAACACCAGATTCAGGGACATTTCCTTGGGCCTGGCAGAATAAAGATTATGGCACCAGGCATTTTGTGTTGGAGGCCACTGTTGTCTCTTTGCCAGGTGTAAGTGTTCTGCTGATCTGGGCAGAGGATTGCTGTTCCTGGCCCAGACATTCTTTGTTCTGGGCGTCTATGAAAAATAGCCAATTAGCTGAGGTAGGAGACGGCTGCCAGTGGAACTGTACCAGCAAGGATCAGCGGCTTCAAAGAAAATACAGAACCGGAGTAGGCCTCACTTTGGCCTGCGGTGATGGACTGCAGAAATCATAATCATGCAAAAGAATTTGGACCAGAGTTTTTCTTAATCATTTCCAAATTTTCAGATGTTGACGCTCTGGAAAGATTGAAACTGATGGAAAATTGTAGACAAAACCGATTTCTGTTGGAGAATGTACCAACATTTGGATGATTTTTTTCCGATGTGAGTCAGAGTTATTGTTGTACAGCTCACTTCAAAGCACGGCTTCCCCCCCTCCCCCCCCCCCCACCCCCACCCCCAACCCCTCCACTACCACCATTTCCTTTCCCCCTCATCACCTTCATCATCAAGATGTTCAACTTCTCTGGCACTCTCCGAATCAGCCTTCCTGCTTTGACTCTCCACTCAACACGTCCAAGTGCTGCAGCCCACTTCCGCACCTGCGCAGTGTCCTGCCCTCCTGTCACAACCGTCCTCTTGAAACTCCACTGGCTTGCTTTCAAATCCCCTCCAGGGTTTTACCCCATCCTTGATGTTGTGTATGCAATAACTGTTAGACTGAGTACTGTTTATGTGGTGTATGTAGGCACCTTTGGCGATGATTCCATGAGGCAGGGTATGATACTTGAACTGTGTAGACTGTAGTCCTTTATTTGCAGCTCCTCGAGTGAGGACACCAAGCTGTGAGCTCCCTTTTATACTGGGTTACCTGCAGTGTGCAGGTGACCCTTAGGTCTCCAGCAGCAGCACCTTCTGGTGTACAGGTAAGGTGTGTACAGTGTAAGGGTACATTCAGTGTTACAGACATCACACAACAAACAAGCATGCATATATAACAACACTCCCCCCCCACCCCCAAGCATTTTTAATATCCTTATGGTCATGACCTGGGGAGGTGATCAGTGGTGGGCTATGGGAGGTTGTGGTGAGGGTTGTGTGGTTGCCAGGTGTGACCCCTGTGCTTGAGGCTGGCCTCGTACGTTTCCCCTCCCTCACACACAGTGGGTGTCACTGTTGTGGAATCCCTCGGGGAGGTAGCCACGGCAGCAGTGGGTGGTATGTATACACTGTGATGTGGGTAGTTGTAGAGTGGTGGGCAGGGCCACAGGACTGGTGGGCTCCTTGTCCTCCAATTGGGATGAGGGTCAGGTCATCCCAAGGTTTGCCAGGGAAGCTGGAGGGTATTGGCCTCTCGCTCCTGGTGTTGACCCTCGTGGCCAGGGGTTGCAGGGCTGGTCTGGTGCAGGTTGCCAGTGGTGGTGGCTGTGCTGCCCATTGACTACTGTCCCTGTAGTGGGTCTGCTCCCACTGGCTGTGTGTGTCCTGCAAGGGGGCATCACATTTATTCCAAAGGTCCAAGCTACATGATCAGGTAGCCTGCTGGACTTGGGGGGTCTTCCACAGGGGGATTCCCCTGGCATTTGCATGGTCCCTGTAGAACCCCATGTCCTTTAGCAGTGTCCTACCTGTATACATGACACCTTGGCTCTGATCACACATAGTCGAGCCTACATTATAAATTACAGCATCTGCATCACTTTTGGGTGTCATGGTCTCACCAGACATGGTTACATTAGGCATTTCAAACTCTGTCATAATCATCAAACATAACAAGCTTGTTCTTAACCTTACTTACACAAGCATTCATCTCATTAGTCACATTAGTTACACCAGCATCACAATTCATGGTTACATTATCATGCTTGCACCCTTTTATTGCATCTTTAGCTTTAAATTCCTTGTCCTCATTTAGTTGAAACTGTCCCTTTAAATGTTTTTGGTTACCGTTTGTTGTGTGATATCTGTAACACTGAATGTACCCTTACACTGTATACACCTTACCTGTACACCAGAGGGTGCTGCTGCTGGAGACCCAAGGGTTACCTGCACACTGCAGGTAACCCAGTATAAAAGGGAGCTCACAGCTTGGTGTCCTCACTCTAGGAGCTGCAAATAAAGGACTACAGTCTACACAGTTCAAGTGTCATACCCTGCCTCGTGGAATCATTGCCAAAGGTGCCTACATACACCACATAAACAGTACTCAGTCCAACAGTTATTACATACACAACACCAAGGATGGGGTAAAACCCTGGAGGGGATTTGAAAGCGAGCCAGTGGGAGCCAGTGGGAGCCAGTGGAGTTTCAAGAGGACGGTTGTGACAGGAGGGCAGGACACTGCGCAGGTGCGGAAGTGGGCTGCAGCACTTGGACGTGTTGAGTGGAGAGTCAAAGCAGGGAGGCTGATTCGGAGAGTGCCAGAGAAGTTGAACATCTTGATGGTGAAGGTGATGAGAGGGAAAGGAAATGGTGGTAGTGGAGGGGTAGGGGAGGGGAGGGGGGGGGGGGGGCGGGTGGGGGGAGCCGTGCTTTGAAGCGAGCTGTACAACAATAACTCTGACTCACATCGGAAAAAATTCATCCAAATGTTGGTACATTCCCCAACAGAAATCGGTTTTGTCTACAATTTTCCATCAGTTTCAATCTTTCCAGAGCGTCAACATCTGAAAATTTGGAAATGATTAAGAAAGAATCCGGTCCAAATTCTTTTGCATGATTATGATTTCTGCAGTCCATCACCGCAGGCCAAAGTGAGGCCTACTAGTGATCCCAAAAGTATATACATGACACTCGGTGACCTCCTCCTGTCTGGAATCCCCGCGCACATTCTTTTGGGCCGATTTTGATCAAGGCCTCCTCCCACCCAAGTGCCGCCGATAGCCACCGAGGTACCGGACGGTACTATGGGTGGGATATTCATTGCCGAGATCCCTCGAAGATTGGCGGGTGGCAAATGGGTGACTTACGCCGCCAATCTGGGCGACAGCGGGCGGGAGATCTCATTCTCGGTGGCAGAGGTCAGTTGCGCCACTCGGCCGTCCACTGACGTCAGCGGGCGGTTCCTGGCGGCTTTCTCCTCCCGCCCGCACCAGGCCACCTCGAAAGTGGCACTGGGCGAATCGGCAAGAGCAATGTTGCCGGCTGTCGACGGCAGCGGGTGGCGAGTTGATGAATTTCAGCCCCTTTGTGCCTACAGTGTCAGCTGCGGCTCAGTGGGTAGCTCACTCACCTTTGCGGCCGAAGGTTGTGGGTTCAAGTCCCACTCCAGGGACTTGAGCACACAAAAAAAATCTAGGCTGGCACTCCAGTGCAGTGCTGAGGGAGTGCTGCACTGTCAGAAGTGCCGACTGCTCTCCTGGGTGGATGCAAAAGATCCCATAGCACTATTTCGAAGAAGAGCAGAGGAGTTATCCCCGGTGTCCTAGCCAATATTTATCCTTCAATCAACATAACAAAAACAGATTATCTGGTCATTTATCACATTGCTGTTTGTGGGAGCTTGCTGTGCGCAAATTGGCTGCCGCATTTCCCACATTACAACAGTGACTACAATCCAAAAAGTACTTAATTGGCTCTAAAGCACTTTGAGACATCTGGTGGTAGTGGAAAGGTGCTATATAAATGCAAGTTTTTCTTTCTGACTCGGCACCAGTCTGCTGGTTCCCCCTCTTGGACTCCTGGTCTGCCCATTTCTCTTCTCGCTCTCCCCTTCGAACGTACAAAATTGACTGGCAGGCAGGGAAAGACCAGCTGGCCCATGTTCATGATGGCTGGAGCATCACAAGCTCAACTCTTCCCATCCCCCTTCTCCAGCCCCCCGCTCCCCCCTCCCCGGAGGGCCACCGTGTAATCTCCTGGAAGAGGCATCAAAAAGCAGAGAAAAAAACAGGGCCTGTAAAGGGAAAAATACTGTGGAAAATTCCTCACCAGCCCCCTGAGGCGATCAAAATCAGTCCAGGAGATCACGTGGACCCCGTGTTGTCTATGAAGACATTTGTCTTCCATGTGATATGATCACTGCACTATATGTTGATATTTGAAATTCTCATCCTTGTTTACAAATCCCTCCATGGTCTCACACTTCCTTATCTCTGTAATTTATTTCAGCCCCAAACCACGGCACCCCCCCCCCCTGCCAGGAGATGTCTGCACTCCTCAAATTCTGTCCTCTTGAGCATCCCTGATTATAACTGCTCCACCATCGGTGGCCGTGCTTTCAGCTGCCTGGGCCCTAAGCTCTGGAACTCCCTCACTAAACCTCTCCGCCTCTCTACCTCTCTCTCCTCCCTTAAGACGCTCCTTAAAACCTAACTCTTTGAACAAGCTTTTGGTCACCTGTCGTAATTTCTTCTTCTGTGGCTCGGTGTCAAATTTATTTGTTTTGGCTTATAGCACGCCTGTGAAGCGCCTTGGGACATTTAAGGCTCTATATAAATACAAGCTGTTGATATATGTAGAAGTTTAATATATCGGGACACCACTGTAAATTACATTACACCTCACTGCACTTTCTTCTATTACGAATCGAGCAAAACATTTCAAAAGACAATTTACCCGAGGACAAAGCCCCCTCAGATCAAATAAGTAATGAAACAAAAAATTAGGTAGTGATCTAGCATTTCTGTTAAGTGTTGCATCAAATAATAGGAAATACGATTTTGATGAATCAAGTTCCTGTAGATGACACACTGTACGATTCACAAGTGTGTCTTGTGCTGGCTTGTGGTTGAAGTAATCCTTCTGATCCTGTTTTATGTAAGTGCCTACCATTTTCCAAGTGTAGGCTATGATAGATCACAGACGGGACTTGCTAAATTTGGCTCTGCTTTGATATGTCACTTTGGTCCTACCTTGTTCGATGCATTTGCTGAATTATAATTAAGTGGCATAATATAACTCATTGTCCAGCTCACAAAGCCGGACTATTATCATTATCCTCTATTATCCTTCCAGATAGTGGCATGTTGTTTGGGAGGATTGCGTGCTATGGTAGAAAAATAATTAGCATTTCTACATTTAATTTAATGGCATCTGAAAACTTTTGGAGCTCGGGTAAGAAGAGGAAACGCAATGCCTTTTGGGTTGTCGATACTGCCAGCTCACTTGCTGTAGACTAGAAGCTAGTCTTGGGATATCCCTGGCCCAAGACCGCTCAAAATGGAGGAGATGCATCCGAGAAGGCGCTGAACACTTCGAGTCTCTTCGCCAGGAGCACGCAGAGGCCAAGTACAAATAGCGGAAGAAGCGCACGACAACCCAAGCACCCCACCTACCCACCCGTCTCTCCAACCACCACCTGCCCCACCTGTGACAGAGTCTGTAGGTCCCGCATTGGTCTCATCAACCACCTGAGAACTCATTTTAGTTTGGAAGCAAGTCATCCTTGACTCCGGGGGAATGCCTAAGAGAGAGAGAGAGAGAGAGAAGCTGCTCTCGGCGATATTCGTGATCGAATGCTTAAGATGATCATACGACCTTCCTGTGTCTGCTGTTTGATTGTAGGTTTTAAACAGGTTAAAGCGATTGCTAACCAAGCAGCCGAGAGAATATCATGTGTATGTGTTACATCTGATCCGTTAAAATCACCAATAGTCATTATCTATGAAGGCCGATAAATCCCCAGGGCCTGATGGACTGCATCCCAGAGTACTTAAGGAGGTGGCCTTGGAAATAGCGGATGCATTGACAGTCATTTTTCAACATTCCATAGACTCTGGATCAGTTCCTATGGAGTGGAGGGTAGCCAATGTAACCCCACTTTTTTAAAAAGGAGGGAGAGAAAACAGGGAATTATAGACCGGTCAGCCTGACATCGGTAGTGGGTAAAATGATGGAATCAATTATTAAGGATGTCATAGCAGCGCATTTGGAAAGAGGTGACATGATAGGTCCAAGTCAGCATGGATTTGTGAAAGGGAAATCATGCTTGACAAATCTTCTGGAATTTTTTGAGGATGTTTCCAGTAGAGTGGACAAGGGAGAACCAGTTGATGTGGTGTATTTGGACTTTCAGAAGGCTTTCGACAAGGTCCCACACAAGAGATTAATGTGCAAAGTTAAAGCACATGGGATTGGGGGTAGTGTGCTGACGTGGATTGAGAACTGGTTGGCAGACAGGAAGCAAAGAGTAGGAGTAAATGGGTACTTTTCAGAATGGCAGGCAGTGACTAGTGGGGTATCGCAAGGTTCTGTGCTGGGGCCCCAGCTGTTTACATTGTACATTAATGATTTAGATGAGGGGATTAAATGTAGTATCTCCAAATTTGCGGATGACACTAAGTTGGGTGGCAGTGTGAGCTGTGAGGAGGATGCTATGAGGCTGCAGAGTGACTTGGATAGGTTAGGTGAGTGGGCAAATGCATGGCAGATGAAGTAAAATGTGGATAAATGTGAGGTTATCCACTTTGGTTGTAAAAACAGAGAGACAGACTATTATCTGAATGGTGACAGATTAGGAAAAGGGGAGGTGCAACGAGACCTGGGTGTCATGGTACATCAGTCATTGAAGGTTGGCATGCAGGTACAGCAGGCGGTTAAGAAAGCAAATGGCATGTTGGCCTTCATAGCGAAGGGATTTGAGTACAGGGGCAGGGAGGTGTTGCTACAGTTGTACAGGGCATTGGTGAGGCCACACTTGGAGTATTGTGTGCAGTTTTGGTCTCCTAACTTGAGGAAGGACATTCTTACTATTGAGGGAGTGCAGCGAAGGTTCATCAGACTGATTCCCGGGATGGCGGGACTGACATATCAAGAAAGACTGGATCAACTGGGCTTGTATTCACTGGAGTTCAGAAGAATGAGAGGGGATCTCATAGAAACATTTAAAATTCTGACGGGTTTAGACAGGTTAGATGCAGGAAGAATGTTCCCGATGTTGGGGAAGTCCAGAACCAGGGGTCACAGTCTAAGGATAAGGGGTAAGCCATTTAGGACCGAGATGAGGAGAAACTTCTTCATCCAGAGAGTGGTGAACCTGTGGAATTCTCTACCACAGAAAGTTGTTGAGGCCAATTCACTAAATATATTCAAAAAGGAGTTAGATGTAGTCCTTACTACTCGGGGGATCAAGGGGTATGGCGAGAAAGCAGGAATGGGGTACTGAAGTTGCATGTTCAGCCATGAACTCATTGAATGGTGGTGCAGGTTCGAAGGGCCGAATGGCCTACTCCTGCAGCTATTTTCTATGTTTCTATGTTGTAGAATCGAGGGCTGTTGTGGTAAAATATAGATTCCAGATTTGACGAAGAAACCAATTACACAGATGCAAAAGAGATGATTAAATCCTATGCAGAAATGGATAGCTTTCCTGCAATGATGCACAGGGATAGATTTTCCGAGCTGTTCTCCAACCAGGCACTATTCGGGCAGTGCATTCTTAGCACCACTTTGCTGTTGAAATGCTGACTTGCCTGATTTAGCTTCATCTACATAGGGGGAATTTTAACTTTAAAAAAAAAAAAAAAAATGGGTGGGTTGGGGGCAGTTAAATTATTAAAAATCTGAATCCCGACCGGAACACGCCCCAAAACCGCCCACTTCCGTTTTCCGACTTGTGCCTTTTCGATGGTGGCAAGGCTTTAGGAAGTCAGGAGGTGCCTAGATAGCGAGTGTCATCAGCTTATTGAAGGGTGAGAACATCAAAGCCGACCTTAAATCTCGTCTTTATCTAGTGTTCACGCATGCATTTTCCGGCAGGATTTGTTGAGCAGCAATCAACGTTTCAGAACTTTGGCCAATTTTCTTCTATTGCTAACCCAAGGGAAACCCTTGCTGTTTCAGCAGCTCAGGTTCAATTCTCAAGTCTCTGCTGATCTCAACCAGAGAAGCAGTTTAGGTGCAACAACCAGTTGCAGAATCCACAAGGACAGGGACTGGAAAAATCAGCTGGAATTCCCACTCCCGTTTGCTATCCAGCGGCTGCGACTGGGAAGTGTGCTTGAGTGGATGGGTTGAGGACAAGTTCAGACTGCGCTGTGACCTTGACTTGCATAGCCCGCCCACCTATTTCAGCTGCTGCAAAGGTTGATTGGCTGTAAAGCACTTTGGGACGTCCAAAGGTCAGGAAAGGCACTATATAAATGCAAGTCTTTCTTTCGCCTCCTCCTCCTCTTGAAGTTAAAACAAAATATTCATTCCTGGGATGTGGGCATCGTTGGCAAGGTCCCTAATTCCCATTGAGAAGGTGGTGGTGAGTCGCCGCCTTGAACCGTTGCACATGAAGTGTGGCCACTTGGGTGACGTGCCAGAATACTGCCAGTGCCTTTTAAAGTGTGCAGTAATGTCCGTGTCTTCAGGAGAAGGTGGGAGGAAAGCGGGGGAAATTGGCAAAGGAGAAGAAGCCAGTGTGCTGCCAGACTTTAACATACAGGCAACTTTCGATTATCCGCACACGGATCCAACAGGAAACCATTGGAACAGGATTTAAAATTTCAGCCCGAGAAGGCATCGGGCGGGTGCGTTCGGAGTGCTTTCGGCCCGGGTCGGCATCGGGTTTTAACTTTATAATGTCAATCGCTCAAACAGAGAAATCATTTACCCGGCATAACCCAATCCCCGAGGGATCCGGATAATCGAGAGTTGCCTATGTGTACATACCTAGAACAATACATCAGTGGTGCAAGACATTCCCCAAAAGTCATCAAAATTTACAAAATTACTACACTCTTTCATCTTCAAGAGCAGGGAGGTTGCAGGAAAGTTGTGATTGCACTAGAGAGGGAGCAGAGGAGATTTATGAGGATGCTGCCTGGACTGGAGAATGTTAGCTCTGAGGAAAGATTGGATAGGCTGCGTTTGTTTTCCATGGAACAGAGGAGACTGAGGGGAGACTTGATTGAGATGTATAAAATTATGAGGGGTCTAGGTAGAATGGATAGGAAGGATCTATTTCCCTTAGCAGCGGGGTCAACAACCAGGGGCATAGATTTAAAGTAATTGGTAGGAGGTTTAGAGGGGATTTGAGGGGAAATGTTTTCACCCAGAGGGTGATAGGGGTCTGGAACTCACTGCCTGAAAGGGTGGTAGAGGCAGAAACGCTCATCACATTTTAAAAAGTACTTGGATGTGCACTTGAAGTGCCGTAACCTACAGGGCTACGGACCAAGAGCTGGAAAGTGGAATTAGGCTGGATAGCTCTTTGTCGGCCGATGCGGACATGATGGGCCAAAATGGCCTCCTTTCGTGCTGTAAATTTCTCTGATTTTTTGATTCTTTGACAGGACAGTGCCAAATTGAATAAAATGACAGATTTTGAAAATAATGATTGTGGTACAATGCTTTCAACGTGCTTGTTCCTGTTTGTTCCACTAGGTACTATCTCCCACGAAAATTTTCACGGTGCAGCATTAATGAATACAGCCAGTTTCTACAGGCTGGAGGTGGCATCTGTCTTTTCAATAAGCCTGTCAAGGTAAGCCCTCAGATAAACCGTGAACGTGCTTTGAGTGGCCATGTGACTTGCGACTTTTCTTGAGGGTTGGGGGATATTTTGTATTCATAACCGTCACCAATGCTAAGGATGGAAGGTTTTTACTCTTTTAATCCCATGTCCACCTCAATCAACTGTGGGTCAGATACATCACATGTTGGGTTCAGTTTAGCATCTCCATCACTCATCTATGTATGAGACCTTGCTGTATGAAAATTGGCTGCAGTGTTTGCTTACAATAAGTGACAGCAGTTCAAAATGTAATCTATTATCTGTAAACACTTTGGGTTACCTGGAGGACATGATAACATGTTATATAAATACAAATTTTATTTCCTTCCTTCCATTAGATTAGCCGTAATGTCCCTTCATTTTATCTGTTTCGGCAAGAATATGACATTTATCTTTCTAACACTAGGCATCATTACGGCTTTTCTGACTGAGATTGCCCAGCTAGCGCTAAATTCTGGCCAGTTCCATATGGGCTGCTCATGTCTGTTGGGACCTGGAAAGGGGCTGGTCAGATTTGATTTCACTTGGGACTCGCAGTAGCTGTCAGAATGGGGGGACACTGTCCTGTTTCTTTAGGCTGAATTCCAATCGGAGATCATTGAGGCAAATGAGTAATATGCTACCCAATCTCTTTATGCTTATAGAAATACAGTGCTGTAATTTGCTGAGATGGTAGTAGATGAGCATAAGGTTACATAAGAAATAGGAGCAGGAGTTAGCCATTTGACCCTTCGAGCCTGCTCCACTATTCAATAAGATCATGGCTGATCTGATCATGGATTCCGTTCCACTTCCCTGCCTTGATTGCCTTGATTCCTTTAACATCCAAAAATCTATCAATCTCTGTCTTGAATATACTCAACGACTGAGCCTTCACAGCCCTCTGGGCAGCGAATTCCAAAGATTTACCACCCCCTGAGTGAAGAAATTTCTCCTCATCTCAGTCCTAAATGGCCGACCCCTTATTCTGAGACTGTGACCCCTGGTTCTAGACTCCCCAGCCAGAGGAAACATCCTCCCTGCATCTACCCTGTCAAGCCCTGTAAGAATTTTGTATGTTTCAACTTAAAGACAATTTAATTGATGTCAACAATGTGGCTGTTTGACTTGGCATGAAATTCAGATATTTTGACATTATGTTAGATTTTATCAATAATATTGAGAACTATTGTGTTCACCAATCTTTCGGAGGTCCTGACGGCACTCCAGCTTGTCAGAAGAATAAAAGAGGAAGAACAGTGCACGGGTTGAAGTTCCATTCCATCCAAGATGTCCCCCCCACCCCCCTCCCCCTCACCGCCCTCTCCACCTGCCCAAACCAGCTATAGTAATTTCTGAGTCAACAATCTTGCACTGTACAGCACGTACGTATTAGAATGTTTTATTCAACGGATGTGCTTTAGAAGCACATTGACACTGGGTAAAAAGCTACTTAAGAGATCGAATCACTCGCGGATCCTGTGTTAATGAGATTTGATGACAATTTCCATTAGTTGTGAGCTAAAAGTCTAAAAATGACCCTTTCAACAATTTCCCACAGCTGGTCGACCCTCAGGAATGTGGAAATGGATATGTGGAAATGGGAGAAGAGTGTGACTGTGGTACCGCAGCTGTGAGTAGATTTTTCTCTGTGCAAAATGCAGTGTATGTGGTTCCATATCACATTGTACTGAAGGGTCTCTGCTGTAACCTTGCATGAAATTTGTTTTGCCCCTTGTCATCTAACTTTGCCAGTTTTATTAAGCAAAATGTTGGTTGCTGTAATGTATTTGCTTCATGGGTTCTTTGCTTAAGAATTCATAACAACACATTGCTATTAAGAACAAGTTGGTTTATTAACAAAGGTTTAACAATCACACTACACATTATCAGTTCATCCACTGGGCTCACAACTGCATACCTCATTGTGGATGGCCTAGACCCAACTGATTGGGGTATTATTGAGTCTTGTGAACATCACGTGACTGGCTAAGCCACTTAGAATGCAACAGCTCTACAATTAATTTTGTAAAACATAAAATCAAGTGCCCCCTTATTAAAGGGACACGAGAACCCTCAAATTAACAAATTAAACTTTGGGACATTAAACCAATCAAATTAGAATTCGGTTGCCGGAGGTGATGATGCACTCCAGTCCTTCTGGTGCCCACCTCTCACGGAAGGCCGCGAGCGTACCGGTGGACACTGCGTGCTCCATCTTCAGGAGCAACAGCACTACAACTATTTTTGTAGAAAACAATCAAGTGCCCCCCCTGATTAAAGGGGGGGCGGGTGGTTCACACTCCAAAACTTTTTCAGGTTCCCCCTGTTTTTTTTTCTCCTGAGGGCTCAAAACACACATTATACAAGTGCCCCCTGGCTAAAAGGGAGGGGGGGGGCGTGCACTAAAACCGACAAACTTAAAGAAATTAAACTTTTGACGTGGTTCAAATTAAAATTTGTTTGCCAGGGGTGATGCTGCACTCCAGTCCCTCTGGTGCCCACCTCTCGCAACAGCACTACAAACCTGTGAGCATACTCACAGGTGCATGCATAACAGTTGGAAAACAATGAGCCAAGTAGGATTTAATACAGATTTCACAACAAGTGCAGCACGTCTTTCACTGTCTAGAGCAACGGGGCAGATGCTGTAGCAAATTACAGAGGAAGGCAGACAAAATGGAAAAAGTCAAACTTGGAGGAAGATGATTCCACTCCACTTCATCCCAATGTTGTAAATGTAAAGTAGAGACGAGAGCCCCTTTAATCCAGAGATACGAGAGTGCTTACATGTGGCCAGATTCCCCACTCCAATACGTTATTGTTGGATCTCATCATCCTCAGAGTCCCTTATGACACTGGTACGAGGAACTCATCCAACTGGGTTTGTCAGCCAGAGAGGAACTTCTTATTGCAGATGCACTGACCATTGCCCATGCAGAAAAGATTTACAAGGATGATACCAGAAATACGAGGGTATACATATCAGGAAAGGATGAACAGGCTGGGTCTCTTTTCTCTTGGGGAAAAAAGAAGGCTGGGGGATGACCTAATTAAAATTATGATAGAGTGGATACAGAGAGAATGTTTCCACTTGCGGGGAAGAGCATAACTAGTGGCCATCAATATAAGATAGTCAGCAAGAAATCCAATAGGGAATTCAGAAGAAACTTCTTTACCCAGAGAGTGGTGAGAATGTGGAACTCGCTACCACAGGGAGTGGTTGAAGCGAATAGTATCGATGTATTTAAGGGGAGGCTAGACAAGCATATGAGGAAGAAGGGAATAGAGGGTTATGCTTATAGATTTAGATAGGAAAGACGGGAGGAGGCTCGAGTGGAGCATAAACGCCGGCATGGACTGGTTGGGCCGAATGGCCTGTTTCTGTGCCATTTATCCGATGTAATCCTGTGTAATTTCACAAAACAAATGAGCTTTAATTGTTGCAGTCCAAAGGGTTAGGTTGAGGACACATTTCAGCAGCCTGATTTCTGACCCAGGCCTCACGACACAAGGAATGCAGATTTGGTTGTCATGGAACCACAACCCCGATTTTCCATCCTCTAACTTACCTGGACAGAAAGTCAGATGCAGCAGGCTCAGCTATGTCTGACCAGCAGTCCCTGTTCCTCACTGGGCAAGCCCAATGGAAGAATCAGCCCTCTGTCATCCATGGACATAAAGCTGTGAATCATGTACCTTCTCCCATAGCCAAGTTTGCTGATGATACAAAGATGGGAGGAAAAGCAATGTGTGAGGAGGACACAAAAAATCTGCAAAAGGATATAGACATGCTAAGTGAGTGGGCAAAAATTTGGCAGATGGAGTACAATGTTGGAAAGTGTGAGGTCATGCACTTTGGCAGAAAAAAATCAAAGAGCAAATTATTATTTAAATGGAGCGAGATTGCAAAGTGCTGCAGTACAGCGGGACCTGGGGGTACTTGTGCAAGAAACACAAAAGGTTAGTATGCAGGTACAGCAAGTGATCAGGAAGGCCAATGGAATCTTGGCCTTTATCGCAAAGGGGATGGAGTATAAAAGCAGGGAAGTCTCGCTACAGTTGTACAGGGTATTGGTGAAGCCACACCTGGAATACTGTGTGCAGTTTTAGTTTCCATATTTACGAAAGGATATACTTGCTTTGGAGGTAGTTCAGAGAAGGTTCACTAGGTTGATTCCGGAGATGAGGGAGTTGACTTATGAGGAAAGGTTGAGTAGGTTGAGCCTCTACTCATTGGAATTCAGAAGAATGAGAGGTGATCTTATTGAAATGTATAAGATTATGAGGGGGCTTGACAAGGTGGATGCAGAAAGGATGTTTCCACTGATGGGGGAGACTAGAACTAGAGGGCATAATCTTAGAATAAAGGGCCATCCATTTAAAACTGAGATGAGGAGAAATTTCTTCTCTGACGGTTATGAATCTGTGGAATTCACTGCCTCAGAGAGCTGTGGAAGCTGGGACATTGAATAAATTTAAGACAGAAATAGACAGTTTCTTAAACGATAATGGGTTATGGGGAGCGGGCAGGGAGGTGGACCTGAATCCATGATCGTATTAAATGGTGGAGTAGACTCAAGGGGCCGTATGGCCTACTCCTGCTCCTATTTCTTATGTTCTCTCTTTGTACCAAATGCACCATTTACATGCAGCTTACTTGAGGCCTCAATTGTTCTGGCTCACTGTTGTGTTGTATGATCACAGCAAAGCTCATGTGCCATTGTCACCTCCACCAATTTCTATCCCAGCAGAATCAGACTTAGCAAGTCAAGTGTGCCCCCCCCCCATCTTTAAGAAACTAAGTTGTAATAAATCTGCAATAAGTCTAATTTTGGTTAAGTCTGTAGTTGAGAAAGTGCTTCTATTAAATCAGTGGCCATTACGTGCATTGATGACGAATTTATTTAATTTCATGCAGGAATGCAGCATTGCAGGCGATCAGTGCTGCAAGAAGTGTACTCTGACCCACAATGTGATGTGTAGTAATGGACTATGCTGTAGAGGTTGTCAGGTAAGATGGCTGCTTCTCTCGTACAACTTGATCTAACAATTATTTTTTTTTATTCGTTCACGGGATGTGGGCATCGCAGACAAGGCCGGCATTTATTGCCCATCCGAATTGCCCTTGAGAAGGTGGTGGTGAGCCACCGCCTTGAACCGCTGCAGTCCGTGTGGTGAATGTGCTCCCACAGTGCTGTTATGTACAACTGAGTGGCTTGCTAGGCCATTTCAGAGAGCAGTAAAGAGTCAGCCATATTGCTGTGGGTCTGGAGTCACATATATACCAGACCGGGTAAGGGCGGCAGATTTCCTTCCCTAAAGGACATTAGTGAACCAGATGAGTTTTTATGACAGTCCGGTAGTTTCATGGTCACCATTACAGATACTAGCTTTTTATTCCAGATTTATTTCATTAACTGAATTTATATTCCCCAGCTGCCATGATGGGATTTGAACTCTTGTCTCCGGAGTATTAGTCCAGGTCTCTGGATTACTGGTCCAGTAACAAAGACATTCACCTCTGGCCCCGTAGAAAGCAGTCCACAAAGATCTTGTGATCTCTGTGGTGAGATGTTTGGCTTTTTCGATGATCAGTTGATAATCAATGTGCTGTAGTAGGAATCCTGTGTCATCTGCGGTGACATCGACAAGGTGTCTGAGCAGCCAGTCACAATGCAGACATCAAAGCGGGAAGTGACGAAGCACCTTTTATTCTGACTTTGTAAAAATGTTATAGAGAGCAAAACAAAGATTGGGACTCTCGCATAGGGAAAAAGTTCACCTGAAATAAATATGAACAAACTGTGAAAAAATATATTTTTTTTAAAGTTTCTTTAAAAAAAATGTTTTTTATTAAAATGGAGAAATTTGTCACTCCACAAAATAAAAATTTGTTTTTTAGGACCATAATGTTTGTTTAGCCATTAAAACCTCCTGTTACACCTAATCCAAAGGGCTATAACTTTTAATGGGGTATTTAACAGCGATATTACCGTGGAAGAGACAGAGTTTTGGTCAGTTTCACTGATTTCCCAGTTTACACCGATTGCCGGGTATGGGAGGCGAGGATAGGAGGGTGGTGGGGGGGGAGGGGTAGGGTGGGCGTGAGGATAGGAGGGTGGGGGGGGATAGGAGGTTGGGGGGTGGAGGGGAGGGGGATAGGAGGGTGGGGGGGAAGGAGAGGGGGATAGGAGGGTGGAGGGGAGGGGGATAGGAGGGTGGAGGGGAGGGGGATAAGAGGGTGGAGGGGAGGATGGGGTAGGAGGGTGGAGAGGATGGGATAGGAGGGTGGAGGGGATGGGATAGGAGGGTGGAGGGGATGGGATAGGAGGGTGGGGGGGATGGGATAGGAGGGGGGAGGGGATGGAGATAGAGATAGGAGGCTGGGAGGGGAGGAGATAGGAGGAGGGGGAGGAGGAGGGGGATAGGAGGGTGGGGTGAGGGGGTATAAGAGGGGGGTATAGGAGGGTGGGGGGGGTATAGGAGGGTGGGGGGATGGGGGATAGGAGGGTGGGGAGGATGGGATGTGGGGGGATAGGAGGGTGGAGGGGAGGGGGGATAGGAGGGTGGGGGGGAGGGGGGATAGGAGGGTGTGGGGGATGGGATGTGGGGGGATAGGAGGGAGGGGGGATAGGAGGGTGGGGGGGAGGTGGATAGGAGGGTGGGGGGGAGGGGGGATAGGAGGGTGCGGGGGGAGGGGGGATAGAAGGGTGGGGGTGTGGGAGGGGGCTATAGGAGGGTGGGGGGAGGGGGGATAGAAGGGTGGGGGTGTGGGAGGGGGCTATAGGAGGGTGGGGGGAGGGGGTTACGAGGGCGGGGGTGTGGGAGCGGGCTCTCGGAGGGTGGGGGGAGGGGGGATAGGGGGATAGGAGGGTGGGGGTGTGGGAGGCGGGGGGGGGTCGGGCACAGTGCTGCCAGTGTCGGAGCAGTGAATGACTGACCACCACGTCAGGATTCCCACAATGGGACACGCACGCGCTACATCCTGAAGTTGTGCTCAGTTTCAAAGGGGTAATAATGACTAACGCTGTTTGTTTGCTGTTATTATCCACCACAAATTCCAGGCCAAAAAGAAAGACTTGGATTTATATAGCACCTTTCACGACCACTGGACGTCTCAAAGTGCTTTACAGCCAATGAAGTACTTTTGGAGTGTAGTCACTGTTGTAATGTGGGAAACGCAGCAGCCAATTTGCACACAGCAAGCTCCCACAAACAGCAATGTGATAATGACCAGATAATCTGTTTTAAGTGATATTGATTGAGGGATAAATATTGGCCAGGACACCAGTGAGAACCCTGCTGCTGTTCTTCGAAATAGCGTCGCAGGATCTTTTACATCCAACTGAGAGAGCAGATGGAGCCTCGGTTTAATGTCTCGTCTGAAAGACGGCACCTCCAACAGTGCAGCACTCCTTCAGCATCGTACTGGAGTGTCAGCCTAGATTTTTTTTTGTGCTCAAGACCCTGGAGTGGGACTTGAACCCATAGCAAGAGTGCTACCCACCGAGCCACACTGACTGCACCTTTACCTTCTCCACCAACATGAAGTCTACTGCTGAGAATTTCAGGAGTATTCATTGTTTGCTCCTGTCAGTATTTGGTTTCATGGATATTTGGGTGAAGTCTGAGCTGGGATTTAGGTTTAAAAAAAACAAGCAAGGAAGGGCAGGAGAGAACCATTTGTCCATGAAACTTGCCCCATCCAGACATGGTGCAGCTCACATGCACCGTTAACCTACGCCCCCCCCCCCCCCCAAGGGAAAAAACACACTGAGGCAATCAAGTGAGCTCCAGGAAACTGCCCTTACCTTGTACAATTCGAGCTGCCCTCTTTTCGCAAGAGTTTAAAGGTTGTTAAATTTAGGTCCTGGTTAATGCTTCCTTCAAGTAGGTAACAGCAGCTGGTAATCAGTTCCAATGCACTGCACTCCTATTAGGGGTTTTTATAAAAATGTATTGTCAAACAGCCCTCGAGTTCATTTATATTCAGTAAAGCGTGCGCCTTGTTCCCAGAAATGTTTCCCTGCAGCTAATGAAACAAGCAAGCTTCCAAACACTTTGAAGAAGTCCGGAGGGCAGAATGAAGTGGCTGAGGACTATAGTGCTTGCTACTACAGCAAACAAGTGAACGGCCTTTGAATAAAACCGAGTTGGAGTTGTACAATTTCTGGGGGTTGGAGTGGGAGAAGACTGTACGATACATAATGTGCTCTTCCTAGCATAATCCAAGGCTTTCTGTTCTAATTAAATGGCCAGTATTGCAACACCCCGAGGCAGTGATCACAACGCAGTGCCTCTCTTTCCCCGTATTGGTCCTGAATTTCGATGGCTTAGCCATTCAAAAAATTCTTTTTGCAGTAAAATTAATAATTTTTGGTTATGTGCTCTATATAATAATAAAGTGAGACCCATTGCATGTGACATAATTCTATCAGACAGGCTCCACATCATTTGGCTCCCCAGTCAGTAGATCTCAATGGGTCCCAGACCTTTCAGGCTACACTAAACACATCACGGTCTCATTAGCATTAACAGTGGTTCTTCCACAAATGGGAACCCAAAGCCCAATTCCAGCTTGATTTCCCTGCCTATAACGAAGCCTTGACTCTGCCTTTTTTTCCCAGTACGAATCGCGGGGTGTGATTTGCAGGCAGGCAGTGAATGATTGTGACATCGCAGAGACCTGCTCAGGGGACGCCAGCCAGGTAGGAGAGTTTCTTGTTTGTTCATCACAGCAATGACACGTGCAAGTGATGATAACATGTCATACGGGGTAGGAAATTTCGGAGCGAGATGAGGAGAAATGTTTTCACTCAGAGGGTGGTGAACCTGTGGAATTCTCTACCACAGAAGGCTGTGGAGGCCAAGTCACTGAATATATTTAAGAAGGAGATAGATTTCTAGACACAAAAGACATCAAGGGGTATTGGGGAGAAAGCGGGGATATGGTGTTGAGATAGAGGATCAGCCATGATCATATTGAATGGGTGCAGACTCGAAGGTCTCCTATTTTCTATGTCTCTATGTCACCATGTTGTATGTAAGCAAACAGAAAAAGATTTGCCAATTACCTTTTCAGGAAGACACCTCCCCTTTGTTGTTTCGTGTGACGGGAAAACCTTATTATGGGTTGTCTAGTTTGGCTCTCCATTCGATGGCCTCCCGAGTGGAGAATGAGGAGCCTCCGGCAGCAGATCTCAGTGGGCAGGTTGATGTGACATGTTCCGTGGTCTGGGTCTCGTGGCAACAGTTGAACTTCAGGCCGTCACTCACCTTCCACGTGTGGAGCAGGAGGCCCGTGCGGATTGGGTTGAGCGCTGTCCGCTGACTGCGAGGGAGGTCAAAGCCGGGACCTCTGCTGTGGGGTTAGTTGTCGAGGTGTTTGTTCCGTGTGTTGCCTGCGCCCCACGATTCCGTCCAGCTGGATAGCGTGTCGATCGATACCGGCTGCTATTTTCCAGAATGGCCGGTGCCATTTTAAGCGCTTTCGCGATGGGTTTTTCAATTTTTTTTCCCCCCCCACCTCACGGAGCACGGCGGCGTCGCAGCAAATGGCAGGCGGGGTAATGGTGGACTGACCGGGAGACACACCGGTGGAGTGGGCTCGAACGTCCCTGACACCATCCTCATGGCAGTGTTTATCTGCACGGCCACGATCTTTGTTTGGTGGCTGCAGGACCATGAGGCAGAGCAGACTAGGGCCTCTATATTTGTAATGGACAATGGTAATTTTAATGGTGTTATATATGTGGACGTATTTACCCTGTACAGCCACCAGAGGGCTCATTCCCCGGATTCCGAAGGGATCCCATAATCTCTTGGGAGCACAGGTATTTAAGAAGGCTTCACAGGTTGGAGAGGCACTCTGGAGGCCTGCAATAAAAGACTAAGGTCACACTTTACTTTGAGCTCTCAATGTTCAGTCTGACTCTTTCTCCATACACAACAATGGACATTTGCATGCATTCCTTCCTCTGTTGAGCAATGTGATTACAAGGCAGTGAATAGCATTGTACTTATGCAGATCAGGGAAAACAAGTATTCGGGTCCTGATCTCAGGCCTGTTCTCTAGGTTTAGGCATGAAAAGACAGGAGGCCAGGCCAACCAAACCTGTTCCTATCATGTATCACCTACCCTGCTGTGCTCTTCGCTCTGCCTATTTCATCTCCCGAGGGAAGGTTTTGTATAAGCATTCTCTGATCGCCAACATTCATGAAGCAATTTCCACTATTCAACCCTAGTCTACTGCAGTCCACAGACAGCCCACTTGCTTGATCACCAAAGCAACAGCTTGCAATTGTATAGTTCAGTTTGAACCTCACTTATCAGGAACCCTCGTGACCTGGCCTGTTCCGAATGAGGGATATTTCCGGATAAGGGGAGGCGTTTTCAGTATGTGTGTGCGCTGACTGGCTAGACTGACAGTCAGTCAATCAGTCAGTCAGTGAGGTGTTGGCAGGCCCTGAGGTGTTGCTTCCGAAGTTGGGTAAATTTATTTTACATTGATATTTTTCGAGGATTTTGATGGTCGCGTTATACGCATGCGCCACCCGGCGGCCGGGAATGGTCCCGAACGAGGGGTGGTTCCCGATAAGGGAGCCCTGGATAAGAGAGATTCAATCTGTATATAAAAACAGCAAATGTTGGAAATCTCAGCGGGTCAGGCAGCATCTGTGGAGAGAAACAGAGTTAACGTTTCGGCTCTGTGACCCTTCGTCAGAACTGGAAAAGATTGAGATGTAACAGATTCTTAAGGAAGTGCGGGGGCAGTGAAAGGGGGAGGGGAGGAAAGAACAAAAGGAAAGGTCTGTGATAGGGTGGAAGGTAGGAGAGATTAGAGAGACAAAAGGGATAATGGGCAAAAGTGAGATGGTAATGGCACAAGTTAGGAAACATAGGATGAGTCTCGATGGGGTGTGAATGGCAGAATCATCACCAACTGCCGTGGGAAAGAGAGATAAAAAGGGAGGAACGGGAGAGAGATATGGGCAGAGGTTCTGGTCTGAAATTGTTGACCTCGTGCCTTTAACAGAGAAAACACCCCAAGGCACAGCACAGAGGGTGGAGGGAATATAATAAAGAAGGAATGTGACAGGACATAGTGACAGAGTTAGGGGACATAACTGAACACTTGATTGAAAAGACAGGTTTTGAGATGGTTTTTAAAGGTGAGAGGGAATGGAGAAGCAAACGGGCTTAGGGAAGGAAGAAAGTACCAAAGAAAAGAAAGACTTGCATTTATACAGCGCCTTTCACGACCACCGGACGTCTCAAAGCGCTTTACAGCCAATGGAGTACTTTTTGGAGTGTAGTCACTGTTGTAATGTGGGAAACGCGGCAGCCAATTTGCGCACAGCAAGCTCCCACAAACAGCAATGTGATAATGACCAGATAATCTGTTTTGGTGATGTTGATTGAGGGATAAATATTGGCCCCAGAACACCTGCTCTTCTTCGAAATAGTGCCATGGGATCTTTTACGTCCACCTGAGAGAGCAGGCGGGGTCTCGGTCGGAAGACGGCACCCGCGACAGTGCAGCACTCCCTCAGCACTGCACTGGGAGTATCAGCCTAGATTTTTCTTTTTGTGCTCAAGTCTCTGGAGCGGGAACCCACAACCTTCTGACTCCGAGGCGTGGGTGCTGCCCATTGGGCCACTGTTGGGATGGGGGTGTGGGGGAATGCCTAAAAGGCCAGAGTCAGAGGACTAAAGGGTATGGGAAGGGATACAAGACTGGAAGAGACTGCAGAGATAGGTTGGAGCAAAGTCATGAAAGACTTGGAGACAAGGCCTTGAAATTAAGGTTGGGGGACTGTGCAGGTCAGTAGTCTATACTTATCCTCATGACTTGCAATCCCGTTCCCAACCAAATATCTATCTGGGACAACTACTTTTGCTGCCCTACATATACACTGCCCCATGGAGGAAGAAGAAAAGTAATTTTACTTGAGTCCTTTAATTTTAAATCACAATATTTTAATTCTGCACTGTCACTCCAAGCCAACTTACATTTTTTTTAATTCGTTCTTGGGATGTGTGGCATCTCTGGCAAGGCCAGCATTTATTGCCCATCCCTAATTGCTCTTGAGAAGGTGGTGGTGAGCCGCCGCCTTGAACCGCTGCAGTCCGTGTGGTAAAGGTGCTCCCACAGTGCTGTTAGGGAGGGAGTTCCAGGATTTTGAACTTGCGATGATGAAGGAACGACGATATATTTCCAAGTCGGGATGGTGTGTGACTTGGAGGGGAGGTGATTGTGTTCCCATGCACCTGCTGCCCTTGTCCTTCTAGGTGGTAGAGATCACGGGTTTGGGAGGTGCTGCCGAAGAAGCCTTGGCGAGTTGCTGCAGTGCATCTTGTATATTTATCATCTATACCTCTGGATATTTTAAAGACATTGTGTCCACCCCTCCATCTTTTCTCCAGTGAAAACAAGTTCAGCTTCTCAAATCTTTCCTTATAACTTCCTTGGGCTCACCAGCAGTATCGAAGAGACTCCAAATTACATTGAAATACTCTGCAGTACTCCTGTGACCTATATACTGGGTAATTTAATGAGTCTGGACACTTACCTAGATGGAGAAAATGTGAAGATTATTCATGAGAATGATGTGCATGCAGAGAGGCAAAAGGGCGATTAAAGAAGCTTTCTGCCCTGTCTATGTGATAAGAATATTGCTGTCTCGAGTAGTAATACCTTCCATCTATCGAACTCCTAACTGTTCATTCTTCAGGGCAGAGTGGGGGAGAAAGAATCACGTTCATTAAATCTGTGAAATCTCGATAGCAATATAAAAAATGGCTGAATTGATGTTGTGCTTTATCTCTCTCCAGTGCCCTTGGAATGTTCACAAACTGGATGGCTACTATTGTGACAATGAACAGGTAATATGCATTGTTTCTACAGCACAATAACACCAAACTTTCAGCTCCTTTTCGATTTCCAATTTTCTTTTTCTGAAGCCATTCACTCAATCTTGTTGGGGTTATCGTTCCATGAGCAACAGCGGCTTCCTATATACCTCTTAAATGACTCTTCTTCATGTTTAGGTTCCTCTGCTAAAATTCATTTGTCTTGAAAATATTCATGTTTACTCAAAGATGTTGTTTGGGTTTTTGGTCATATTTTCCCTCCTTTTACCACTAATACTCTGTCCGTCCCTTTCCTCCCGATGTTACGTCGGGGATTCCAAGCACACCTACACCTAGCCGCAGACCTGTGGCCTCAACCACGCTTTCTTCCCTGTGGAGAAGGTCAAGGGCTCGGAAGGGAAAGAGGAGAGGAGCTCGGGTGGATGAGGAGAGAAGATTGGAGGGAATCGGAGGGGGGGAGAGGACAGGGGATCGGAGGGGGGGGGGGAGAGGACAGGGGTTCAGAGTGGTGGGGGGGGGGGGAGAGGACAAGGGATCGGAGGGGGGGGGGGAGAGGACAGGAGATCGGAGGGGGGGGAGAGGACAGGGGATCGGAGGGGGGGTGGAGAAGACAGGATCGGAGGGGGGTGGGTAGAGGACGGGATCGGAGGAGGGGGGAGAGGACAGGGGATCGGAGGGGGGGGGAGAGAACGGGATCGGAGGAGGGGGGAGAGAACGGGATCGGAGGAGGGGGGAGAGAACGGGATCGGAGGGGGGGGGAAGAGAACGGGATCGGAGGGTGGGGGAGAGGACAGGGGATCGGAGGGGTGGGGGAGAGGACAGGGGATCGGAGGGGGGGGGAGAGGACGGGCGATCAGAGGGGGGGGGGAAAAGGACGGGGGATCGGAGGGGGGGAGAGAGGACAGGGGATCGGGGGGGGGGGGGAGAAGACGGGATCAGAGGGGGGGGAGGGGGATCGAAGGGGGGGGGGAGAGGACGGGGGATCGGAGGGGGGGGAGAGGACAGGGGATCGGAGGGGGGGGGAGAGGACGGGCGATCAGAGGGGGGGGGGAAAAGGACGGGGGATCGGAGGGGGGGAGAGAGGACAGGGGATCGGGGGGGGGGGGGAGAGGACGGGATCAGAGGGGGGGAGGGGGATCGAAGGGGGGGGGGGGAGAGGACGGGGGATTGGAGGGGGGGGAGAGGACGGGGGATCGGAGGGGGGGTGAGGACAGGGGATCGGAGGGGGGGGAAGAGGACAGGGGATCGGAGGGGGGGTGAAGAGGACAGGGGATCGGAGGGGGGGGGGAAAGAGGACAGGGGATCGGAGGGGGGGGAAGAGGACAAGGGATCGGAGGGGGGGGGGAAGAGGACAGGGGATCGGAGGGGGGGGTGAGGACAGGGGATCGGGGGGGAGCAGAGGACAGAGGATTGGAGGGGGGGAGAGGACAGGGGATCGGAGAGGGGGAGAGGACAGGGGATCGGAGGGGGGGGGAAGAGGACAGGGGTTCGGAGAGAGAGAGGACAGGGGATCGGATGGGGGGGGGAGAGGACAGGGGATCGGAGGGGGGGGAGTTGGGGGAGGGGAGATGGGTTCGGAGGGGGGAGGGGAGATGGGTTCGGAGGGGGGAGGGGAGATGGGTTCGGAGGGGGGAGGGGAGATGGGTTCGGAGGGGGGAGGGGAGATGGGATCGGAGGGGGGAGAGGAGATGGGAATCGGAGGGGGGAGAGGACAGTGGATCGGAGGGGGAGGCGGAGGGGAGAAGGGATCGGATGGGGGGAAAAGAGAGAAGGTCAGGCGCTCGGTTGGGGGGGGGGGGGGGCGGCGAGGCGGGGCCCGGGAGGGAGAGGATCAGGAACTTGTTTCTTAAAGGTGTAGTCTTGATCCTGGTCCCTTCATTCTGAATTAAAGAATTTTTAACACTTAAAAAGTATAAAACGAACTAACCCATTAATGAGAGTATAAAGTCTTTTCTTTTACCAGCTGAGGACAACTATAATTACAATTGCAGAATACTAGATAACAGAGGATCTTCACAAAGCTAACTACATTTCCACTTTCTGTAGGCTGCCTGCCAAGACTGATACAAATACACATTACAGGGTTGTCTACAACTGGCAGGATCAAATTACACATTCCAGACAAACTGTTGGCCGTGTCTTGTCCTCCACGGGGACCAATCAGGAATATGGTCCAACCCACTTGTGTTGCAAATAAACACAGCACACCTGCTAATAGCCTTTAATTAGTTGCCTTTGATGCTAATTTTGGATCCTGGAAGCTGATGCAGTTTCGGCTGTCATGCAACATACAGTTGGTGTCATTGTCATGTGACACGCTCGTTGATTGTAATTGGTGCCCACTCTGGTGCTGGGTGCCAACTGGAAAATGCCTGAGCCAGAAAATACAAATCCGGTTCCTGCTGTGCATCCATCTGGCACTAAGTTTACAGAGGCTTGGGGCCCTCCCGGTTGTCATGCAGACTGATCTGAATGCACACCTCTACGATTCCATATGGCATCGCTCACTGAAACTCCTGTAGATAACAGCAACAGAGAGGCTTCCTGCCAGGAAGGGCGAGCTCCAATCGCAGGTCTCCACAGGGCCATAGGAGATTTCGAAGTTATTTTGAACACTGCTTATGGGGCAGGGTATTTTACATTGAAAATGCTTCTCCTGCTACAGTTTCATCCTTTTGTATTTTGTATCTCTATCTCTGTAAGCTCCCTCAGCTTCAACACCACCCACCCCCCCCCCCCCCCCCCGAGATGTCTGCGCTCCTCTGATTCAGGCCTCTTGAGCATCGCTGATTATAATCGCTCAACCACCTGCTGCCGTGCCTTCAGTTGCCAGGCCCTGGAATTCCCTCCCTAAATCTCTCCGCCTCTTTATCTCTCTTTCCTCCTTTAAGACGCTCCTTAAAACCTACCTCTTTGACCAAGCATCTGCCCTAATATCTCCTTGTGTGGCTTGGTGTCAAATTTTGTTTTATAATGCTCCTGTGAAGTGCCTTGGCACTTTTTACTACGTTAAAGACTCTATATAAATACAAATTGTTGTTAGTACCTAGAGCTATCCTACTGTTATGTACGCACCTGTGAGTCTGCTGTTGAGTTGGGAGTGGCTTAGCCAGTCACGTGTTCACAAGACTCAATAAAACCCCAGCCAGTTGGGATTAGGGGATCCATGATGAGGCAGGTGGTTGTGAGCCTGGTGGATGAACTGACAATGTGTAGTGTGATTGTTAAACCTTTGCTAATAAACCAACTAGTTCTTAATAGCAATGTGTTGCTATGAATTCTTAAGCAAAGAACCCATGAAGCAAATACACTGCATCTACAATCCAGCTTTATCGTGCGACATCAGAGCTTTTGTTTCTGTTTTCAGGGTCGTTGTTATGGTGGAAGATGCCAAACCAGAGACAGGCAGTGCAATTACATCTGGGGTCATAGTAAGTAAGAGGAGGGAATCCAATCCATTCCTGTCTGGATCTTCTTTCAATATTGAACAAAGTAAAACAAATGGATAGAATGCATTGATAAAAGTAGAAAAAAAAGACAGGTCATTAATGATTAATTCCATAAATTTATAGAAAATAATAGAAATACTTTTAATTTTGAACTACCCATGTTTGAAACTTTTAAAAAGATGTTATTGTTTAGAATATTTGAGTTTTGTTAAGCAGTGAATGTTGACTGTGCAATCACGGAACGTATCGCATGAAGTGGAGGAAGTAGTAAAAGCTTGCATGGTAACCAATCACAAAACGCCTGCTTCACTGTCTTTGGGTAAACATAGAAACATAGAAAATAGGTGGAGTAGGCCATTCAGCCCTTCGAGCCTGCACCACCATGGCTGATCATGCAACTTCAGTACCCCATTCCTGCTTTTTCTCCGTACCCCTTGATCCGTTTAGCCGTAAGGGCCACATCTAACTCCCTTTTGAATATATCTAACAAACTGGCCTCAACAACTTTCTGTGGTAGAGAAGTGAAAAGGTTCATAATTCTCTGAGTGAAGAAGTTTCTCCTCATCTCGGTCCTAAATGGCTTGCCCCTTATCCTTGGACTGTGACCCCTGGTTCTGGACTTCCCCAACATCGGGAGCATTCTTCCTGCATCTAACCTGTCAAATCCCGTCAGAATTTTATATGTTTCTATGAGATCCCCTCTCATTCTTCTAAATTCCAGTGAATGTTGTAGAATTGTTCCAAACTCTGTTCCAAATGACTTCACTCAAGATGTGCGTCCCTCCCCCATTTCTACACCCCAGCACATGCCCATCCCCATTGGGACAGCAGACCCCAACCCACAGGAGATCTACTGGCATTTATCTTTTTTTAATTACATCAACAGCACGTTATGTGGCTCACACTTGGCGTGTTATGGTTTAGGCATCACACCTGTCTAGATACAAATTTCTGTGTCACACTTGGACCTGATTGGTTCAGTTTTCATATTCATCAATAAATCATAATCAAATAGGTAGAAAAGATACCAGTTGGAATCAGAAAAGATGGGTCATCATCATCATAGGCAGTCCCTCGGAATCGAGGAAGACTTGCTTCCAATCTTAGCATAAGTTCTTAGGTGGCTGAACAGTCCAATACGAGAACCACAGTCTCTGTCACAGGTGGGAGAGACAGTGGTTGAAGGAAAGGGTGGGTGGGGAGTCTGGTTTGCCGCACGCTTCTTCCGCTGCCTGCGCTTGATTTCTGCAAGCTCTCGGCGACGAGACTCAAGGAGCTCAGCGCCCTCCTGGATGCTGTTCCTCCACTTAGGGTGGTCTTTGGCCAGGGACTCTCAGGTGTCAGTGGGGATGTCGCACTTTATCAGGGAGGCTTTGAGGGTGTCCTTGTAACGTTTCCTCTGCCCACCTTTGGCTCGTTTGTCGTGGATGAGTTCCAAAGCGCTTGCTTTGGGAGTCTCGTGTCTGGCATGTGAACTATGTGGTAAGCGAAAGATGGGTATATAAACCTCCAATCATAAACTACTAAGAACATACATAGGATTAAATAGGATATACGGCACAGAAACAGGCCATTCGGCCCAACCAGTCCATGCCAGCGCTTATGCTCCACTCGAGCCTCTTCCCATCTTTCCTCATCTAACTCTATCAGCATAACCCTCTATTCCCTTCTCCCTCATATGCTTGTCTAGCCTCCCCTTAAATGAATCCATACCATTCGCTCCAACCACTCCCTGTGGTAGCGAGTTCCACATTCTCACCACTCTCTGGGTAAAGAAGTTTCTTCTGAATTCCCTATTGGATTTCTTGGTGACGATCTTATATTGATGGCTTCTACAAAATCAACCAATCAACAGTCAGCTAAAGCTAACAATAAAATAAACTAATGATGCGCCAATGAATTTGCTCCAAATATATATTTTTAAATCCTATTTAGATATTTTCCCGAATCCAACCAGGGGAGGATTTACATCATTCCTGCTGGGAGATTTCTTGCATTATACACTTATTTCTGAACTCTTTCACTGGGGGATATGCACAACGTACCCGAACTCTCTGTCCGGCTTTTTCGACGTTAAATTTTGCGTGTGTGAGAAACTGTGAATGGGCCAAGCAGCCCCTTAAAGGGACCACGCACCCAAAGAAAAGTTAGGGGCAACATTGGATATGCATTCCTCCCAGCATCCCTTGCTCCAATGCAGCAATATAACCTCCGATTTCCCACGAGCAATGCCACGGAGGATGTGCTGGTAATTTTTTTTAAAGTGAAGCTCATTTTCCCAAGTCCTACTTTCTCTGCCAGTTTCCCCCCTCTGGTTATGAAAATGTGTTGTCCTAGCAGGGAGTATAAGCACACTGGGGCTGAGGAAATACTCTGAAGTCAAATGGGGGAAAAAATAGAAAACAAAACTTTTTTGCTTTTGTTTAAGGTTCTGCGGATCGCTTCTGTTATGAAAAGCTGAATGTTGAAGGGACTGAAAAGGGGAACTGTGGCCGGGCGGACCAGAAGTGGCTTCAGTGTAGCAAGCAGTGAGTAGCTGCCATTCGGCCAGTCCCACTGACGTGCAGCAGCCTTTTATGATTTATTTCCTGCTTTAGTTGCACTACTGTCTTCGTCAGTTTGTGTTTTTCCTTTTTCTTTCACATACTTGTGTTTGTGTCTATGCATCCAGGACAAGAGAAGGCCAACAGATCCAAACGAGCTCACCCACCCCCCCCACCCCCAGTCTCAATCCTTCGGCTGATTCCATCCCAATGTAGTAACCATAGCTACCCCTCCAACTCCTGGGACAGGCAATAAAGAGAGACCTGTAGCCAACAGAGGATCCTCTATCAACAAAAATTCTCCAAGCCCTAGGTGGTCCCAAAAATCGTAACCAGAATGATTTGCTCTTGGCCTTCCATATGCTGTAAGCACCTCTTTTTCCAGAAGACCATCTATTGCCTTCTTGAAGGGCTGTAAGGAATTAGTCTTCACTCCCTCCTTTGGAATCTTGCTCTGCAAAAAGTAAAACTTCCGACATCTGACCTTACTCCCTGCGACCTCGTTTAGACAGGTGCTCCCGAGTTCCACCTACCTCCATCACCACGGAGGCATTGTATTAATTTAAATATTACTGGTGTTGGATCCTGTGTGCTGCATCCCAAGTGCGATAGGAGAATATCTGACCCGCTATCCACTACCCTGTTGTTTTTACCTTCTCCAGGGCAATTAGGGATGGGCACTAAATGCTGGCCTTGCCGGCAATGCCCACACAACCCATGGGGGGAAAAAATAAATCTTAAATACCTGGATCAGATTGCTCCCGAGTCTATTCACGCAAATCAGATTCTGAAGGTTCCAAATACCAGCGTACTGCAGCTCACCAAAGTGCTTTCATTTTCAGTGGTCCCTTTTCTCCTCAAGACCCTGTCTTTGTTGAGCTGCAGTACCTGTCCCATGTATTCATTCTTAATGTGCAAGCATATAATTGGTCCAAATCTTGCTGCGGAAGTACCAGCGAGTCCACGACACACGCCATTGTTGTCGCACAAATCGGCCAGCAAGTCCCAGCGAAGAAGAGCTAAAAGCCGTGAGTTGCGTATCGCCACAACTTGCCGCTCAGCCATTTGCTTCGGAAAAATGGTGGCTCACCCTCAATCCCCTCCCCATTATCTTTAAGAACTTTGCTGGATTTACACATTAACCTCGCCGCCGAATGTTAGAGCTGGTGCTTAACAGCGTAAGTACCCTTTTAATGATGTGATAATTGTTAATGCAATGCCAATCAACCTCTCTGTCCCAGAAAGGGAACAATTTAAACTGTTGAGTCTCACTCTTGCATGTAGTAAATTGTTGTTGGAGATTTAAAAATGTTAAATTTTTTTACATTTTTTTTTCTGTATTTTTTCACTCTTTCTTAATCCAATCTTTCTTTCCCTCTCTTTATTTCTCTTTCTGCACCTGATTTGACTGTAATTCACCCTCCTTCTCTGTCGTTCCTCTGTTTCTTTCTCAATTCTTAAATTTCATTGTTTAAGGACTGTTGGTCCTGTCATTCACTAAGGTCCCTGATGCCCTCGCTGTGCAGTGCTATTATCAGTTCACACTTCCAGGGCAGAAAAACGTTGAGCTGAAGGTTGCAGGAAGAAATCTAGCGAACAGCGCATGCCGTGCGATGCCCCGTTCCAGCATAATTTGGGCCAATGATTTTCAGGAGGCTGTCTGACTATGAAAAGCATGACAGCTGACCTTAATCGTGTCTCGCCCAACATCTTTCCAGCAGGGGGTTCATGTTTGTTTATCACGACCTCCTCTTGTCTGAAATGACAGAATTTGTTGTGTGCTGTTACCCAGGCTCTGTGTGAGTGAATTTTCTTTTAACTTTCATAAAATAACCTTTTACCAAAAAACACAGTTTGGCTGATGGTCGGAATATTTAGTTGTTTAATGGACTCTGCTTTTCTACATTAATTTAGGAGCATTTAGTACAAATGTGCATGATTAGTCACTGGCTGAAAGCGCCGTTGTTACATGTTAATTTGAATGTTAATTGGGATTTCTTTCAAAGGTTAGTAACTGAATTCTCCCTATTTTATGTAGGGATGTTCTTTGTGGTTATCTTTTTTGTTCCAATATCACTCAGCCTCCAAGACATGGGGACCTCAATGGGGACATTACCAGCATGGTTTTATACAATCAAAACAAGTACATGGATTGCAGGTAACAATCTGACTCCACGGACTTGAGTAACAAGTACAGCGATCTAGCGATAATGCTGACCTTCAAACTCAATTATTTTAAGACACAGTAACTGAGCAAGGTACATAGAATCATAGACATTTACAGCATGAAACGAGGCCATTTCGGCCCATCGTGTCCATGCCGGCCGACCAAGAGCTATCCAGCCTAATCCCACTTTCCAGCTCTTGGTCCCTAGCCCTGTAGGTTACGGCACTTCAAGTGCACATCCAGGTATCTTTTAAATGTGGTGAGGGTCCCTGCCTCTACCACCCTTTCAGGCAGTGAGTTCCAGACCCCCGCCACCCTCCGGGTGAAGAAATATCCCCTCATATCTCCTCTAAACCTCCCCCCGATTACTTTAAATCTATGCCCCCTGGTTGTTGACCCCTCTGCCAAGGGAAACAGGTCCTTCCTAGCCACTCTAGGCCCCTCATTATTTTTTACATCTCAATCAGGTCTCCCCTCCGCTTCCTCTGTTCCAAAGAAAACGGACCCAGTATCTCCAATCTTTCCACAAAGCCAAAATTCTCCAGTCCAGGCAACATTCTCGTAAATCTCCTCTGCACCTTGTTTGACCTTCCTTAACCACTTAAAAAAAAATTGGTAGAATTTCCAGAAGCTTCTTTCAAAGAGCATTAAAGGATCGTTATAGCTAGATTGATTGCCTGTGATATTTAGTGGTTTTGCATGAGGTGGAAAAGCTTATGTCTCGTTTTGGATAGCCATTCGATGGCCTCCCTGAGATGCCAAGTGATGGGCCTCCTGCAACAGATCTCGGTGGGCAGGTCGATGTGATGTGCTCCATGGTCTGGGATTCGTGTGGAGCAGGAGGCCGTAGCGTCCATGCCCCGTGCGGATTGGGTCGAGCTCTGCCCGCTATGTCCGAGGTCGTTCGAAGCCGGGGACCTCTGCTGTTGCTCAGTGACAAGGTGTTGCAACTTATGTCGCCTGCGTCCCACGATTCCGTCCATCTGGATAGTGGGTCAATACCAGCTGCATAGATATCAGCTGCTGTTTCCCAGAACGGGAACATGATTTTAAGTGCCTATGATATTATAACCTATGAACTGGACACTGTGGCACATAGAAAGCTTGCATGCACCTATCATTCTGTTTGCAGATTGTTTAAACATTTTTTAAATTCCAAAAAGAAGAAAATATCGCCAAAAGAGTATTTAGATCAGAGTGTCCGAACTACTGATATTAAGATCAGAGGTAACATTTTGTATAGAAATAACAAACTAGCCAACTTGTAGTATTCTGGATAAAAGTTTGCTTTGTTCTAAACAGAAGCTTCTCAGATATATTTGTGCCAAGATTATTTTGTATTTCTTCAAAGTAGTGTGACGGTTTGAAAGTTGCTTCTACATTAATTTAAAAAAAATTGTTTTAATTCATTCCTGGGATGCAGACGTCACTGGCAGGGCTGGCATTTATTGCCCATCCGATCCTGAATTGTCCATGACAATGTGGTGGTGGTGAGCCGTTGCCTTGAATACAACTGAATGGCTCGCTCGGCTATTTCAGAGGGCAGTTAAGAATCAATCACATTGCTGTGGGCCTAGCGTCACATATAGGCCAGAGTAAAGGCAGCAGATTTCCTTCCCTAAAGGTCATTAGTGAATTAGATGGGGCTTTTTTTAATGGCAATCCAGTAGTTCCATGGTCACCATTACTGACATTAGCTTTTTATTCCAGATTTATTGAATTAAAATTAAATTCTCCAGCTGCCGTGGCGGGATTTGAACTTCGGTCTCAAAGCTAGATCTCTGGATTACTCGCCTAGTAACATAACCACTATGCTACCGTACCATGGAGCATCATCTTAATATTGCTTCATCTTGGGTGTGACTCTCACGATGGCTCAGCTGATTAGGGTGCCAAGTAGCTGCACCATACACTGGAAAAGCCGAGGCTTTGATGCCTCGTGTACACTCAGATAACTGCTCTCAACCGGGACAAATATTGTGGCGTTCCAATTTATCTCGCTGGCCCTGGGTTCGAGAGGGAATAGTTGCCCAGCCTCCCACTTGTGATCACTCTCCAACAATCATTGCTTGAAATGCAGGTGTGTGGACACTGTGTGGTCCGCAGCAGGCTCAGCCATGATGCTCTATGTGGTTGAATAGCCTGCAGAAACGCAATGCCTAGATTCGCAAAAGAAAGTTGGACATTTGGGTGAAGAGGGTATCTTGAATCCATAGCATCAGACCCCAGGCCTTCGGGAGAGGAGGGGAAGAAGTGGCAGGGACCTTTCTAAGGAATCCACACTTTATTTACTGCAATCAAAAAGGGGTAAAATAGCATTGTGCGGTGTTGATTAAATCGAGCATTGACTGGCTTAAAGTGCAATTGCACTGTTCTCAGGGGAGGCCATGTTGTGCTGGATGACGGTACCAGGATTGGTTATGTAGAAGATGGCACTCCCTGTGGACCCAACATGATGTGTCTTGATCGCAAATGCCTACCGATGCAAGCATTCCAGTTCAGCTCCTGCCCACAGAGCACAAATGGAGAAGTCTGCTTCAACCATGGGGTGAGTTCATTGGAATTTCAAGCAATGTAGAATATGTACGTTCTGCCAAAATATTGCATATTAATAGAATATGAAAACCCCTGCACGTCACGTGGAGACGAAATCTGGAGACATGCACAAATTGGCCAACATAATGTCAGCGAAACTCATTCAAACATATAAAATTCTTACGGGGCTTGACAGGGTAGATGCAGGGAGGATGTTTCCCCTGGCTGGGGAGTCTAGAACCAGGGGTTACAATCTCAGAATAAGGGGTCGGCCATTTAGGACTGAGATGAAGAGAAATTTCTTCACTCAGCGGGCAATGAATCTTTGGAATTCTCTACCCCAGAGGGCTGTGTAGACTGAGTCGTTGAGTATATTCAAGACAGAGATCGATAGATTTGTTGGATATTAAGGGAATCAAGGGATATGGGAGTAGTGTAGGAAAGTGGAACTGAGCCCATGATCAGATCAGCCATGATTTTATTGAATGGCGGAGCAGGCTCGAGGGGCCAACTGGCTTATCCCTGCTCCTATTTATGTTCTTATGTAACCTGTCTTCAATGGAGAAAATCTTAGATCTGTTTGCTCGTGTTATGAACATGCAAACCTGACGGGCAGGAAAAAAACAGCTGGTCCATCAAGCGTATGATGGCCATAGCATCATGACGAGACACTTCCCCTCACCCTCCCTCCCACTCTGCTCCTTCCCAGCAGCCATGTAATCTCCTCGGGGAGATAACAATATTTTTTTCATGATCTCTTACTCTATAAATCTTAATTAGGAAATGCATGCGACAATCCACTGTCCCCAAGTGACAGTATTCTGTAATTTTATAATAACTGTTGTAAGAAATTGTGAATTGGAAGAAATAACTTGAGACCAAAAAGTCTCTTCAGACTGGTGTTAGACTTGAAGATTCATTCCGTGGTACAACAGCTAAAGCTACTTGAACAGCGTGAACTGATAACGGGCAGCTCCAAACATCTGAAGACCAAGAATGGCCTGTCTGACTCCAACCTTGGGAGGATAAATGTGAAGAGGACACCCAAGAGTTGAGATAAAAAACTCGACATATAGGTTAAATGGTCCTATCCTGCACCAGACCCACTCCTAAAAAGAGAATAAAAGAAAGACCTAGAAGACGTTGCAGGGCAGACGGTGAAGATAAGAACTGCTCGTGCCGCCAGCCATCTGTCCGATCGGGACTAGTACCAGCTACTTGTCATGGTCGTACGTCTACTCTGTCTATCCTGATTGTGTGTCGTGTTTGACTATATTTGAACTACTGCTTCTCAATGCCTTAAGACTCCTGAGACCCTTTGGGTGCCTGTGTGTGACCTGTGGTCCTAAACTTACAATGGTGTCAGAAGTGGGATTCACAGTGTCGGCTTTCGGTTAGTGGTGGACCGGAGAGACTTAGTCAACTGTTCCTTAATCGTCACTTAGACTCAGCAGTTTGCACCCTAAAAGAAGGAAGAGGGAGGGAGCATGTCAGATAGGTGAAACCTAACACAAAATGGAGGGTGCTTGTTATCGAGAAAAAGTCGCAAAGAGTCTAAACGAGCAGGAGAGAAGCGTTGGAGATAATGAGGGGAATGATCTACGCTGCATGTTAACCCATCTGAGAACTCGGCAAAGGAAGGAAACAAACTGGGAATTAGAGAATAAGTTGCTGAGGCGACAATTAAAAATAAAGAAAACGAAACTGACACGGAAGTATTACATTTTGTGCCAAGAAAAATAAAACACAAGAATTGCTGAGAGAAAGGAACCTTAAACAAATGCTGGAATTTCTGTAGTTTGTGTGAAATGTGTTTAAGTGTGGCAGTTTCGCAGATTATTTTGACTACGATTTACGGAACTAGAAATGCACAAAAGACTCCCTCATTCCCAGGTGTTAGCTCTAATGCACAGAGGAAGTTTAGGGCGAATACAAAGACGAATTTTATTTGTAATCTTAGTCACCTCCATTTAATATGGTGATTAAAAACCAATTCAGACTGATTTTGAAAGTGATAAAAAGTATATTTAGTTTATACAACATGTTGTGAAATGAATTGCAAGCACGAGTAGCTGTTTGCTACTTTTAGATATGATATGGGGGGGAACACGTTGGAGCAGATTTTTATTGAATGGGACGGTCACAACATTTTACTGTATCTTTGCCTTCTACTATCAGGTGTGCAGCAACGAGGCGAAATGTATATGTGTCCGTGACTGGACAGGGAAGGACTGCAGTGTTTTTGACCCATACCCGGAACCAAATCCGACAGGGAATACGGATGGACAGTACAAGGGTTTGTCTGCATCTAAAAGTTTATGAAAGCCCATCCCTTGATTAAAATAGATTGTGCAAGAAGCAGCGTGTAAATGTGGATGTGCATAATGGCCTCCTCTTCATATTCTATCAGTTATTGCCGTTGCTGAATGAATGGCTGCCATCACAATGGATCTTTTAGCTTGCATCAAAATGCCGCTAATACATATAGTGCAGGAACATTAATGTACTTCTTAAAAACAATTTTGCAAAATAGTTAACCGTAACTAGAAATGCAATTATTCTTTGACGAAAAAAGAAGTGTGATACATTTTTAGATCAGCACCGGTTTGGACACTTAAAACCAACGAGCCCTGTCCTCAGCGAAGTGGTTTATTCATGTTCTTAAAGACGTGCAGAGAAATGAAACTTGTAAAAGTAAGGTTTTTTTTGCATTGGTTAGAAAAACGCTACATAAGTAAACAATGACTGGCATTCGAATGAGGAGAAAGAGGTTTGGAAAGGAGCATGGGAGTGACTGTAGGCAAATCACTTTCAATGCCAGACAATGTGGCAAAGCAATTAACAAAGTCAATAGAATGGAGGGATAGCCAACCAGAGGAGTAGAGTACCTTCTGAATTCGTCCTCCCAATATCGAGGCACGCTCACTGGCAGCAGGTATTGGAAATTCATAAATGGTGGATGCCTGAGTCTCCAATTTGTTGCTGCCAGTATCAAGGCTCCATGCTGGGGGTATGAATTCTCCAGAGGTTCAGAGAAGGTTCACTAGGTTCATTCCGGAGATGAGGGGGTTGACTTATGAGGAAAGGTTGAGTAGGTTGGGCCTATACACATTGGAGTTCAGAAGAATGAGAGATAATCTTATTGAAACATAAGATAATGAGGGGGCTCGACAAGGTGGATGCAGAGAGGATATTTCCACTTAGGGGAAACTAAAACTAGGGGACATAGTCTTTGAATAAAGGGCCGCCCATTTAAAACTGAGATGAAAAATGTATTCTCTGAGGGTTGTAAATCTATGGAATTCTTTGCCCCAGAGAGTTGTGGAGGCTGGGTCATTGAATATATTTAAGGCGGAGATAGACAAATTTTTGAGCAATAAGGAAGTAAAGGGTTATGGGGAAGCAGGGAGAGAAGTGGAGCTGAGTCCATGATCAGATCAGCCATGATCTTATTGAATGGCGGAGCAGGCTCGAGGGGCTGTTCCTATTTCTTATGTTCTTAGGTCAGGCACTGGTCAGAATACACTTGAACCACCGTATTCAGTTCTGGTCTCTATACCAGAGGAAAAACTTGCATTCATTGGACAGGGTACAGAGAAGGGGACCAAGTTGTAAAGGAACTGAGCTATGACGAGAGATTAGAGAAACTGGAGCTGTATAGTCTGGAAGAAGTTTTTCCAGGGGAACCTCATCAGGTAAACCTATAATATTGCCAAGAGTGTAAGACCAGAGAATTTAAATTTAAATTTCTGAAAAGTAAATTTAAAAGCGGTATTAGGAAGAATATCTTTACTTTTATTTTTAATTCGCTCATGGGATGAGAGTGTCGCTGACAAGGCCGGCATTTATTGCCCATCGCTAATTACTCTTGCGAGAAGGCGGTGGTGAGCCGCTGCCTTGAACTGTACAGCACGGTTCAGAGTCGATCACAATGCTGTGGGTCTAGAGTCACATATAGGCCAGACCAGGTAAGGACGGCAGATTTCCTTCCCTAAAGGACGTCCGTGAACCAGATATGTTTTTTTACGACAATCCGGTCAATATTACTGACACTAGCTTTTTACTCCAGACTTTATTTAATTAACTTAATGTAAATTCCCCAGCTACCGCGGGATTTAAACTGGTGTCTCTAGATCATTAGTACAGGCCTCTGGATTACTAGTCCAGTAACATAACCACTATATCACCGTACACAAATGTTTGCAACAATTTGCCACACAGGATGTAGAGACAAAAATATGAGAGATATTTAAAATGGGTCCTAGAAAGGTGAGCTCTGATGGGCTGCTGATCTTTTCTACTTGCCCTCTACACTTTCATATTTTCCTTGTGCTTCACTTTGATAACTGGTAATGCTCGATATAATGTTTTTTGATGTAAAGTATTGCCTGTGCTTGCAGATCCCAGTATGTTATACTGTAGACCCTAATATGTTTGCCTTAGTTATTATTTAGCATTAAGTGGTTGACAGATTTCTCCAGTATTTTGTAGCGCATCATTCCTTCCACGAGATGAATTCTTAGTTGCTAGGATGCAAAGGTTGCACTTGGAATTATTCCCGAGTTTTTAAAAAAAAGTAAAGGTGTATTAACTGAGAATGTGTGGAAAAAACAGAGGCCTAGAAATTCCCTACTTTACCGCCGCCCATTTCTGCAAAAAATGGCTTCCGCCTCTTCCAGCACAAGACACGGAAGCTGCCATTTTGGTGAGCTCCATAGCGCTGCCATTGCCAGCGCTGGCCTCGTTAAAGCTCCGTTAAAGAGGCCGCGCACTCAAAACAAAGTTTAACGGGAACATTGCCAGTGACCACAACATTTGTCCCACACCGTACCTTCCCTCAGTTACTGACCATCACAGCGTCCTCTTGGCCACAATGCTGAAATAAAAAGCCAGCACAAAGCAAACTTTCCAATCCAACTTTATCCACGCAAGGATCCAATGTGACACCAAGAAATCAACTAATCACCCTGCTACATTCCCTTGGTGACTGTTTTGTCTGTGCCTTTGCCTATCCTACTGATGTCATGCAGTGCTACGCCAGTGGCTGCAGCAAGGCTGCTGGAAGGCTGCTGACTTTCAGTGGGAGACACTGCAGATGGCCTTGCAGGGCGACCTCATTGGTTGGGAATGCGAAATCGAGTGACGGTGTTTCTTCTTCTTCACCCTCCACTCCCTCTTCTTGGTCAACCACTGGCTGGGCAGGCTGGATTTCTTGGGTGTCTGAAATGAGGAAGGCACAAGGGTCGGGTTATGGTGAGGGGGAGGGCGGTAAAGCAAGAGGTGCGTACTTACACCATGCACAGTTTGTACATCAGAAGAGATTGTGGGACGAGGGGGAAGTGGAATGTGAGAAGGAGGATAACATATGAGGATACCAGCATCTTGTATTCTAACAGCCCCACTGCTGGCCAAGTGCTCGGCCATGCCCCTGCCAAAAATGGCCAGCACTGTCTCCTCCAAGAGGTGAAGTAGAGCTAGGAATGTGAGGTGTGCCTTGTGTTTGGTAGAGATTGTTGGTAGGTGAGTGGTGAGTGATAATGGAGCGGGTCGTGCATTGAGCTGTGCGTGAGGCTAGTGGTGCAGTTGGTAGGAGACGGCTTTTGAAGATGCATTCACTGATCCTGACAACTGGTCTGAGATTATGAAACTTCTTTGGGCCTGGGTGGCGACACTGCTAGCCATCTGGTCCCACATCCTTCTTCCTGGAGGGCCCCCTGACCCTCTGTGGGTAGAGGACCTCTCTTCCACTTTTGGCCCCCTGCACAAAGCTGGAGTGCTGTGTGCGAGACCCTGAATGCCCGTTCCCTGGCCTGTTGACATTTGTTTTGGTGCTGAAGCACTTTTACCATTTTTTTTTTTAACGTGTAGAAGGCAGTTCAGCTTTAAGAGCTGAAGACTGCCCAGTTTGGAGTGACATTTGATGCGGTTTTTTCAGATGGCAGTGAGCTCCGAGGGCTTAACGGCTGCCTATTTGTAAAGGATTTTCTTTATTTGAGAAGGCTCGAGACTGCTTTCGAAAATGACAGCCTTGCTTTAAGAAAAGGCTGCCTCGCTCCAGAGATGCTCCATGGAGCCGGGCCTCATCGGGCCTCCTGCTGAGCGCACCGACTGAGGCCGCGCATTCCTCGCTAGGCTGTGCACTCCAACCATTCACATCAGTTGGCATAACCAAAATAACGGCGCCACCGGCCATCTTTTTACGGGCACGAGCAAACCTCGCCCCGCGGTGGCCCCGCCTGTTTTCGGGCCTTGTTGGATTTCTGGGCCAGAGAATTTTCCATCATTTCATATTTTAGTGATATTTTATACGGCATTTCGTGGAGGGGAGGCCTGCATGTGAGACTAGATGAAATCTTATGGGGGGGGGGAGTAGGAGGGAAATCAGTCCGGGTTGTTGCTGGACAGTGCGCTTGTGTGAATGTGGAGAGAGGATAGTGATGCTCCTAAGGTTGAATAGCTGACTGACACTCAATGTTTAGGTGTGCAGATGAAGAATGGCCACTCGGGTGGGATACAGGAACACAACCAATGCCCAGGGATCTTCTCTCGAGCACCAGACAGTTCCTTCAAGGAGCATAAACTGACCATACAAGGAAACACAGACTCCAGTACAAGAGTAGGCTTCCAGTAAACTGAGTGGGAGGAGGTCACCTTCAAGAGGGTGATGGCTATCTTTCCGTGCAGGGGGTAATTGAAGTGTGCGAGAGATGAAGTGGGCTGTGAAGGGAGTGAGATTCGCTTGGGCAGCAGTCAAGGTACCCGCCAAGCTGCGCAGCGCAGTCAGGTGACCGCATAGCTGCCTGGAGGCCCCGCGCTGCCCATGACCAGCTTTCCAAATGGGAGATTTGAACATTTGAATGGGCCACGCAGCCCATTAAAGGGGCCGCGCACACCCAAAAACAATTGGGGGAGGTGGGGGGGAGGACATCGGCAGCAGTGTAAAACAGGCCGAGTGTAAAATGAGTCACGGATTTGCTATCGCTTGCTTTGCAGTACCCCCTGCGATGAATTTTACCGCTGAAGTGTTTGTCTTTTGGGAGCTTCTGAATGGGTGGTGATAATCTTTACCAGTTCTATGTTCCAAAGGACATGGGACATAATAGATGGGGGGGGGAGGGGAGCGGGAGGGGGGAGGGGTAGTTTAATTACGTCCAATGGTGCACCGCGCCTTAGCGAGTCTGAGAGTTTTTTTTCCATGAAATTGCCACAGGTTTTTTTTCCTTCCCTATTCCCACCCCGCAGAATTAGTGTTAGTGGTGCACGAGTCACACCACCCAGCCAATAGGGAGAGCAGTGACCAGCCCCGTGGTCTTTTCTCGTGCTTCCCTTCATATGTTCGCAGGTTGTCATTTGGCTACAGTCCCATTAAGCTTGAACATTTGTGCTTCTTTCTCCACAGTCTTCCAAAGAAAGATTTGGTGACAAAATAGGACACGGTTATCTAATGCAAACATCCGGGCCTACAGTAAGCAATACATGAGATGTGACAGAGATGTCTCGCTGATTAAGTTCGTGCTTTGATTCTGACATGTGTGTTCCCATGGTTTCGTCTCCCCTCCCCTTTGTCACAGGTCCCAGTGGTACCAATATCATTATAGGCTCCATCGCAGGTGCCATCCTGGTGGCTGCCATTGTCCTAGGGGGGACTGGATGGGGATTTAAGTAAGCGACAAGCATGCCTCTTCCTGACTGCTTCTTACTTTACTCCATTCAGAAGTTAACACCTAAACGCTTCTGTGCTTGGATTCTGCAGTAGATACAATAGTTTTGAGGAAATTGGGTGACAAATAAAATAAATGTTTTATCTGTTACCTCCCTGTTCAGGCTGAATGGTATCTCCTGCAGGCAATGTTCAAGGCCACAGCCCATCAAAGACAAAGTCGCCCTCCATCCCAAAACTGCATAAGATCAACCTTCATTTTCCAAAATAAAAAGAATGGATTGCCATCCATTTTAATAAATCAAATTCCTATTTACCGATTCCAATCGTTAACAACATCATCATCATAGGCGGTCCCTCGAACGAGGATGACTTGCTTCCACATGAGTTCGCAGATGTTTCAATGAAGGACCCGATGTTCCATCCTGAACTCCAATCGAGGGGATGGAAGATGCCTGTGCGTTGGATATTTTTAACGTGTGGTGACCGTTGCACATCAGCCACCACATGGGCTCGACAGAGCTAAGCCTATATCCAGTGGCAAGGGTTAACCAGGACAACTGGAGACCTGCTGTGGTGCACGGACCTAGAGTGCACACATATCGCAGTGTGGGCTGGCCCGTGCTGCCCCTGGGCCCTCGGCTCTTCTGACCCCTGTACCCTCCTTTGCCACACCTCCGCCACAAACATTCGCTGCACCTCCGCCACGATCCCTCACCGTTCCTCCGCCAGAATCTCTCGCCGCTCCTCCGCTACAAAAACATTCACTGCTCCTCCGCCACAATCTCTCGCCGCACCTCTGCATCAAACATTAGGCAAATCTCCGCCACAATCACGCGCCGAATCTCAGCCACGATCTCTCATCACTCCTCTGCCTCAATCACTCGCCGCACCTCCGCCATGATCTCACACCACTCATCCGCCCCGACCTTCCCGCTCCTCTGCTGTACCAGAGCCCCGCCGATGTTCCTGCCCAAACAGCAACCTGGGTTTTGATTACATCACCCAGTCGCCCATCTGAAAATCGTTGCACATGTCGTCAACAACAGCCCTTATTCCTGTAACCGTATTCTGAAAACCTGCACTTGGAACTTTTCCCGAATTGCAAAAATGGGATGAGCAAAAAATCAGATTAAAAAAGAAAGGATTAAAACCTATTGCAGAATTTGGACATTTTATTTGCCAAATAATTTCAAGCTATTTTAATGACCATTTCCAGGAGGCTCTTTCAGAATCTCACCCTTGCAGGGAAACTAGCCAAGGATCAGTGAGAACACAAACAAAGTTAAAAGATTGCCTCAAATGTAAGGTGATCATGTACCAGATTACTTTAGAATGGCTTCCCTTTGATATTCCCTTTGATGACGACCCCTCACACTCCTGATCCTTGGGTCTTTCACAGTCAAACATCATTGGCTCTCTCGAAATTTGTTGTAAATTGCTGCTCCAATCTGACTGACTGTGACAAGTCTGGACCTCCTGGCCTGTAAAGTGTGAACATTAGATTCAAGATTGTTCTGGACAAAAATGAAATCCATTTGTAATTCTTTGTGTCTACAGCAGAATTTCTAGCTTTTCTTAAAAAAAAATTAGTGCAACTATATCTGCATGGAATGGAATCGCTGCTTTCACATTTATTAAACAGTGGAATGCTAGGAGCATGTTTGAGAATTTATTATGCAATGCATTCCACCTCCCTTATTACTGGCCAAATGTTGATGTGCCTAAACAGGAATACGTCTCGAGCTCCTGACACTGTAAGTGCCATTATTGGCAAACACTTTGGTCTTGGCAACGGAACATGTGTTAAAAAAATTAAGCCATTAACCAAGTCCAGTTCACAAATGTTGACAAATTAACATCCATGTATTGGCCAGTAGTGCTTTACAAAACAACTTTTTTGATGTGCATAAGCACCCACCAAACAATTGTGTTTGGCAATAGATTTGGGCGCCGAAATTGCCCACTGCCCGAAACGAAACGCACCTATCGTGCTTGATATGCTCTGGCTGCCCCAATGCATGGGGCGGCCTAACCATCGAAATTCAGCACTTCGGGGATTATTTCGGAGCGGGGCGGATGTGGCCTCATCATGGGGGCGGGGCGGAGGAGCCAAGGCTGTCAGTCATCAGCGCTGGCGGGTCGCAGTGTCTCTCCCCATCAGTTAAAGGGGAGGGCAGCTGCGAACTCTGCAGCCGCATTAATGGCAAACCCTGGACCTAACCAGGGAGGGTTTTGGCCAGTCCAGTAGCCTGGCACCCAAGAGGTGAACCCACGGCCATAATTGTCGGACCGACCTGGTAGTCGGCCAACAAAAAGAAATAACATGGCGGCTGCGGCAGTGTGTCCTCCCCTTTTAAAGGCGGCCACGTTGCCATGCTACAGAGAGTGCGCCAACAACAAAAGCTCTCGGGGTCACCGACTGGTGGCGGGGCCACTCCTGCAGGGCAATACCGGGAAAGGGGCAATTTCCCGAGGGGCAATTTTGCGAGGGGTTTCCCACCGGTTGGAAAGGGGCCGCCGAGTGCATGCAGCGGCGGGAAAATGGGCGGAGCAGTCCCGTACACCGCTCCAAACCTGAGGAAGGGTAATTTCCAAAATGGCGGCCCCTCCGCGGAGACTCGTGGCCGCAGCTTTCAGGCGGTGAGAGGCCTTATCGGAAGGGGCAATTTCGGCCCCTTGGTATGAATTACTGTAAGTGTGGTATAAAAGCTATGTGGCTTAGAAGTCCCAACAGGTTGTCATTGCTTTGCCTGGTGATTGCAAGTAAGATACATTATTCATAGTATACCTTCTGCTGTTATTGAGAATTCCAGTTCAGGGCGACAGCGTGAGAGACTACCATTGTTGCAAAGAGCAAATGAATAAATCAAGAATAATAACTGAATCCAGAAAAATGTACGACAGGTTTGGAAAGATATTTTGTCATTGATTAAGGATGGTGAACCTTAACAAATCACTGGTTTGGCCTCAGCTGGTGTATTGTGCACCACACTTTAGGAAGGATGTTAAGGCCTTGGACAGGGTGTAGAGGAGGTTTGCCAGGACGATACCAGGGATGAGAGACTTCAGTTATGTGGAGAGGTTGGAGGAGCTGGGACTGTTCTCCTTGGAGCAGAGAAGGTTCAGACCTAATGGAAGCACTCAAAATTCTGAGGGGTTTTGTTTGGAGCAAGTCGGGAGAAACGGTTTCCTCTGGCAAGTAGGTCGGCAACCAGAGGTCACAGATTTAAAATATTGGCAAAAGAAGGAGAGGGGTCATAGAGATGTTTTCACACACAGGGTTGTTAAGATCTGAAACGTAGTACCTGGAAGCAGATGGCAAGGAAATTTCAAAAGGCAATGGACATATGCTTGAAGAGGACTAATTTTCAGGGTTATGGGAGAAAAAGCTGGCATGTGGGACTAAATTGGACAGCTCTATCAAAGAGACGGCACAGGCGTGATGGGCCAAATGGCCCCCTTCTGTGCTGTATGATTCTTTACTTGAATCAGGAAATCTATGTGATGTGAATCAGAATCCTTGATTCAAATATTCTTTCACTTGCATTCTGCTATTTCCTTTTTGTTAATGCATTCATTCCCGGGATGTCGTCGTCGCTGGCAAGGCCGGCATTTATTGACCATCCCTAATTGCCCCGTGAGAAGATGGTGTGAGCTGCTGCCTTGAACCGCTGCAATCCGTGCGGTGAAGGTGCTCCCACAGTGCTTTTGTGGAGGGAGTTCCAGGATTTTGACCCAGTAACTTTGAAGGAACAGCGATATATTTCCAAGTTAGGACGATGTGTGACATGGAGGGGAACGTGGAGGTGATGGTGTTCCCATGCGCCTGCTGCCCTTGTCCTTCTAGGTGGTAGAGATCGTGGGTTTGGGAGTTGCTGTCGAAGAAGCCTTGGCGAGTTGCTGCAGTGCATCTTGTAGATGGTACACACTGCAGCCACGGTGCGCCGGGGGGGTGGAGGGAGTGAATGTTTAATGTGGTGGATGGGGTGTCAATCAAGCGGGCTGCTTAGTCCCAAATGGTGTTGTGCTTCTTGGGTGTTGTTGGAGCTGCATTCATCCAGGCAAGTGGAGAGTATTCCATCACATTCCTGATTTATGCCGTGTAGATGGTGCAAAGGCTTTTGAGAGTCATCTGCGGCTACAGCCTAACCAGCGATTCTACCTCCGTGACATTGCCCGACTCCAATCCTGCCTCAGCTCATCTGCAGTTGAAAACCCTTATCCATGTCTTTGTTACCTCTGGACTCAATTATTCCAATGCTCTCTTGGCTGGCCTTCCATCTTCCACCCTCCATAAAATTGTGCTCATCCAAAATCTGCTGCCCGTATCTTGACTCGCTCCAAGTCTCGTTCACCCATCACACTTGTACTTGCTGACCTTCACTGGCTATCGGTCTAACAACGCTCCTGTTTTAAAATCCTCATCCTTGCTTTGAAATCCCTCCATGGCCTCGCCCCTCCCTATCTATGTAACCTCCTCCAGCCCCACAAGTCTTCAAGATCTCTGCGCTCTTCCAATTCTGGCCTCTTGTGTATCCCCAACTTGAATCGCTCCACCATCGGTGGCCGTGCCTTCAGCTGCCTTGGTCCGAAGCTCTGGAATTCCCTCACTAAACTTCTCCACCTCTGTATCTCTCTCTCCTCCTTTAAGATTCTCCTTAAAACCTACCTCTTTGACCAACGTTTGGCCATCAGTCCTGATATCTCCTTCTACAGCTCGGTGTCAAAAATGTTTTTACTGACACCGCTCGTGTTGAGCGCCTTGGGACGTTTGGCTACGTTAAATGCGCTATATAAATGTAAGTTGTTATTGCCAAACGATGTGTTGGAGATGCGAACTGAACTTCCTGCAAGATCTTGCAGTAGTCTTTCTCCACATTAATGTTCTACTGATGTTCTATTTAGTGTCAAATGCACAGATTAATTTTCAAGTAAATGAGAGTATTGATTGCCATGTGAGTCTGCTCCAGGTACAGACTCCTTCCCATTCATTCCTGTGGCACTAAATTCTAATACAAGTGGTTTTGCTTATAAACTTGTGATTTTTTTTCTTTCGCTGCAATTTATTAAAATGACAATATGATCTGCACACTTTTTGCTTTGTGTGTCAATGACTAATTGTTGTTAACAGTTGAGAGATAATTCCTGACCATCAGAGTTCGTGCTTTTGTTTTTTGGAGGGGAATAAATTTTGCTTTTAAAAGGAATCGCCTATAAATGAAATATTCTTAAAATCACGAATTGCCCCACATGAAGCCAGACTCAGGGGAGGTGAAACCCTTGGTGTGTTTTATTGTCTGTGTGACCTGTGGTCATTCTTCACCCGTGTGATTTTTTTTGGCGTAATTAGTACCTTGCTCAAACTTTACAGCCGTGGTTCCTCTCTGCACCATTTTTTCTCGAGGGGAAGCACGTTTTCAAGCCATGCCTTCATTGTTACGCTTCTAAAAACTCAAGTTTGCAAAAGGATGCTACAGTGTTTGAAAATGGCGCGCTCATGAAGCAGTTCAATACTTGCTGTAGGATGAATGGCTGAACGCAGTAACATAAAAAGTGCATGATGTGCTACCACTACACTTTGCATGACTCTGCCCTGCTTGTTTTGTTGGTGTTGATTTACATATGAGCCAAATGTAAACCGCAATCTCAGCCCTAACCCAGAATATACTGGATTTCAGGGATCTGAATGTTATATATTCCTGTGATCCATTAGACTGAAAATGTGTAGATTGGAAGCTTGGAGCTTTCTCATTCACTGTTTGAATGCAACTCTACCACATTTAACTCCATCATTTCTGCAAACATTGAGAGATTTAATTCCATTTGCAGTTATTTAGTATATTCAGAGTAGGTTATGTTTGTACCCCAGTGAGCAACGCTGCTGTTTTCGGAAGCTCAATGTACCTTAGCTGTTTTATTTAAATGAAGGTGATAAAATCCTTTCTTCCTGAGAGCAGAAAAATCTTTCTGTTACGGAGTTTTTTTCCTAAACTATCTGGAGCGTAACAATGGCATTCCTACTGGAGCAGAACAGAATAAGAAAGACGTGAAGTTTGGGGTAACTGTTTTACTTCTTTGCACATAACAAAAGGGACCTTTTTGACATCTTCATTTATAATAAAGTGCAGATGTCCCTTAAATGACATGGAATACTTTAGCAGGAATTCACTGCCCAGTGCACCAACTCAAGTGTCATGTTATGCTGAATTGAGGACGTTCACATTTGGTTGTATGATGTCAATCAAGCCCTAATTGATTATTGCCTGCTCTGTGGTCTTACTGTTGGGAACTAACTGTTTCTTCTTTTCTTCATTTCACCTTGGAAAGGAACATCCGGAGAGGAAGGTATGACGTCGTACAACAGGGAGCAATTTAACCCCCGCTTAACATACTGGCTGCTGCATTCTCTTCATAAGCTTATCACCAACCTTTCATTTTTCCCATCTTCATGGATGCATTGTTATTGGTCATGTTGGCTATCAATGGTCAATATTTTTCATTGATAAGACACTGGTTTATGTTTTTTTTTGGAAAGAAAAATCTACAATGTAAAGATGACTCAAAACAACTTTTTTTTCTTCAAAAGTGAATGAGTAAATAGAATCACATAACAAGACAGTCAGTCGAAAACCAAATATCAGCTTAAAAAAATTTTAAAAATGCAGTTGCCTTTTAGGATCAGTGAGTAGAAGTCCAGGTTCAAACGTGAAGAATCGTCACTTGGGCTGACACCCAGAATAATGTGCTATTTTTAAGGGGTATTGGAGAGGGGGGGCGGGAGGACAGGAGCAGTGGGTTGAAATTAAATAATTGTTTTGCAAAGAAAAGAAACAATAAAAATTAGTGTGTGTCTCCTGATCTGATTTCCATCCAGGCTAGGATTGCTATAAATACAAGTTGTTGTTGTAGTGACTGTTGCCAAGGCTGTACATTGAGTAATATTACAATCTGCAGAGACTCAAGTTAGGTTTTGCCTTTTCCTTGAGGATGTTTCAGATTTGTTTTTCACAACGAATTTAGGAGCTGCAGTGCTGAGGCTTTTAGAACTGCGAGGAACGGCCTTCCACTTCAAAGGCCAGCGGTGTGTTTTTATACCAACCGACTGATGTACTTCCTGCATCTGAACTCATCGGAGAAAATACTGAACTTTATGGCCCCAATTGTACAGAAAGTCCACAACAAAACAGAGCCTCTGTGATCTGCAGTTGTGATGTTGTGCAGCCACTGAAGATGAGAAATATTTCTTTGAACCTTAGTTTATTTGATATAATGAACCATTTAGAAAACCACTCAAAAAATCTCTTTATACTGAAAGCTTTACAGTGTTAAAAAAAACATTGCTTTACCTGCCTAAACCTCTCCACCTCTCCTCTCCTCTAAGACGCTCCTTAAAACCTACCTCTTTGACCAAGCTTTTGGTGACCTGCCCTAATTTCTCCTTATGTGGCACGGTGTCAATTTTTTTTAGAAATAGAAACATAGAAAATAGGTGCAGGAGCCGGCCATTCGGCCCTTCGAGCCCGCAGCGCCATTCAATAAGATCATGGCTGATCATTCAACCTCAGTGCCCCTTTCCTGCTTTCTCTCCATACCCTCTGATCCCTTTGGCCGTAAGGGCCATATCTAACTCCCGTTTGAATATATCTAATAAACTGGCCTCAACAACTTTCTGCGGTAGAGAATTCCACAGGCTAACCACTCTCTCAGTGAAGAAGTTTCTCCTTATCTCGGTCCTAAATGGCTTACCCTTTATTCTTAGACTGTGACCCCTGGTTCTGGAACTCCCCAGCAACAGGAACATTCTTCCTGCCTTTAACCTGTCCAATCCCATCAGAATTTTATATGTTTCTGAGATCCCCTCTCATACTTCTAAACTCCAGTGAATACAGGCCCAGTCGATCCAGTCTCTCCTCATATGTCAGTCCTGCCGTCCCAGGAATTAATCTGGTGAACCTTCGCTGTACTCCCTCAATAGCAAGAACGTCCTTCCTCAGATTTGTCTTGTAACACTCCGGTGAAGCACCTTGGGACATTTTACTACCTTAAAGGCGCTATATAAATACAAGTTGTTGTACTGAGCCAGTGTTCACTTCATGTTGTGGAGAGCCGTCTTTATAACCTTTTGGTTTTTGAAAAGTAAAAGTCAGCCATTGTGCTCCAGCAAAGACTTTTCTTGTTCCTGCATGGGGAAATTTCAGACAAGAACTATGTTCTTCCCCAACACGAGACAATCTGTAGTCTCAAATACTAACTGGCGGTCCCAGCATGGCATTTTATCAACCTATTCGTGCTTTTGCTTGTTATTTTATTTGCAACTCGTGTCATTGTTTTTTTTTAAATGGGTTTACATATCTGAACTTTGAATTCCTCCACTACCATTCTGCACCATAGCTACAAATCAGTTGAATTTCAATGCTGCTGTTTCTCTCATTATTTCACTGAAAGAAATCTATGGCTCCCTTATTTCCTGTTTACTCTGTACCTATGCTGTGAGATACCTATCTATGCCTACCGACTTCTTTATTGCAGATCTGGAGGAGCTTAAACATACCTTTCATCTATAGAACGTACACTCTTTGCTCCGATACAACCAATGTCTTCCAATGCTCAAGGAGCCAGACCCTTTCTATCGTATGGTCGCTGTGATAACACCTGGGTAACTTCGTGGGTCTGGAATAAAAGAAAGTTGAACGGGTACATCAAAGAAAAGCTGAAGAAAATACTTCTGAAACATAGTGACAGCTATATAATGTCCCCTTTTTAGGTTCCTGTTGCGTTTTTACTCTGCGGCTTTGGTGCATGCTACAGCCCTTGGGGGTAAATTAGCATAATGTGAGGTGATGGGTGGGCATCATGAAAATGTACGATCCTGTTGCAAAGAATGCTAGTTTTGGGTTTAAGAAGCTTTCTAGGTCTTGCAACAGCATCTTTTGTGACCACGTAGATGCACATGAATAGCCATTATATTTAGAAATTAACCGGACCAGTGTGAAGTTAAATTTCTGAACGTCACCATTTTACCACAGCTCAGATGTCCAAACTGTGATGATCTAGCCCACAAAGCCCAGGCAAACGAGTCCTTTTGTTGTGCTTCTATTTCATACGTGCTGGTTTGCCCAGTTTGAAATTTGTTAGATCGAAGACTTGGGGGAAAGTGCTGTTGTCAGCCTGATTGACGGATAAATCTTCCATCACATCTGTAAATACCAGCAGCTGGAGACAGGTCCAGATTTATGGAAGCGTGGATTTAAATTTTATATGTAGCTCCCAAGGCTCCGTGGTATGCACCAAAATGGTTCATGGAGACAAGTTTAAACACCCCTCTGCACCTCAGTGAGTGAAGGAAATGTATGAGAGAGTCATTGAAACAGCCTGGATTTTGACCTTGAGCATGTTACTTGTTCATTCTCTCAGTTGGGGGACATCTAAAAGAGGAAGAGAAAAATATTTAAAAAAAAATGTAACTGGTGGTCTTAGCACACTAATATTAATCCAGGTTTAAATCCTATTCCACTCAATTCCCACGCTTGGCTACATTGAGCAGGAAGGCACCACCGCAGAGGTTGTGGCATCTTGCAGCACAGTAGAAGGAAAATCCGAGGGCAGTGTCACATCGGGGTGGTCCATACTGGGAGCAGGACACGTGCCCCAGCTTCTCAACTGCTGAGATGTCAGGCTGAACAGAAGATGAGGGATTTGTTTGTTTTTTTTAATCACGAAAAGAGGGAACCTCACACAAAAAATATCTTCTGCAAAACATGAATCGCCCTTGGAAATGTTCAGACTAAACTGAGAAAGTTGTACATTTGTCATGGGTGTCCTGTATTTCACAGAGTAGCAGCAGCTTTTGACGTTCCATTGTACAGATCAGTTTTAAATGAAGTAAAATAGAAAATGGGCTTGAAGTACAAAGAAACTGAGAACTTCATACCATTTATACAGAGGAGCACAGGATGTTATTGCAGTGATTGATTCTGGAAGTTGATGATAAAGGTGAGGAAATGAAGATACATCTTTTCTTGCAACTGATTGGATGTGCACTTAAAGTGCTGTGACCTACAGGGCTACGGACCAAGAGCTGGAAAGTGGGATTAGGCTGGATAGCTCTTGGTCGGCCGGCGCAGATAAAATTGGCTCCTTCTGTGCTGTAAATTTCTATGATTCTATGATCCTAATACTATCAAACCTCACTACAGGGACCAACAAAAAGTATTCCTGATCAGGCGTATATCTTACCGAGGTTGCAAATCTCGTGAAGCTTCTGCTGAGACCAACAACCAACTGTAGAAATGGAATTTGTTAAAAAGAAGAAATGTCATTAACTCTCCCATTAAGTAGATTTTCCCAAAATGGTGACTCCCAGTTTTTAGACTAGCATTACCAACATCACTGTCCATATCAGCCAGAAGAAAACATTAAAAATACTGCATGTTATATCGAAATGAAAAAAGCTAACTATATGGCAATTATGTGATCGGGAATTTGTGATATCGTAAGTGGGAGAGGGTCGGGGTTCAATTTCCTCTGGTAAGATAGCGGTGAATATGTTTGTGTGTGCACTGTATTAGTGTTGTTTTTCATCTGGGTTAGTAAGTGCATTACAATAGTGTACCAAGGAATTATACATCAATGCACTACCACTGGAAGTTAATCACCGAGGTGCCTGGTACTTTGGAGAAACCTCTTTGTTAAGCAATTTCCTGACCTGGCTGTCCAATCCATTCCGATTTTATTTGTAATAAAAACAGAAAACGCTGGAAATACTCAGCAAGTCGGGCAGCATCTGTGGCGAGAGAAACAGAGTTAATGTTTCGGGTCGGTGACCCTTCGTCAGAACTGGAAGAGTTGGAGATGTAACAGATTTTAAGCAAGTGCTGGGAAAGGGTGGGGGGGAGGGGAGGAAAGAACAAAAGGGAAGGTCTGTGATTGGGTGGCAGGCAGGAGAGATTAAATGACAAAAGGAATTATGGTACAGCGCAAAAGGAGATGGCAATGAGACAAGTAAAGACACAAAAGATGAGTCTGGATGAGGTGTAAATGGGAATGGCAGAAACATCAACGGTTGCCATCTGAAAAAAAATTGGGGCAGAGGTTATGGTCTGAAATTGTTGACCTCGATGTTGCGTCCAGAAGGCTGTAAAGTGCCGAATCGAAAGATGAGGTGCTGATCCTCGAGCTTACATTGAGCTTTGTCGGAACAGTGCAGGAGGCTGAGGACAGAGATGTCGGAGAGAGAGAGTGAAGCGGGGAATTAAAGCGACAGGCGACCGGAAGCGCGGGGTCATGCTTGCGCACTGAACGGAAGTGTTCCGCAAAGTGGTCACCCAAGCTGTGTTTGGTCTCCCCGATTTTATTTATGTTCTCTTTCTTTGTATCGCAACTAGTTTTAAACTATTGACGCTTTCTCTCTTCCGACATTATTTTCCTTTTTAAATTCTCCCGCACCAACCTCCTTTCCCCAGCTGCAAGGGTGGGTAGCTGACCTCCTCCCAGGGCTCTGCTAATGCCTCTGTGTAACTGGCTGCTGGGAGTTATACAAGGGTGGACCCGTCCTCCAATTCACATTCCTCCTTTGTGTGGAAGTGCTTGGCTCCTTAAGGTGTCTCCACTATATGACAGTGACATTGCTCCCAGGAGGCAGGTTGGTATAATGATGCTGCGTGCCTCATATTAAACCAACATTTTAATTTAGCCACCATTTTAAATTTAGCTCCGACGGGCCGAGTTTTCCGGGCCTCGGGAAACCTGACTGCTAAAAGGAGGCAAGGACTGCTATTTTTTCTGCTTCACCCAACCATGTGATTAGACAACCCCCCGACTCTTATGCTCTCTCTCCCGACCCCGGCAACCCTTCCAATCTCCCCCTGCTCCCCCCCCCCTGCTATTCTTCTGATCTCCCCCCGATCCTTCCGATCTCCCCAATGACTCTTCTGATCCCCACCACAAGACCTCTGATCTCCCACAACCCAGGTCTCCGATCTCCCCCCCCCCCCCTCCCCCCTCCTCCTGCCTTCTGGTCTCTAATCTCTCCCCCTGACCCTGCTCCGGATCCTGAACTTGCCACAGCTGGGAAACGGAGATGGAAAATTGCTAATCAGGGCAGGACCTTCAGGGAACCCGTTCTTCCGGGTTTCCCGACCTCAAAGCAGCCCCCACCCACTCTCTCACCACCTCCGAGTTAATATCCAGCCCATTGACTCAACCACCCCGCCCCCCCCCCCACCCACTGGTACATCCTGCATTATCTGGGAGGGGTGGGGGGGCTCTGAATGAAATGAACCCAAGGAGAAAAATGTTGAAGTACGATTGTTGCAAAATAATTATTGTACAATTGTCAGTGATTTCCCTCTTGCCACAACCTGTCACTCCATGTAGATACCTTGAGAGCTAGCCCCAAAACAAGGCCTTCACCAATCATTGCAAACCATGTCCGTCGCTGTCACTGATGCTACTTGCCCCACAGAATTAGCATCTTTTTTAAAGCAAGGAATTACAAATATTGAGACTTTAAACACAATATGCCACTCTAGAATTTACATTGGAACCTACATTACATTGGCACTGAATGCAACAGGGGAATTATACATAGACTTGCATATAACTGGGCTTATTGTATCAGCGCTGATACTAAACAGAAACAGTTTTGGATCTGAAGATTTATAAATCAGATCTGTATTTCAGTTGATTTGAACACATTCTGTTTCACTGGTGCTTTTCTTTCAAGGACAGATTGTAAAATATCGAAGAGGAGCTTACGGTATTTAGCAAAGAAATTAATGGCAAGGACTTTTATCACAATGCTGTAGTTCAGTTACAACTCTAGCTGATGATTTATACACATTAATAAAACTATTTTAAGATTATGATAGAAGTAATACTTTTCATCATTTTTAATGGAAGCTTTCTCGTGTCCGATGTTGCTTAAGGCTTAAAAAATTACAGCAAACCTTTGCTTCCTTTGGTAGTCGCTCAACATTATTTTCAGAAATTAATGTTACAGAAATGGCCTCAGTAACATATTCTCCACTTTAGAAAATATATAGTCAAAATCTTTCCTTCTCTGCCCCTCAAAAAAACACTAATAAATGTTCAATTATTCATAATTCCTGCTTAATAGTTAATGTCAGAATTTTTATGGAAAGTGTCTCCCCTCAACAGAAGGATTAAAGCCTTTCCCTCTCATAATTAGCACATCCCATTTACTTAGAGAAATGTTGGCAGTGGAAACCACGAAGGGTCTTTGAACTGTGCGCCCACCCCAACACTATAATGAGGATCAGAGAGGCGTAAACATGGGAGAAATTTTAGCCTTGATTTAAATTATTTTTTTAAGTGCGAGGCAGTCCGAAACCCTTGTGAACACGAGGCTGTGCTCATTTTCAAAGGGGTACATCAAAATAATGTTGATTTTTAAATGAGCTGTGTCTTACCCACCCCAATGAATGAGACTTGTCAGCTCTCAGTTGATGGTCAGGGAAAGAAAATGATGAATGGAAATATTTTCACTTTCGAGTGTGCGTTTTTTTTGCCCTCTTGGGGGAATATTTCTGAACGCTTTCGAAACAAATGGTTTGACAGATGATATCCGGCTTGTTGACTCTTCTATTGTGAGCACAGGAAAAATGCCCCAAGCATCACTCTACCGATGACAGGCCTACTCACAACAAGCTCATTTCACGTGAGCCCTGAGTGATGCTGGAATTCTCCTTTTGGTTAATGTCTTGACTCTTGCTGTACATGATGTAGTTTTGTAAGTAGAGCTCGAATTGTCTATCCATGCAGCATATAAGGTGAGAATGACATCTACATTTAATGCTGGATGTAGCAAGAGAGATTGTCTCGCAAATTTCTAAAAAAAGAAGCCATTGAATGTAATTACGACAAGAGAATGTTACCTGAGCATGATGTGTACAAATATAAAGGGCATCTAACTATAAACTCACATTGTAATGCATATGTTGCTGTAGCTAAACAAAGTAGATTCATGCAATGATACAAACAGTATGTGGGGCCTGGTCTTTTGGAGCCCTTTAACTGTATGAAGTACATGTATATACATACAAGATGCATTCACTACTACTGTAGATAATTGCAGTCGTGTTTCACCCAGTTCCTCTCGTCCTTCCCAACATTTGGACAATTCATGTATAGTCTTAAAAAACTACCACAAAAGGATTCAAAGGGTTCATTTGTTTTCCTGATTTGTTCAACTTCCATGTACAAATGGATGAGCTGCAACTGCAGGGAACACAACAGGATGCTGTCTCTGGGAAGGTTGATGCTCTGGGTGTAATGTATTCGCTTCATGGGTTTTTTGTTTAAGAATTCATAGCAACACATTGCTATTATGAACTGGTTGGTTTATTAACAAAGGTTTAACCAATCACACTACACATTATCAGTTCATCCACTCGGCTCACAACTGCATACCTCATCGTGGATGACCCAGATCCAACTGACTGGGGTTTTATTGAGTCTTGTGAAGATTATGTGACTGGCTAAGTCACTCACAATGCAACAGCTCTACAAACTTGTGAGCATGCTCATGCATACGTTACACTGGGGTTGCCAGTATAAGACATGGTTTTCCTCTCTCGACATCGAAGTCTGTGCTGGTAGCACACATCAGCCCCTTTTCTTGCCTCAGTGCCAATAGTTCATTGTGTTGCTCTGCATCTCCCATCTATGTGATTCCTTCCAAGATTATTATTGTGTTTAAATCGCATTTCTGTGACATACTATTGGAGGGGAATTCAAATCAAAACTCCCAACAATTGTATTTACACGGGAGGAAGCTGCTGATACCGATTCTGTGATCGGCTTGTTCAGTCACGTTCCCCCTGCCTAGTTCAAATGGATCAAACAGGGATTTAGGGGCTTTTGTGTGATTTTCAATTACTTACTTTATAACCTACCAACAGCCATGCCCTCATTCTTTGAATGCAGTTTATCCTCCACGCACAAAGCTCCTACCCGTTAATTTTTCTCTCGGACCTACACCACTTGGAACTTGCTGTTTGTGCATACGTTTGCTGTGTTGTATGAATTTGATCACTGTCGTGTTTCCTTCTTCATGTTACTTTATGCTGCTATCGACCTTATATGCAGCAGGGCTTTGGGGGAAAAAAAATCAAATGCTCACATGGCTAAAGTGGGGTGTGACACATTCAAAAAGGGCAGCCTCCTGTGCATTTTTGTTCCCTCATTTTGACGGTGACTATTCATTTGTATATGTGAGATAAATTATGTTTGAATAGCATAAGGAAAAAAGTTAATCTAGAATTTCATGTGTCCTTTGTTTTGAGCACTCTGTCAAACACAAAGAATGTAATAACGTATCTTACTTTATAATAAGGCTCTGTGGCACACTAGAAGGGGGTAGATGCAGAGAGGTTGTTTCCCCCTGGCTGGAGAGTCTAGAACTAGGGGGCACAGTCTCAGGATAAAGGGGTCGGCCATTTAAGACTGAGATGAGGAGGAATTCCTTCACTCAGGGTTGTGAATCTTTGGAATTCTCTGCCCCAGAGGGCTGTGAAAGCTGAGTGATTGAGTATATTCAAGGCTGAGCTAGATAGATTTTTGGACTCTAGGGGAATCAAGGGATAGAAGCATTAGAGGGGAAATGAGGAACCATTTCTTCACCCAGAGGGTAGTGGGGGTCTGGAACACACTGCCTGAAAGGGTGGTAGAGGTAGAAACCCTCATCACATTAAGTGCACATCCAAGTACCTTTTAAAAGAGCCATAACTCACAGGGCTACGGATCTAGTGCTGGAAGGTGGGATTAGGCTGGGTAGCTCTTTTTCGACCGGCACAGGCATCCTTCTGTGTCGTAATTGCCTTTGATTTTATGATCAGGTGGAAAAGTGGAGTTGAGGTCGAAGATCAGCCATGATCATCTTGAATGGCAGAGCAGGCTCAAGGGGCCGAATGGCCTACTCCTGCTCATAATTCTTATGGCGGTTTAAGAAGCTCCTCAAACCTTTCTGACACAGTGGGTATTCCTACACTAATTTTAGTAATTTACACGTGACAATTTGCATTGATAATATCTCCTTCAACATGGAGAACATCCCAAGGCATTTACAGAGGAATAGCATGAAGAACAGAATGTCAAACAAGGGAGAGAGTTTAGGAGGCGTGACTGAGGGCTTGAGTGGAAAGTTGGGTCTTGAGATGGTTTTTGAAGAAGGGGAGAGAGGTGTCACAGGGTTTTTGAGGCGTTTCAGATCGCAGGATCCAGGTGCCTGAATGTTGTGCCATGAGAGGTGAATGCACTGGAGACAGGAGAGAGGGGAGAATTGGGTCTAGAGGAGGCTGTAAGGATACGGTGGAATGAGATCACGCGCGGTGTTGAAGTTGAGGATGATGAATTTAAATGTAATTTTTTACGCAACAGAGCCAGTGCGGGTCTCCGATTATGGGAGTGATGGGCGAGAGAGGCTTTGTGCAGGACAGTGAATGGGTAGTTTGGTCAAGTAGTTTTCTATGGAGGGTGGACGAAGCAAGGCCAGAGGGGAGCACATTGGAATAATTGAGTCTGGAGATGACAGAAGGGTAGATACGAGTCTGTGGTAGAGGAGCTGAGGTAGGGACAGAGGCAGGCAGTGTTGAGGTGAACATAAGTGGTCTTGGGCATGGAAAGGGTATGGGGTTTAATGCCGAGTCAGGATTGAACTTGTGGCTGGTGCCTAAAACAGAGGCTCAGTCTTCACAATGTTTCACTGAAGGAAGTTGTGACTCATCCATGGCTTGATATAGACAGGTCGTCTGACAGCACAGAAGTTGTGGTGGGCAGTTGGAGGTAGGTGTCATTGGCATAAGTATGAAAGCTGGCCTGCTACCTCCAGATGGTGATAGTAAGGGGCAGAATATAAGATAAGAAAAAAGGGTGGAGGGTGATCTGCAAACTTACTAGGCGACACTACGACGAAGGGAAGAAAAGCCATTTCTGGAGGTGCGTTGGCTGCATCAGGGCAGCTAGGCATGGAACCGCGCTGAGGAAAATCCAATGGATCTAGACAACAGAGGCGGTCAAGTTACCGCAGCACAGTCACAGAGGATCTCGTTCATCACTGTGACCAAGGCTGGCTTCTCTGTGGCGTGAGATGGACAGAATATATGGCAGAAGGATTTCAACAAAAGGTTTCTGGGAAGATGGGCATGAAGTTGGGAGGTGAGGGCGCACTTGAGAAGTTTGGAGAGGAGGGGAAAATTAGAGGTGGTGCGATAATTATGAAAGGATGGATGGGGCGAGGGTTGGCGTTCTGTTTTGAGGAGGGCAAAGATGACGGCATCATTAATGGGGTGCAATGCTGCCTGAGGAAAGGGAACTGTTAACTCTATCAACATGTCCTTTTATTACACAAATATGTCAACTGTGTAATGTTGGTGACACCACGGATTTGCCTTTGATGGATTCCGGAGTAGTATTTTGATGTCATATTTCTATGTAAATCTGCGATTCTATTGCACAAGCTTCACAATGCTGGACTGCGTGTGTTTGTGTAAATTGTTAGCATGAGCTATCTTTTAAACAGAGTTGAGTTCCTTAAAATACTCGTTACTTGCACAGCTTGCTTGTGTAAATTGTATATAGCTATGTACATAAATTGAAATCAGAATGAACTTGTATATTGTGTATATTTCAAAATTGCATTGACAGTGATATTGTGTAAATATACGTAAACCTCACTGTATATTTTGTAAAGATTGGCTTCTTTGGGAGGCTGTGCTTCAGACAGATTTGATGCTGATTGGAGCTCTGATTTCGGTTCCCACCGGGGATTATATTTGAGAGCTCGCTTCCCCCCAAAAATGTGAAGATCTTCCCAAAATAGTCACTCTCTTTTTAATGCTGTGTTTTTACAATGCTTCTGCATAAATGCATTTAAACCTGATACACAATAAACTGAATCTGCTGCACAGTTCCAGCCGCTCAGAGTTTTGAAATGCACCCCATGTTCAAATAGCCTATCAACATTCGGGCTTCCCCTGCTGGCAGGTTGGGCTTTGCTTCTGGATTTATGCCTCACTTTAAAAAAAAAAAATAAAATTTGTTCCTGTGGGTGTCACTGACAAGGCCAGCATTTCTGCCGCCTTGAACCGCTGTTCTTTGGTATAACTGAGTGACTTGCTCGGCCATTTCAAGAGCAAACCACATTGCTGTGGGTCTGGAGTAACGTATAGGCCAGACCAGGTAAGGACAGCAGATTTCCTTCCCTAAAGGACATTAGTGAACCAGATGGGTTTTTACAACAATCCAACAATTTTCATGGTCACCATTACTGATGCCAGCTTTTTATTTCAGATGTTATTTAATTAACTGAATTTAAATTCCCCCAGCTGCCGTGGTGGGATTTGAACTCCAGTCTCATGGATCTTCAGTCCAAGTTTCTGGATTACTAGTCCAGCAACATAACCACTATGCTACCGTTCCTACATCATTGGTGCAAAGGCCAGCTATAGTTGTAGTGTGATTGTGGCATTGTACCGGGTTCTGCAGGAATGTAGCTTGAGGCCAGTATTAACTCTAATTTCCCCAGCTAGTGTCAACCGCAACACCAAGAAATATGGCCAAAGATCAGGGCTTTGGATTCCAAATCCTTTATTATGCGCGGAGAACTGTAGGAATACAAAACAAGAAACACCATAGATTTCTTGCAGTACACCATCAGAAACAATATAATAATCCAAGAACAATTCGATAAAGCAGACATAACTTAACTGTGGTTCTGTAGGGGCCACATTAACAGAGGTCTAATTCCTAACTAACTAAGTTAAACATTAACAGCAACATGTCTGACTGTCTCCATGTTTCTGGCTGCTTTAGCTCGCTCCCGAATCCAAAAGGTCGCCACCCTGTGGCAGGAAACAGTAAAAACACAATACAGTGTCTCAAAGTGTCTCCAAGACCATCACACTCCCCGTCAAAAAATAACAAGCATTGAATTTTTACTAATTAGCCAAACTATTATAGTTAGAGTTCAGCTCTCACTAGTTCGAGGCAGGTGCCTTCTGTCCGAGTACAAGTTCCGATATTGAGGGGCGACGCAGACATTGCAATCAGGGAGGAGGAGTGTGAAATATTACATGAAATAAACATAGAGGAAGTATTAAGGGGTTTAGCAGCTTTAAAAGGGGATAAACCCCAGGCCCAGATGAAATGTATCCCAGGCTATTAAGAGAAGCAATAGAGGCTCTGGCCATCATTTTCCAATCCTCTCTGGCTACAGATGTGGTGCTGGAGGACTGCTAACATTGTACTATTGTTTAAAAAGAGAGAAAGGGATAGACCGAGTAATTACAGGCCAGTCAGCCTAACCTCAGTGGTGGGAAAATTATTAGAAACATTTCTGAGGAACAAGATAAATCTTCATTTGGAAAGACATGGATTAATCAAGGACAGTCAGCATGGATTTGTTAAGGGAAGGTCGTGTCTGACTAATTTAATTGAATTTTTTGAGGAGGTAACGAGGAAGGTCGATGAGGGTAGTGCATACAATGTAGTGTATGTGGACTTTAGCAAGAATTTCGATAAGGCCCCACATGGCAGACTGGTCACGAAAGTAAAAGCCCATGGGATCCAAGGCAAAGTGGCAAGTTAAATCCCAAATTGGCTCAGAGGCAGGAAGCAATGGTTGATGGGTGTTTTTGTGACTGGAAGGCTGTTTCCAGTGGGGTTCCACAGGGCTCAGTACTAGGTCTCTTACTTTTTGTGGTATATATCAATGATTTAGACTTGAATGTAGGGGGTATGATTAACAAGTTTGCAGATGATACAAAACTGGCTGTGTGGTTGATAATGAAGAAGAAAGCTGTAGACTGCAGGAAGATATTAATGAACTGGTCAGGTGGGCAGAACAGTGGCAAATGGAATTCAATCCTGAGAAGTGTGAGGTAATGCATTTGGTGAGGGCTAACAAGGCAAGGAAATACACATTAAATGGTGGGACATTGAGAAGTGTAGAGGAACAAAGGGACCTTGAATTGCATATCCACAGATCCCTGAAGGTAGCAGGCCAGGTAGATAAGGTGGTTAGGAAGGCATTAGGAATACTTGCCTTTATTAGCCGAAGCATAGAATACAAGAGCAAGGAGGTTATGCTTGAATTGTATACAACACTAGTTAGGCCGCAGCTAGAGTACTGCGTGCAGTTCTGGTCACCGCATTACAGGAAAGACGTGATTGCACTAGAGAGGGTACAGAGAAGATTTACGAGGATGTTGCCTAGACTGGAGAATTTTAGCTATGAGGAAAGATTGGATAGGCTGGGTTTGTTTTCTTTGGAACAGAGGACACAGAAACATAGAAAATAGATGCAGGAGTAGGCCATTCGGCCCTTCGAGCCTGCACCACCATTCAATATGATCATGGCTGATCATGCAACTTCAGTACCCCATTCCTGAATGTTGTGACACTCGAGGACGCAGAGGGGAGACCATATTGGGGCGTATAAAATTATATGGGGCCTTGATAGAGTGGATAGAAAGGACCTATTTCTCTTAGCAGAGGGGTCAACAACCAGAGAGCATAGATTTAAAGTAATTGGTAGGAGGTTTAGAGGGGACTTGAGTGGAATTTCTTTCACCCAGAGGGTGATGGGGGTCTGGAACTCACGGCCTGAAAGGGTGGTAGAGGCAGAAGCCCTCACCACATTTAAAAAGTACTTGGATGTGCACTTGAAGTGCCGTAACCTACAGGGCTACGGACCAAGAGCTGGACAGCTCTTTGTCAGCTGGCATGGACACAATGGGCCAAAATGGCCTCCTTCCATGTTGTAAATTTCTATGATTCTATGACTAGCCTTTTGCCATTTGTTTGTTACTGTTTTATTTTTCCATAATCTTTAGTTAAACAGTTTTATTTTAAATCCTGTCAGCAGGCAAATGGATAAGTCTGTCATCCGACCATTTTGAGCTCAGTGGTGTTTTTTTTTCCCTACTATTCTTCTTCAAAAGAGAACAAAACATGCTTACTGGGTTTATTGATGAAAGCCTGGTGAAGTAGCATTCGTCGGAGGATAATAAAGATTTCCAATTAGTCAAAATAGAAGCCATTGGGAATGCTGATGTTAAATCTATCTATTCATCATTATATGGCTCATTAACAAACAATGGATAAAGAATTGCCCTGAACATCTTGTTTAAAAAAGACAGCTGCAAATCCTTCACGGATTCCACCTGCAGGTTTCCGGTCATTGCATTCTCTACTGCATGCCAACAGTGTCCACCGACAGAAAGACTTGCATTTATATAGCGCCTTTCACGACCACTGGATGTCCCAAAGTGCTTTACAGCCAATTAAGTACTTTTTTTAAAAAAGTGTATTCACTGTTGTCATGTAGGACATACAGCAGCCAATCTGCGCACAGCAAGCTCCCACAAACAGCAATGTGATAATGACCAGATAAGCTGCTTTATAGTTGGTCATAGGCAGTCCCTCGAGTCGCGGATGACTTGCTTCCACGCCAAAAAGTTCACAAGTGTTTCAATGAAGGACCTAATATTCCAGGTCCCGAACTAAATCTTGAAGGGTGGAAGATGCCTGTGCGTGGATTTTTTTAACGTGTGGTGCACCCCAGCCACCACACGGGCTTGACAGAGCGAGTTCTTGGTCCAGTGGCAAGGGTTAACTGGAGACCAGCTCTGCTGCACGGACCTAGTGCGCACACATATCGCAGTGTGGGCTGGCCCGTGCTGCCCCTGGGCCCTCGCCTCTCCAAGGCCCCGAGCTCACGCCTCTCCTGGGCCCCGATCACGTCCCTCTACAATCTCTCGTCGGTCCTTCGCCCAGACCTCACTGCTCCTGCTGTACCTGCCAATCAGCGACCGGGATCTTGGTAACGTCCAATCCAGTCGCCCTCGTCGCTGCCGTCGCTCTCCTGCTCCAGCACGTGCTGCTCCCTGGAGTGCTATGCCGCCACGCTGCCCCTTCGCTGCCCCTCCTCGGCCTGCTCCAATGGTGCTCGCAGGCCGGGGGCAACACAGACTTCTGGGCCAGACCATCAGAAACAGTTAGCATGGATGACTTACTGGCACTAAGTATTAGAGCACAAATGCTCGATGCCAAAGAGTAGGAAGATACAGGTTCAATCACTCATTCTGTACAGTTCCTAATATGAGTCATACTGAATGAAAGGAATTACCTACAGGTCAAAGTTAATGAATTCATACAAGAATTGTATTAATTGCCTTATCCATAGGTTTAATTATTTCTTTTTACATGAAGTAACGGAGAGGATTGATGAGGGTAGTAGAGTTGATATGTGGATAAGTATTGAGGTTGAGGGATAAATGGTTGAGGGATAAATATTGGCCAGGACACCAGGGATAACTCCCCTGCTCTTCTTCGAAATAGTGCCCTGGGATGTTGTATGTCCACCTGAAAGAGCAGACGGGGCCTTGATTTAACATCTCATCCAACAGTGCAGGGCTCTCTCAGCCCTGCACTGGAGAGTCAGCTTAGATTTTTGTGCTCTAGTCTCTGGAGCAGGACTTGAACCCACAACCTTCTGACTCAGAACTCACTGTTGTCCCATTTATGTTGCGGAAGCGTTTTGTACAGCTGCCTGTGTTCCAAACTTGCTGCTTAAATCAAGGATCAAATTCAAAGGCATTTGGAGGCTCCACTTCACCAGGAGTTTGTGACAGAACTCTGCCATCTCCGGGAACCGGGCCTGCAGCCTCAGAGCCAGGCGACGATGGCACTGCCAGTAGCCCTCAAGGTCACCGTGGCCTTTTCACCACCAGATCCTTACACTGTGGAGCAGGAGGCATAGCTAACATCTCCCAGTTCACCATCCATCGCTGCATCCGTGAGGTCACAGAGGCTCTGTACTCCAGCCACATTGTTTGCATGCCTGACACAAGACTCCCAAAGCAAGCGCTCTACTCGGCACTCCTACATGGCAAGCGAGCCCCAGGTGGGCAGAGGAAATGTTTCAAGGCACCCTCAAAGCCTCCTTGATAAAATGCAACACCCCCACCGACACCTGGGAGTCCCCTGGCCAAAGACCGCTCTAAGTGGAGGAAGTGCATCCGGGAGAGCGCTGAGCACCTCGAGTCTCATCGCCAAAAGCATGCAGAAATCAAGCGCAGGCAGCGGAAGGAGCATGCAGCAAGCCAGTCCCACCCACTCTTTCCTTCAACCACTGTCTCCCACCTGTGACAGAGACTGTAATTCCCATATTGGACTGTTCAGTCACCTAAGAATTCACTTTTAGAGTGGAAGCAAGTCTTCCTCAATTTCAAGGGACTGCCTATGATGATGTACTCCAGGAGAAGGGACTGCATTGTCTTCTCTCTGAATGGACAGAAGCAGGATATCAGGCTGCCCCATGGTGCAGGGCGGCATCGACTGCATATACGTGGCTTTGCGAGCACCGCAGATCAATCCTGAGATCTACTGCAAAGGCTACCACTCACGTAAGTTGCAGTTGGTTTGCGACCATGCCCAGCACAACTTGATGGTGAATGCCCAGTATCCTGGCTGCTGTCATGATGCCCTCATTCTGTCCCCGTCCAGTGTGCCAGCAGTCTTCCAGCCACGACATCAAACCCGAGAGTGGCTGCTCAGAAAGACGAGGGCTATCCGCTCTACACCTGGCCGATGACGCCCTTCCATAAGCCCACCACTCGTGGCCAGCACTCATATAATGAGCGCCATGCTGCCATGATAACCTCATCGAGCAGACGATCGGGGTTTTAGATCAATGGGTCCGCTGCCTTGACCGCTCAGGAGGAGTCCTCCGAAGCAGGTGTCCCATTTTGTGGTGGTCTGCGGCATCCTCTACAAATTGACCATCACGAGGACACAGCCCTTGCCACCATGGGTTCCGCGGCCACCTCAGCAGGAGGAGGAGGAGGAGGAGGAGGAAGGGGGGAGGCCAGCATCAGATCCCCATTTCCGATGGCTGTCCATGAGCGCTCATCAGAATTTGGTTCCCCTGAATAAAATCCCAGATCCCTGTTGCTCACCACTTCCCCACCTTACCATCCCTCTGAAATGGAACGTCACAGCATCCTCTTGGGCACAAAGCTGAAATGAGAGCTACCACAAAATAAACATTATTAATAAATGAATCAATCATAAACTACAGAACAAAGTTAACTAAACCTCCCCTGTGATTTCCCTTAGTGTCTTTCATGTTTCTTTGCCTATTCTAGTGCTCCTACATAGAGCCACCCCAGTGGCTGCAGCAAGGCTGGTGGAAGGCTGCTGACTTTCAGTGGGAGAGACTGCAGATGGCCTTGCAGGAAGGCCTCCAGCAGCTCTGGGCCTTGAAGGCCCGGCTGTAGACTGCAACACCTTGGCTGGTTGACCTTGGGTGGAGTACGAATGCTGTGATACTGAGCGACAACGGGAGGTTCTTGGCCCATGGAGCCAGTGTCACTCCCCCCTCAGCATTCCTAGCCATCTGTTGGAGCACAGATTGCTGGACTGCTGTGAGACCCTGCAAGCCCCTTCCCACACTCGTAAACCCAGCCACCATGGCATCAATCTGAGCTTGCGTGGCAGCAATGTCGGGAAACGCGGCAACAAATTAGTGCACAGCAAGCTCCCACAAACAGCAATGACCAGAAAATCTGTTTTTAGTGATGCTGTTTGAGGGATAAACATTGGCCAGGACACCAGGGATAACCAACACTACTCTTCTTCGAAATAGTGCCACGGGATCTTCTACATCCACCTGAGAGGGCATACGGGGGCCTCGGTTTAACATCTCATCTGAAAAATGGCACATCCGACAGTGCAGCACTCCCTCAGTACTGCACTGGAGTGTCAGCTTGGGTCTCTGGAGGGGACTTGAACCCACAACCTTCTGACTCAGAGGCAAGAGTGCTACCCACTGAGCCACGGCTAACGCATGGCACTCTGGCACTAAGTAAGCACAGTGACATTATTTAAAGATACACGTTGCCCTATGCCCCGCTCCTCCTCCTCCTCTCTTGCAGACTCTGCAGCTTACTGGGCTGCATTTCCGCCCCCTCGCCATCATATTAACTGTTATATATGTATATTTGCATTTACTCTGTACAGCCACCAGAGGGCTCATCCCCTGGAGGTCCAAGGAATCCCATAATATATAAAGAGGCTTCACAGGTTGGAGAGGCACTCTGAAGACCTGCAATAAAAGACTACAGTTATACTTCATTTTGAGCTCACAGTGTTCAGTCTGACTCTTTCTCCATACACAACAACTGGTGACGAGACACAGATAGTGAACCCAAAGTTGCAGAGAACAGTGGGCATCCTGGAGAAATTTTCGGAGGGAGATGATTGGGAAACTTTTGTGGAGCGACTCACCAATACTTCGTGGCCAATGAGCTAGATAGGGAAGAGAGCGCTGCCAAATGCAGAGTGATCCTCCTCACCGTCTGTGGGGCACCGACGTATGGCCTCATGAAGAATCTGCTCACTCCAGCGAAACCCACGGAGAAATCATACGACGATCTGTGCACACTGGTCCGAGAGCATTTGAACCCGAAAGAAAGCGTTCTGATGGCGAGGTACCGGTTCTACACCTACAAAATGTCTGAAGGCCAGGAAGTGGCGAGTTATGTCGCCGAGCTGAGACGCCTTGCAGGGCATTGCGAATCTGAAGGACATTTGGAGCACATGCTCAGAGACTTTTTCATATTTGGCATTGGCCACAAAACCATACTTCACAAACTTTTTACTGTAGAGACCCCAGCCCTGAGTAAGGCCATAGTGATAGCCCAGGCGTTCATTGCCACCTGTGACAAGACTAAGCAAATCTCTCAGCACACAAGTGCTGCTACAAGTACTGTGAACAAAGTGATGTTGTTTTCGAATCGTAACGGACAGGGCAGGTCAAACATACCTGCAGCTACACGTCTGCAGATGTCTCAGAGTCTACCATCAAGGGTGATGAATGCAAGGCCCTTAACACCTTAGAAACATAGAAACATAGAAAATAGGTGCAGGAGCAGGCCATTCAGCCCTTCTAGCCTGCACCGCCATTCAATGAGTTCATGGCTGAACATGAAACTTCAGTACCCCCTTCCTGCTTTCTCGCCATAACCCTTGATCCCCCGAGTAGTAAGGACTTCATCTAACTCCCTTTTGAATATATTTAGTGAATTGGCCTCAACTACTTTCTGTGGTAGAGAATTCCACAGGTTCACCACTCTCTGGGTGAAGAAGTTTCTCCTCATCTCGGTCCTAAATGGCTTACCCCTTATCCTCAGACTGTGACCCCTGGTTCTGGACTTCCCCAACATTGGGAACATTCTTTCTGCATCTAACCTGTCTAAACCCGTCAGAATTTTAAACGTTTCTATGAGGTCCCCTCTCATTCTTCTGAACTCCAGTGAATACAATCCCAATTGATCCAATCTTTCTTGATAGGTCAGTCTCGCCATCCCGGGAATCAGTCTGGTGAACCTTCGCTGCACTCCCTCAATAGCAAGAATGTCCTTCCTCAAGTTAGGAGACCAAAACTGTACACAATACTCCAGGTGTGGCCTCACCAAGGCCCTGTACAACTGTAGCAACACCTCCCTGCCCCTGTATTCAAATCCCCTCGCTATGAAGGCCAACATGCCATTTGCTTTCTTAACCGCCTGCTGTACCTGCATGCCAACCTTCAATGACTGATGTACCATGACACCCAGGCGCTGCGCTGCGGGGGTGATCATCATTTCCATTCATGCCGATTCAAAGAGTACGTTTGCAAGGGCTGTGGAACAATGGGACACCTCCAACGAGTGTGCAGGCAAGCTGCTAAGCGTGCTAAACCTGAAAACCACCACGTTGCAGAGGAGGACAGATCCACGGAGGATCATGATGAACCAGAGCCTCAGATAGAGGAGGCAGGGGCACATGGGGTGCACACATTCACCACGAATTGTCCCCCGATAATGCTGAATATTGAACTAAATGGACTCCGGGTGTCAATGGAGCTGGACACGGGTGCAAGCCAGTCCATTATGCGCAAAAAGACTTTCGAAAGGTTGTGGTGCAACAAGGCCTCAAGGCCAGTCTTAACTCCAATTCGCACGAAACTAAGAACTTGCACGAAAGAACTGACTCCTGTAATCGGCAGTGCTACTGTAAAGGTCTCCTACGATGGAGCGGTGCACAAACTACCACTCTGGTGGTACCGGGCGATGGTCCCACGCTGCTCGGCAGGAGCTGGCTGGGAAAGATACGCTGGAACTGGGACTAAATCCAAGCGCTATCGCCTGCTGATGACACTTCATGTGCCCAGGTCTTAAACAAATTTCCTTCGCTGTTCGAACCAGGCATCGGGAAATTCAGGAGCAAAAGTGCAAAAGTGCAGATCCACCTAACTCCGGGGGCGCGACCCATCCATCACAAGGCGAGAGCAGTACCGTACATGATGAGAGAAAGGGTAGAGATTGAGCTAGACCAGCTGCAACGAGAGGGCATCATTTCACCGATCGAGTTCAGCGAGTGGGCCAGTCCTGTTGTCCTAGTCCTCAAGGGAGACATCACCGTCAGAGTCTGTGGCGATTACAAAGTAACTATCAATCGTTTCTCCCTGCAGGACCAATACCCACTACCAAAAGCCGACGATCTCTTTGCAACGCTGGCGGACGGAAAGACGTTCATGAAGCTGGACCTGACTTCAGCCTACATGACGCAGGAACTGGAGGAATCATCAAAGGCCCTCACCTGCATCAACACGCACAAATGTCTTTTTGTTTATAACAGATGCCCGTTTGGAATCCGATCAGCGGTGGGGATATTCCAGAGAAACATGGAAAGCTTACTAAAGTCGGTCCCGCACACCGTGGTCTTCCAGGACGACAACTTAGTCACAGTTCGAAGTGCGTTTTCCTGGTGCCTGAAGTGAAATTCCTGGGAAGGAGGATTGCGGCGGACTGCCTCAGGCCCACCAACGCGAAGACGGAGGCAATCGAGAACGCACTGAGGCCACAGAACGTAATGGAGCTGCGATCGTTTTTGAGACTCTTAAACTACTTTGGTAATCTTACCGGGTCTCAGCACACTGCTAGACCCATACATGTCTTAGTATGAAAAGGGGGTGAATGGGTTTGGGGCAAAAGCCAAGAAAATGCCTTTGTAAAAGCGAGAAAATTGTTATGCTCAAACAAATTGCTTGTGTTGTACGATCCATGTAAGCGTTTGTACTAGCATGTGATGCGTTGTCATATGGCGTCGGGTGTGTATTGCAACAAGCTAATGATTTCGGGAAACTGCAACTGGTTGCTTATGCATCCAGGAGTCTGTCCAAGGCTGAGAGAGTCGACAGCGTGATTGAAAAAGAAGTGTTAGCGTGTATCTATGGGGTGAAGAAAATGCATCAATACCTGTTTGGGCTAAAATTTGAATTGGAAACTGACCATAAACCACTTATATCCCTGTTTTCCGAGAGTAAAGGGATAAATACCAACGTATCGGCCCGCATCCAGAGATGGGCACTAACGTTGTCCGCATACAATTACGCCATCCGCCACAGGCCAGGCACAGAAAACTGCGCCGATGCTCTCAGCAGGCTGCCATTGCCCACCACGGGGGTGGAAATGGCGCAGCCCACAGATCTAGCCATGGTTATGGAAGCATTTGAGAATGAGCAATCACCCGTCACTGCCCAGCAGATCAAAACTTGGACAAGCCAGGACCCCTTATTATCTCTAGTCAAAAGCTATGTGCTTCACGGGAGCTGGCCCAGTGTCCCAGTGGAAATGCAGGATGAGATAAAGCCGTTCCAGCGGTGCAAAGATGAAATGTCTATACAGGCAAACTGCCTTCTGTGGGGCAATCCAGTAGTGGTCCCCAAGAAGGGCAGAGACACCTTCATCAATGACCTCCACATTACCCACCCAGGCATCGTAATGACGAAAGTGATAGCCAGATCCCACGTGTGGTAGCCCGGTATCGATGCGGACTTAGAGTCCTGCGTTCACAGATGTAAAACATGCTCACACTTAAGCAATGTACCCAGGGAGGTGCCGCTAAATTTATGATCTTGGCCCTCCAAACCGTGGTCTAGGGTACGTGTCGACTATGCAGGCCCGTTCTTTGTTCAAGTGTTCCTTGTGGTTGTAGACGCGTACTCCAAGTGGATTGAATGTGAGATAATGTTGGCTAGCACTTCCGCTGCCACCACTGAAAGCCTGCGGGCCACGTTTGCCACACACGACTTACCCGATGTCCTGGTGAGCGACAACGGGCCATGTTTCACCAGTGCTGAGTTCAAAGAATTCATGACCCGCAACGGGATCAAACATGTCACACCTGCCCCGTTTAAACCAGCATCCAATGGTCAGGCAGAGAGAGTAGTGCAAACCATCAAGCAAAGCTTGAAGAGGGTAACTGAAGGATCACTGCAGACTCGCCTATCCCGAGTCCTGCTTAGCTACCGCACGAGACACCACTCACTCACTGGGATCCCACTTGCTGTACTACTCATGGAAAGAGCACTTAAGACAAGGCTCTCGTTAGTTCACCCTGATCTACATGAACAGGTAGAGAGCAGGCGGCTTCAACAAAGTGCATACCATGATAGCGCAAATGTGTCACGCGCGATTGAAATCAATGATCCTGTATTTGTTTTAAATTATGGACAAGGTCCCAAGTGGCTTCCCAGCACTGTCATGGCCAAAGAAGGGAGCAGGGTGTTTCAGGTCAAACTTTCAAATGGACTCATTCACTGGAAACACTTGGACCAAATCAAACTCAGATTCACGGACTATCCTGAGCAACCCACCTTGGGCCTTACCTTTTTTGATCCCCCAACATCCACACCAGTGGCAACCGGCACCACGGTTGACCATGAAGCAGAACCCATCATCCACAGCAGCCCTGCAGGGCCCAACACACCAGGCAGCCCAGCAAGGCCAACTGCACAACAGCCCAGCGAGGGCCCAACAAATGATTCAGCAACACCAGCTTTCACACCGAGACGATCAACCAGGGCAAGAAGGGCCCCAGATCGACTCACATTGTAAATAGTTACACTATTGACTTTTGGGGGGGTGTTGTTATATATGTATACTTGCATTTACTCTGTGCAGCCACCAGGGATCCCATAATCCCTTGGGAGCACAGGTATATAAAGAGGCTTCACAGGTTGGAGAAGCTCTCTGGAGACCTGCAATAAAAGACTATGGTCGCACTTTATTTTGAGCTCACAGTGTTCAGTCTGACTCTTTCTCCATATACTACATTAACCTTAAAATATAAACCCAGGACAGCAAGTTAGCGGATGTTCTGACCGTGGGGACAGGGGGTGTAATCGACCAAGCTTCAAACATTCACTGCCTCCACCACCGGCGCACTTTGGCAAGGCGCACATCCATCCCTTCATCGTCTTCCCTTCCGATTTGCTGCTGTCAATATTTAAAATCTCATAACAGTCCTGTGAAGCATCTTGGGACGTTCCACGATGTTAAAGGCGCTATATAAATGCAAGTTGTTGTTGTATCACTTTGGTGCCGAGCGTCCGTTCGACAACTGGAAGCGATGGTGACGGAACAGGGAGATCTTTCTCGGATGGATGTCAAAATTTTAGATGTCATCAGCCTGCTGATTGAGCGCCGCCTCCAGTCCAAATTCCCACGCCATGCAGTCAATGGAGGAGACTTCACAAATCCATCCGTGATCCACGTTGCAGGCAAATGTTATTCCATTTTCTCGGGTCGAATCAGCTACCCTTTGCGACGCAGCGGGTCCGTACCAACATTCTTCAGCTCCCCTCTGGGCCCAAACCTGCCGGGCAAGAGCAGAAAGTGAGGAGCTCACCCGGGATTCGCTGGTGCGGAAAAATGGGCAGCCTTTCCTGGCCGAATATCCCTTGGGTTTGTCCCATTTGTGACCCGAGAGCTCACGGTGGAGGGGTCGGGGTGGTCTCCCTCCGTGTTATAGAGGCACCGGTTCAGCGCGAGGCCCGGGAATGTCATTATGCCTTCATAGTTCTATTACTTATACATGTGGGAAGTTGCCAGCAAAGCCGGCATTTATTGCTCATCCCTGGTTGCCCTGAGAAGGTGATGGTGGGCCTTCTTGTTGAACTGCTGGTGACGGATAGATGCAACCGAGTGGCCACTTCAGAGGGCAATTAAGACTCAACCACCTTGGTGAGGGACTGGAGTCACGATCATCTCACAGTAGAGGCCGGGCCTTTCCTGCTCTGTGTGTGGGGCTCAGTACCACACCGGGTGTGAGATCAGGCTAACCCAGCACAGGCCGGGGATGGAGCCTGTATGAATCACCTGCAATGGCTTCTCTTCCCACCTCCGCATCGTTACCTCTGGTGTCCCCCAAGGATCTGTCCTTGGCCCCCTCCTATTTCTCATCTCCATGCTGCCCCTTGGCGACAGCATCTGGAAACACGGTGTCAGTTTTCACATGCATACTGACGACACCCTGCCCTACCTCTACTTCTCTCGACCCCCTCCATTGTCTCTAAATTGTCAGACTGCTTGTCCGACATCCAGTACTGGTTGAGCAGAAATTTTCTCCAATTAAATATTGGGAAGACCAAAGCCATTGTCTTTGGTCCCCGTCATAAACTGCATTCCCTGGCCACCGACTCCATCCCTCTCCCTGGCATCTGTCTGAGGCTGAACCAGGTCTAGGTGTCATATCCGCGACATAGTTAAAACCGCCAATTTCCACCTCAGTAACATCGCCTGTCTCCGTCCCTGCCTCAGCTCGTCTGCTGTTGAAACCCTCATTCATGCCTTTGTTACCTCTAGACTTGACTACTCCACATACTCCTGGCTGGCCTCCCGCATTCTACCCTACATAAATTTGAGCTCATCCAAAACACGGCAGCCCGTGTCCTAACTCGCACCAAGTCCCGCTCACCCATCACCCCTGTGCTCGCTGACCTACATTGGCTCTCGGTGAAGCAACGCCTCGATTTCAAAATTCTCATCCTTATTTACAAATCCCTCCATGGCCTCGCCCCTCCCTATCTCTGTAATCTCCTCCAGCCCCTCAACACCCCCGAGATGTCTGCGCTCCTCTAATTCTGCCCTCCTGAGCATCCCTGATTATAATCACTCAACCATTGGTGGTCGTGCCTTCTGTTGCCTAGGCCCCAAGCTCTGGAAGTCCCTGCCTAAACCTCTCTGCCTCTCTACCTCTCTTTCCTCCTTTAAGATGCTCCTTAAAACCTACCTCTTTGACCAAGCTTTTGTTCATCTGCCGTAATGTCTTCTTATGTGGCTCGGTGTCAAATTTATTTCTTTTGTCTCATAACACTCCTGTGAAGTGCTTTGAAACATTTTACTATGTTAAAGGCGCTATATAAATACAAGTTGTTGTTGTGTGGCTCAGCTACTCACTGGATTCTCAAACTGAGCCCAAATGGAATTAAATATAAGTCTTATCAAAGTATAAAATTCTTTTCAGAGAAGTTTAAAACTCAGGTACTTCAGTTTCCCTTGAATCGACTGTGGGATCAGTTCCACTGGTGTCCAAGCATCCTTGGGGTGGGAGAATGGGGCAAATGGTAAAAATATCACCAAAGATCTTCCTACCCAGGCCATTAACACTCAGACTAACTGTGGGAGTGCAAGCCTGCATTTCTGAAACACTTTGCCTCAGCACGGTCTGGAGATCGAAAGGGTTAAAAGTTGAAAGATTCAAGATTGGATTAAAACAGACTGCTGGACGAAATGGTGCCTTTTAGCCATTGAAATGTTGAGTATGAGTGTAACTTGTTACTATGCGGATAATAATCTATGCATGGAATCAATGATACTCCTCTGCTGATCATCTGAATTGTGTATAGTAATTCATGACATTGTCTGTATTTGAGTGTACCTTGTTATTATTTGATGACATCATCTGTACGTTAAACAGTTCAGAAAGCAGTTAGCCGTGAATGTCTAAATGCAAAGAAATAAGAGTTCAAAGGCTTTTAAGGTATAAGGGATGGAACTGGCTTTTATCACACACGGACGCCAGTGACAATGGAATCTTGAAAGGTGTGCCACTTCTTGGCGGGCTAATCTGCTTGTATAGATAGAACACCATGTACTGAAAAACACCTGTGTTGTGCCATGTATAATGAAAGTCTCTGCACTGTTTAGTAACTTGTAAAGAAATGTAAATGTATTCTCATCCATTCGGTGCACTGCTTTCATCTGCATAGTGCTACATGTAACATGATTTGTGATCGGTATTGAAATATATCCTGGAATGTAATGTAAACCTGTTCTCATCTGCTGCATGTAATACCCTCATTCGCACAGTACTACATGTGACGTGATTTACGGATTGTACTAAACTGTACCTTGAAATGAAATGCACGCATCCCAACGAATTGTATGGAATTGCTGACCGCAATGTACTGAACTATTTTCCAATGTATTGTGAAAATTTTATATGAATAAAGTATATTTTTGGAAAAAAAACCTTTTTGAAGAGCTGCCTTTGCAAGCAGAGAGTTGGCTTGTGAAGTATATTTGGTTTGTTTAGTATGAATGTCTAAATAAAAGACCTGATCCTGCATTTACTACAACTGAATGTGTGTGTAATTTAACGTTTAAAGCAACGAAGCGAAAAGTGCAAGACAGCCTTACAACATATCGGTTTCCATCAATCGCACAACCATCTCCAGCAATCCCAGCATAAGCTGTGTCAGCTGTGGCTCAGTGGGCAGCACACTTGCTTGTGAGTCAGAACGTTGTCAGTTCAAGTCGCACTCCAGGAACTTGAGAACGCAAATCTAGGCTGACACTGTAGTGGAGTGCTGCACTGTCGGAGGTGCCGTCTTTCGGATGAGACGTTAAACCGAGGCCCTGTCTGCTCTCTCAGGTCCCATGGTACTATTTTGAAGAAGAGCAAGGGAGTTATGCCCAATGTCCTGGGCATAACTCCCTTGCTCTTCTTCAAAATATTATCTCTCAATTAACATAACAAAAACAGATTATCTGGTTATTGCTGTTTGTGGGCGCTTGCTGTGTGCAAATTGGCTGCCACATTATACTCCAAAATTACTTCATTGGCTGTAAAGCGCTTTGAGATGTCCGGTGGTCGTGAAAGGCGTTACATAAATGCAAGTCTTTCTTTAGATATTTTAAAATTAGGGACTTGGAATAGGTCTCTCAAGCCTGTTACACAGGAACAAGAGTAGACCCATTCAGCCCCTCAAGCCTGTTACACAGGAACAGGAGGAGGCTCATTCAGCCGCTCAAGCACATTACACAGGAACAGGAGGAGGCCCATTCAGCCCCTCAAGCATGTTACACAGGAACAGGAGGAGGCCATTTAGCCCCTCAAGCCTATTATACAGGAACAGGAGTAGGCCCATTCAGCCCCTTAAGCCTGTTACACAGGAACAGGAGTAGGCCCATTCAACCCTCAAGCCTGTTACACAGGAACAGGAGTAGGCCCATTCACCCTCTCAAGCTTGTTACACATGTTGTGTATGTATAATATAAGTATACTCCCTGTACACTCAATGGCATGCAGGTACAGCAGGTGGTGAAGAAGGCAAATGGTATGTTGGCCTTCAAAGCTAGGGGATTTGAGTATAGGAGCAGGGAGGTCTTACTGCAGTTGTACAGGGCCTTGGTGAGGCCTCACCTGGAATATTGTGTTCAGTTTTGATCTCCTAATCTGAGGAAGGACATTCTTGCTATTGAGGGAGTGCAGCGAAGGTTCACCAGACTGATTCCTGGGATGGCAGGACTGACATATGAGGAGAGACTGGATCGACTGGGCCTGTATTCACTGGAGTTTAGAAGGCTGAGAGGGAATCTCATAGAAACATATACAATTCTGACGGGACTGGACAGGTTAGATGCAGGAAGAATGTTCCCGATGTTGAGGAAGTCCAGAACCAGGGGACATAGTCTTAGGATAAGGGGCACATGATTTAGGACTGAGATGAGGAGAAACTTCTTCACTCAGAGTTGTTAACCTGTGGAATTCCCCACCGCAGAGAGTTGTTGATGCCAGTTCATTGGATATATTCAAGAGAGAGTTAGATATGGCCCTTACGGCTAAAGACATCAAGGGATATGGAGAGAAAGCAGGAAAGAGGTACTGAGGTGAATGATCAGCCATGATCATATTGAATGTTGGTACAGGCTCGAAGGGCCGAATGGCCTATTCCTGCACCTATTTTCTATGTTTCTATGTTTCTATGAGACCTAGGGGTCACCTGTACACAACAGGTAACCAGGTATAAAAGGGAGCTCACCTTACTGTACCCTCACTCAGGAGCTGTAATAAATGGATTAAGGTCACCACAGTTCAAGTACAATACCTTGCCTCATGGAGTCAATACTAGAGTGCTTACAGACACAATAACACAGGAACAGGAGTCGGCCCATTCAGCCCCTCAAGCCATCAAGGGTGATAGTCTCAGGATAAAGGAGTCGACCATTTAGGAATGAGATGAGGAGAAACCTCTTCCCTCCTCGTCCTTCTCGACCTGTTCCCAGATCTCGGCTCGGAGACCAGGACACGAGAGACCTGAATCTCGTGCTGAATGTATGAAAAAGGATGAGTGACACATGGAGGTTACTCCCCCTCACAAGGACAGAAAGCCTGATAATATATAAGCATCGTTTGATACACTGGCGAGTTCAGGGTAAAAGGCGAGGCTATGTTCCTTGCCTCTGTCGTACAGAGAGTACCCAGGCTTCGGGCAACAGGACTGTTTATTTTTAAACTGAGTTTGTGGGTTATTGTGTGTGTGTCTGTGATGCCTTTCAGAAGATCTTCGCTCTACTGATGGTACTCCATCTATGTACAAGTGGCATTAGAGTTTGGTTCCCAATTTGCTCACACAGATGACTAATGTAGCTAAGTAATTATTTTTATTATGATTAAAAACACACTTCATTCAGGAAACTTCTGAAAGAAGTTGAATGGTGGACCGTACAATAACAATTGTTCACAGAGCCAAACTAATTGGAGCAGGCAGGGGTGTACAGCGGAGTGGTTGAAGTGGATTGCTTGCTTTTTTAAGTAATTTCGATGGAAGTTTTGATTATTCGATGCTTGTAGGATAACAATCAAGTGGGTGACTGTATCAAAAACATGCTCTTGACGCAGAGTAAAACAGCATCACTCAATGGAAAGAGAGGATATAAAGCCAAGTAACTGAGAGAAGGAGAGAGCAGGCAAACTAAAGACTATCCTAAGGTAAGGAGATTTCAATGTTACTGATATGAAAGAATTGGGATCCACAGATTACAAAGTCTGAGAAATGTTTTCATTTTCAACAAAGATATTTTTGTTCTGATTACCAATCCATTAAGAATATTACCGATTACCACTTTGCTTTGCTTCTTTGAGCCAATATTGTGCCGATCTCGGAGAGCAATGAAGATTTTAAAGCTGCACCACGCCACAAAACTTAATTTTGATATTTTTTAAAAACTCAGGCTTCTAAACAAAAATTAATTAGTGATTTGGTAAAACTAAGTGCCAACTAATCATTGGTGGATGGAAGAGCTCTTAAAATGCATTTCTGCAGGCTTGCACTGTTACTTACCTGAAAAGCTCATTAAAGTGTAGCACGGCTCCCTAACCGATTAGTACTGGGCTACATGTGTCTATACACAAATCTTTATCTTAATAGTTTATTCAGAGTAGCCTTGAATAAAGATCAGCCAGTCCCAATTGAATATTCTTTCCGGTTTTATAACAGAGGTAAACCAAGTGAATACACAGATGATGGAAGCCAAGTGCAAGATTCTGATGTGCTGAAACCCTATTCCGTCCACTCTTACTGTGTGTTGCTTCTGATCCAGGCAGAGCAAATGGGGCAAGACCTATGTGTTTAAAGGGTTTTGGCAAACATCAATTGGGTCAAGTGTGATAAAATTCCAAATGTTTGGAATTTCGTCTTATTTTCTTATTTTACAGGGGAAAGAACAGGGGAGCGGTTGCTCTTTCAGAGAGCCGGCACAGTCACGATGGGCTGAATGGCCTCATCCTGTGCTGAGCGCTTCTGTGACGTGTTTGCTGTGTCTACACGGGTAGTTTTTAACCCTATAGTAGACCGGGAGGTAGCACTGTGGGAGCTGCGGAGGGGGAAGCGTGTGTTTTTTTTACATTAAGTAAATGTCATTCCCGGGATGACAGGACTGACATATGAAGAAAGAAGGGATCGACTAGGCTTATATTCATTGGAATTTAGAAGAATGAGAGGGGATCTCATAGAAACATATAAAATTCTGACAGGACTGGACAGGTTAGATGCAGGAAGAATGTTCCCGATGTTGGGGAAGTCCAGAACCAGGGGTCACAGTATAAGGATGAGGGGGAAGTCATTTAGGACTGAGATGAGGAGAAATGTCTTCACTCAGAGAGTTGTGAGCATGTGAAATTCTCTACCACAGAAAGTTGTTGAGGCCCGTTCATTAGATATATTCAAAAGGGAGTTAGATGTAGCAGGAATGGGGTACTGAAGTTGCATGATCAGCCACAATCATATTGAATGGTGGTGCAGGCTCGAAGGGCCGAATGGCCTACTCCTGCACCTATTTTCTATGTTTCTATGTTTCTATTACTTTACAATCCCACTTATTCACTGCAAACATGTAACTTACTCTCAGCTATTGTACTTTCAGTATGGTTGGACATCAGTGCCTCGCAATGGTGTTCCTGCTCTTGTTGCTGTTTGCCTGCACTCACGGATCCCCTCTTAAAGCGATAGACTTACTCTCCCAAGGCGAGGTGGACAACCAGTGCTTTGCTGTCTCGTCAGTCGCCCTTGTTGAAACAAGACACATAAATGTGGTGGAAAGCGAGCAAGACCTGTGGAACTTCCTGATGTACCTGAGAGAGTCCAAGACACCCCAGCATAGATTCCTCTTCTGGGATTTGGCCCAGCTCTTCTGGGATGTCTACGTGGATTGCGTGCTGGCAAGAACTCATGGACTGGGCAAACGAGAAACCATCTCTGGCGAGAACGTCGTAATTCGAAGTTAATACAGGTAATTCTTCCACTTGCTTGCGTGCATGCAGAGAATATATAAGGAAACGGTTAATTAGACTGTCCCGAGGTTCGCTAATGGTGTACAGCTATTGATTAATCTTTATATTGTAGTAATAGTAACCTTTAACTTTTGCCTGTTTAGTGAGAAAGTATAAGTCAATTTAGATGCAGTGACCACTGAACTGCTGAATTAAGACTGACCTTAAAGCAACGGTCAGTTTAGAAAATAAACCTAATTGAAAAGACATTCCAGTGCAAAGGGAATAAGGGAATAAGGGAATAAGGGAATAAGGGGTTATGGGGTTATGGGGAGCGGGCAGGGAAGTGGATCTGAGTCCATGATCAGATCAGTCATGATCGTATTAAACGGCTCGAGGAGCCGTATGGCCTACTCCTGCTCCTATTTCTTATCTTCTTATGTTCTTATACTGCAGAGAACTTTAACCAGTTGCTAACAAATTCTGTAGAAGCCATCATAGGCAGTCCCTCAGGATCGAGGAAGACTTGCTTCCACTCTTAGTATGAGTTCTTAGGTGGCTGTACAGTCCAATACGAGAACCACAGTCTCTGTCACAGGTGGGACAGATAGTCATTGAGGGAAAGGGTGGGCAGGGAGTCTGGTTTGCCGCACGCTCCTTCCGCTGCCTGCGCTTGATTTCTGCATGCTTTCGGCGACAATACTCGAGGAGCTCAGCGCCCGCCCGAATGCACTTCCTCCACTTAGGGCGGTCTATGGCCAAGGACTCCCAGGTGTCAGTGAGGATGTCGCACTTTATCAGGGAGGCTTTGAGGGTGTCCTTGTAACGTTTCCTCTGCCCACCTTTGGCTCGATTGCCGTGGACGAGTTCTGAGTAGAGCGCTTGCTTTGGGAGTCTCGTGTCTGGCATGCGAACTATGTGGCCTGCCCAGCGGAACTGATCAAGTGTAGAAGTAAAACATCTGCGACTACATCATTCTTTTTAGAATGCAAGAGATTGGTATGGAATGGTACAGATGTATAATTAGAAAGAAAAAGGGCTCAATTTTTCCCATGCCGTTTTTTGACATATTGCCAGAGTTACGCCCGTTTTATTTTTGGCCCCAATTACTCCAAAAAATAAGTAGCAAGTTTCCCCGTTCTAATTTTTGAAATTGGCACTGAGCAGCCTGTCCTTTAGCTTCGGGGGTGGAACCGAATGTCTGCGCTGAAAAAAACGATGCCCCCCCTCCCCCCCTTCTGCGCATGCGCGGAAAAAAAAGACGCTTTTGACATGATTGCTATGGGCACGCATGCCAAGTACAGCTCCCAATCTGCATTCAGCCATTTTTAAAGAACCAGTTATGTGTGAGAACTTTAATTCTGATTGGGAAAATCAGAGCTGCAATACAGAGATGCAACGCAGCTCAAGGACCAAGAATTTCTCACAGGATGAAGTGGAGGCACTAGTTACTGTAATTGAGGCCAGATGGCACGAGCTGGACACCAACAGAGGTCACATAAAAGTTACAACAAAAGAAATAAAGAAACGCTGGAACCAACTTGCAAAAGATTACTGTGCAATGGTGACCACCCCGAGGTCTGGAGGCCAGTGCAAAAAGAAGTGGCAGGACCTTGATCAAGTAGTTAGTGTAAGTAATATTTTCATTTATTCAATGGAATTGCAATTATACATGTGACCATCTGTATATGTCCCACCCAGCAGAAAGACACCCTCTCTAAAAAGTTATATTTTCATCTTTGCAGAGGAAGGTGGCACACAACAAAAGGGAAAGAACTCTAACAGGAGGAGGCCTGGCAAATCTGCACCCACTGACACCCTTGGAAGAGAGGGTCGCTGCTTTGATGGGTCCTGACTGGAGAAAAGCAACTACCACTGCACAAGCTGGGCCCACACTCGAGGGAGAGGGTAAGTCCTGCAAATTCCAAAATCAGGCTTTGCTAAATGTTAAGCACTGCGTGGGCTAGCCATGTTTCGGTTCATGGGGATGTCTCCTTCAGCTACGCTTCAGTTGATGCAATGTGTTACCATTCATCGTGGTCCTTGAAATGAGCCTGCTGCCTGCGCTGTGTGAGCCTACTCATGCCACCCACCCTGACCCCTCCTCTGCTGCTAACCATTTGTCTGTTCTGTTATATTTTGCAAAACTTGAGGCCAACCCTGACGAGGCTGAAGCCAATGCAGAAGAAGATTCAGACGTGGACGAGCCTGAAGAGGAGAACATCTTCCAATCCCACCTTCCAGACCAAGAGCATGGGGGTGAGGGGGAGGAGGAAGGTGATGGATGAAGCCCCCACTGTTATTGTCACATTGGAGGAGGTGCAGGTGCCGCCCATTGAGGTGCCAGGCCCTTTTCCTTTGATAGTATGAGTGTTGCTGGGACATTCCATGGTTTCGCACAGTCCGAGACTGGGGATTCCAGTGAGGTGCAGCGAGGTACACCCAGGGCCCCACCGTCCGAGGCTGTGGGTCCCAGTGGGATGCAGCGAGCTACACCCAGGGTGAGGAGGGGACAGCGCTCTCCTTAGGTGCAGGATCTAACAGATGTGCTTCAGATGATGGCAATGAGTGCGGAGAGCATTGACCTTACGTGATCACTCCTGGACATCATCAGTGGGGTGGGTGATGAGGTATCGGACTGTCGGGAGAAGTAACAACACTCTCAAGAGAAATGGGAACACTGTCCAGGAACACGAGGAGGGAATAGCTTAGGCAGCTGATACAATGTTGGTGAACATGAGGGAGGGAATATCGCAGGTAGCTGATACACTGTCGGTGAACATGAGGGAGGGAATGTTGCAGGTCGTTGAGACACTGTCATGTCACATGAGGGAGGGAATGTCGGAGTTAGCTACTGCAATAAGGGAACACGCCCAGACTCCGCGCCCAAAAACAGAATCAACTGCCACTCCCACTCCAATCCCCAGACCAGCCTCTGAAGAGACCCAAGCCGGGCCTTCCACATTACCGCCTGCCCACGTCCCCCATCAACAAGTGCGCATTATCCGAGATGTTCGAAAGAATAAACTTGGTACCAACCCGAGAAACGCTGTACCACCACCTGCGGGCAGGGGTAGAGTCACCAAGACCAAGCGTAGCGGACAGTCTTAGAATAAACTGGAGGAGAGATGGGTGCAGCCTTTCTTTGCTGCTGCTGCTGTTGTTGTTATTATTATTGTTGTTCTTGAGCTGTTTTATGGCTTTGCCTACCTTGTACAGCATTGGGGTTTCACGGAGGTGGTGGCGGGTCGCATGCTGCGGGATGGAGTCGAGAACACTCGAGTCAAAAGCAGAGTCTCGATTGAGGAGATCTTCAAAGTGCTCCTTCCAATGGGCCCTGACAGCCTCGGTGTCCTTGATGAGCATTTCCCCGTTCTAAATATGGCGGAGAGGCGCTGTTGGCGCGGATACATGACCTCATCTCTCTCATTTGGAGGGAGGAGAACATACCAGGAGATCTCAGAGAGACAGTGATCGTGACCATCTTTAAAAAGGGGGACAAGTCCGACTGCGGCAACTACAGGGGAATCTCTCTGCTTTCAGCCACTGGGAAAGTTGTCGCTAGGGTTCTCCTCAACCGTCTTCTCCCTATGGCCAAGGAGCTCCTCCCGGAATCACAGTGCAGATTTCGTCCCCTACGGAGCATAACAGATATGATTTTTGCAGTGCGACAGCTGCAGGAAAAATGCAGGGAACAGCACCAGCCCTTATACATGGCCTTTTTCGATCTTACAAAGGCCTTTGACACTGTCGACCGTGAGGGCTTATGGAGCATCTCCTCCGTTTTGGATGCCCTCAAAGGTTTGTTAACACCCTTTGCCTGCTCCACAGTGACATGCAGGCCGTGATCCTTACCAGCAGTTCCAATCCACGTCCAGACTGGAGTCAAACAGGGCTGCGTCATCGCTCCAACCCTCATCTCAATCTTCCTCGCTGCCATGCTCCACCTCACAGTCAACAAGCTCCCCGCTGGAGTGGAACTAAACTACAGAACCCGTGGCAAGCTGTTTAACCTACACCGCCTCTAGGCCAGGTCCATGATCACCCCAACCTCTGTCGTTGAACGGCAGTACATGGACGATGCCTGCGTCTGCGCACATTCTGAGGCTGAACTCCAGGATGTAGTCGATGTATTTACCGAGGCATATGAAAGCATGGGCCTTACACTTAACATCTGTAAGACAAAGGTCCTCCACCAGCTTGTCCTCGCCGCACAGCAAAGCCTCCCCAGTCATCAAGATTCATGGCGCGGCCCTCGAGAACGTGGACCACTTCCCATACCTCGGGAGGCTTTTATCAACAAAGGCAGACATTGATGCGGAGATCCAGTGCGCCAGTGCAGCCTTTGGCTGCCTGAGGAAAGGAGTGTTCGAAGACCAGGCCCTCAAATCTACCATGGTCTATAGGGCTGTAGTAATACCCACCCTCCTGTATGGATCAGAGGCATGGACGTTGTACAGAAGACACCTCAAGTCGCTGGAGATATATCACCAATGATGTCTCTGCAAGATCCTACAAATCCCCTGGGAGGACAGACACACCAACATCAGTGTCCTCGCCCAGGCTAACATCCCCAGCATTGAAGCACTGACCACACTCAATCAGTTTCGCTGGGCAGGCCATACAGTTCGCATGCCAGACGCGAGGCTCCAAAGCAATTGCTCTACGCGGAGCTCCTTAGCGGCAAACGAGCCAAAGGTGGGTAGCGGAAATGTTACAGGGACACCCTCAAAGCCTCCCTGATAAAGTGCGACATCACCACTGACACCTGGGAGTCACTGGCCGAAGACCGCCCTAGGTGGAGAAAGTGCATCCGGGAGGGCGTTGAGCTCTTCGAATCTCAACGTCACGAGCGTGAAGAGGTCAGGTGCAGGCAGCGGAAGGAGCGTGTGGCAAATCAGTCCCACCCCGCCCCCTTCCCCTGAAGAATGTCTGTCCCACCTGTAACAGGGTCTGTGGCTCTCCTATTGGACTGTTCAGCCACCAAAGGACTCACTTTAGGAGTGGAAGCAAGTCTTCCTCGATTCCAAGGGACTGCCTATGATGATGATGATATTATTGTTGTTGCTGTTGTAACTGTTCTCAAATTAAACGTTTTTTGTAAGTTATGTAAATTTACAAGTTTAAAAGTTAGTAAATGATCTTAAAGTTTGTAGGTGATTGTAACTGAAAACTTTAAAGTTTGATACAAGAATATTTTATTAAAATTAAGTTAAGTGCAAATAAGTGCTTGTTAAACTTTTGAATAAAATATATTTTAAATTATAACTGAATCATTTCCATTATTTGTTGCATTATTAACACAACTTTTTGAAGTAAAGAAGAATCATTTCCATTATTTGTTCCAGTAACACAACACAACATTACGGAACAGGTCCAAACAGTAAACATGGTCCATTTGGAATAGTTGCCACTGAGTCTTCAGGCAGCAAAACATTCACGGATGAGCTGCTGGCACAAGGCTCGAGCAATCGTTGAAGGGGCATGACGGCCTGTCCTCCTCCGGGTTCAGGTAGTTGCATGGCTTCCTCGTCTTTGTCTTCGTCTTCCTCCTCCTCATCATCATCTGCATCTTCCTCCTCATCATCAGCCACTCTCACCTCAGATGGGTCTTCTACTACCAGGTGCTCTTGCCTCATGATGACTAAGTTATGCAGCATGCAGCACACAACAGTGAACTGACCGACAATCTCAGGGGAGTATTGCAAGTAGCCTCCGGAATGATCCAGGCATCGGAAACGCTGTTTCAATATGCCAATGGTCCTCTCTATGATACTGCGCGTCGCAATGTGTGACATATTGTATTGACGGTCAGCTTTCATCCGGGTTACACATCGGGGCGTCATGAGCCAGGTGACGAGGCCGTACCCTTTGTCTCCCAGCAGCCAGCTCTGCCCTTCTGGCTGCTGTTGAAACATGGCAGATATAGCGCTCTCATGTAGGATGAACGCGTTATGGGGCTCCAAGGGTATCTTGCATCAACTGACATGATGCGATGCATGTCGTCACACACGAGCTGCACCTTAATGGAGTTGAAGTCTTTTCTGTTCCTGTACATCTCGGAATCCGCCAAAGGTGGGTACAATTAATGCAGCCCTGTACCTTTGGGAAGCCAGCAAACCTGGAGAAGCCCACAGCCCTTTCACGCATTGCCTAGGCGGTCATGGGGAACTTTATGTAGTCATTCCTCCGGGAATATAGTGCAGCAGTCACCTGCCGAATGCAGATATGTGTTGGATGTTGAGAAATGGTGCACACATCCCTAGTTGTGGCCTGGAACGATCCAGATGCATAGAATGAAAGTGCAGCTGTAACCTTCACTTCAACTGACAAAGCAATCCTCCTGACACTTCTAGGTTGCAGGTCTGCTTTTACTAACTCACAGATCTCGGTTACAACTTCTTTGCAGAAACGCAGCCTTCTTACACAGTCTGTATCACTCAGGTGCAGGTATGAATGCCTGTCTCGATATACCCGACGTGGGTAAGGCCTCCTGCCCATCATCGTACGAGCTCTGAGGTTCTTCATGCGATGACATCGAATCAATTGTCTCCTCCACAGCACCATCATACAGAAGGCTTGCACGAGGCATGGCATTGTCAATATTGCCCCAGGATTAAATTGTATCTTTGGAAGAAGCTCAAAACAGCAGGACAAGTTTCTTTGTTGTCTCTCTCCCCAAGGTTGACGCCCTAGTATGGACCACGCCCAGGTCTGAGCTTGCTTAGATCGGGAAGCCCCCCTACCCCAGGCTTCATTTGATGCTGCATGCTGCCTAGTGTAAAGCATCTAATGCCTTCAGTTCACCTACCAGCCCCCTCACCCCACCTGGGCTTTGTTTGACACTGTTTGCTGCATAGTGTAAGGCTTCTCATCCCTTTAGTTTGACTTCCACCTCCCCCCAGGCTTCTTTTGAAGCTGAGCCCCTAGCCCGGACGAGGGAGTGATTCTGCCGGCCAACGCTCCGACCCTCGACCCTGGTTTGGAGACGTTCGGTGATGGCGTGGCATTTTTTTTTTATCCAAAATTAAAGAATTGCATGAAACTTCCATCTTCTGCATTTTCAATTGGAAAAAATGAAGCTTCATGATTAACGTGTTCTTGACTCCCTCCAAAACTTTGCCTAGAAACAATGGCGTATTTCTGCGTCGATTTTTTAATGTGCACTGGTTCTACTTAAGTGCCCAGAAGGTTTTTTGGGGGTGGTCACATACGTCGTCCTAGGAAAAATGTAAGTTGGCCAAACTTGCATAAATGTGAAAAACTGCCGCAGACATCAGGTTACGCAGGTTATGACGCAAAAAAAAAACGGATCTAATAAAATCGTAACTAACTGAGCGCACAATCTTTGGGGAAACTTGGATTTTTAAATTTAGGCCAAAAAATGCCGCATTGGCCAAGAAAACGCTGCAAATCGCTGGGGAAAATTGAACCTAAAGTCTTGGATTTATATAGCACCTTTCCCAACCACTGGACATCACTATTGTAATGTGAGAAACGTAAGAACATGAGAAATTGAAGCAGGAGTAGAATAGAATTATTGAATGGTCCTGGGCCAATATTTATCCCTCAATTAACATAACAAAACTGATTACCTGGTCATTATCACATTGCTGTTTGTGGGAGCTTGCTGTGTGCAAATTGACTGCCGCTTTTCCTTCATTGGCTGTAAAGCGCTCTGGGACATCCGGTGATCGTGAATGGTGCTATATAAATGCAAGTCTTTCTTTAAAACATCCCAAGGCGCTTCACAGGAACATTATCAGACAAAACATAGCACGGAGCCACATTACAACAGGTGACCAAAAGCTTGGTCAAAGAGATAGGTTTTAAGGAGCACCTAAGGAGAGGTTTAAGGAGAGAATTCCAGAACTTAGGGCCAAGACGGCTGAAAACACAGCCGCCAATGGTGTGCAATGGAAATCGAGGTTGCACAAGAGGCCAGATTTAGAGGAACACAGAGTTCTTGGAAGGTTGTAGGGCTGGAGGAGGTTGCAGAGATATTGCTAAGCCACACGAAAGCTGGCTAGACTCAAGTAGGGAGAGTGTGTGCACACTAAAACAAAAACTCTATCCGTGTGGATCTCTCAGTTTGGTGGTGGGTTTCTGCATCTGCCAAGACACTCGACCGACCTCCAAAAAAGTGCGTTTTATAGCCCTGAGCATTTCTAGGCATTACAGCAGACATTCATCAAGCCTGTAGTTTTCAGGCCTCTGCTGTGCCAAAACATCTACAACGTTTTGTATTAGAGAAAAAAATCTGACGTCCTTATAAGGAAACGATATATGTCACACATTTTATTTCACATTTTTTATTCATTAATCAGAAACGCAGTCTGATATTTATTAGAAGCCTCTCATTTTCACCAAGATTTTTTGACTCTTAATAGTTTTAATACTGTTTAAACTTGCTATAGTTTGACAGATTTGAAATGATAAAAAAAAATAAGGTAACTGAACATAAGAATTAGGAACAGGAGTAGGCCATCTAGCCCCTCGAGCCTGCTCCGCCATTCAACAAGATCATGGCTGATCTGGCCGTGGACTCAGCTCCACTTACCCGCCCGCTCCCCATAACCCTTAATTCCCTTATTGGTTAAAAATCTATCTATCTGTGATTTGAATACATTCAATGAGCTAGCCTCAACTGCTTCCCTGGGCAGAGAATTCCACAGATTCACAACCCTCAGGGAGAAGAAATTCCTTCTCAACTCGGTTTTAAATTGGCTCCCCCGTATTTTGAGGCTGTGCCCCCTAGTTCTAGTCTCCCCGACCAGTGGAAACCACCTCTCTGCCTCTATCTTGTCTATCCCTTTCATTATTTTAAATGTTTCTATAAGATCACCCCTCATCCTTCTGAACTCCAACGAGTAAAGACCCAGTCTACTCAATCTATCATAATTAGGTAACCCCCTCATCTCCGGAATCAGCCTAGTGAATCGTCTCTGTACCCCCTCCAAAGCTAGTATATCCTTCCTTAAGTCAGGTGACCAAAACTGCACGCAGTACTCCAGGTGCGGCCTCACCAATACCCTGTACAGTTGCAGCAAGACCTCCCTGCTTTTGTACTCCATCCCTCTCGCAATGAAGGCCAACATTCCATTCGCCTTCCTGATTACCTGCTGCACCTGCAAACTAACTTTTTGGGATTCATGCACAAGGAGGCCTCCGCGTAGGACTGCTCCTGGGCACGGCCAAGGGTGCCATCAGCCGGTCCAGGCAGCGGGCGGTCGAGGGAGTCGTTCAACCTGACTGCCTGCCTCTCTTCCGCTCTTACATCCGGTCCAGGGTGTCCTTGGAGATGGAGCACGCGGTGTCCACCGGTACGCTCGCGGCCTTCCGCGAGAGGTGGGCACCGGAGGGACTGGAGTGCATCATCACGCCCGGCAACCAAATTTTAATTTGATTTTACGTTTTAAAGTTTAATTTGTTTTAATTGCCGGTGCTTTTAGTGTCCCCCTCCCCTTTTATAGGGGGCACTGGGAAAATTTGATTTTAGCGCCCCAAAAAAAAACCAAAAAACAAAAAAAAAAGGGGCCTTGAAAATGTCTGCTGTGTCACCCAGGTCGGGTGGCACCGTTTAATGTTTTTATGTTTTGCAGGTAAACTCAAAAGAGTTTCATGCACAAGGATCCCCCTCCCCTTTTATAGGGGGCACTTGGAAAAATGTGATTTTAGCGCCCAAAAAAAAACCAAAAAGAAAAAAGAAAAACAAAAAAAAAACCACAAAAAAGGAAAAAAAAAAAGGGGTCTTGAAAATGTCTGCTGTGTCATCCAGGGCGGGTGGCACAGTTTAATGTTTATGTTTTTTTTCAGGTAAACTCAAAAAGAGTTTCATGCACAAGGACCTCCAGGTCCCTCTGCACCGCAGCATGATGTAATTTCTCCCCATTCAAATAATATTCCCTTTTACTGTTTTTTTTTCCAAGGTGGATGACCTCACATTTTCCGACATTGTATTCCATCTGCCAAACCTTAGCCCATTCGCTTAACCTATCTAAATCTCTTTGTAGCCTCTCTGTGTCCTCTACACAACCTGCTTTCCCACTAATCTTTGTGTCATCTGCAAATTTTGTTACACTGCACTCTGTCCCCTCTGATTAAACTGAAGACAGCTATGTGTACTGGGCAGTATGTAATATGGGTAAAAATGCATTCGCTGATGTAACGTTTACAATTCTGATTGGGTTTGACATGGAGGCTATATATCGGAAATCGGCGCGGTCCCAGTCTGCAAGACCATCAGCAGGCCGGAGCCATCAGAGGGAGCAGCGTGCGGTGATGGCTGCAAAGTCAGCTCGCTGATTGCAGTGCGGGCAGGCACAGCTGGAGAGGCGAAGGAGCGGCAAGAGTCTATAGAGGGAACTGACCGGGACCCAGGAGAGGCGTGAATTTGGGGCCCAGAAGAGGCGAGGGCCCAGGGGCAGCACGGGCCAGCCCACACTGCGCTATGTGTGTGCACTAGGTCCGTGCAGCAGAGCTGGTCTCCAGTCGTCTTGGGTAACCCTTGCCACTGGACCAAGACCTAGCTCTGTCAAGCCCGTGTGGTGGCTGGTATGCAACGGTCACCACACGTTAAAAAAATCCAAGCACAGGCATCTTCCACCCTTCAAGATTTAGTTTGGGATCTGGAATATTAGGTCCTTCATTGAAACATCTGTGATCTCATTCCTTTTTGGCCTGGAAGCAAGTCATCCTCGCTTCGAGGGACTGCCTTTGATGATGATATTTATCAGATAGTCATTTAACCCTAGGTCGCTGCACTAATGGAGCTGGTCAGTGGGGAAATAATGGCTCGGATTTTCCGGGGCCTACGTGGTCGTAAGTGCGCAGGTTCCAGTTTTGCGCACGTGATGTGCCTGCATGAAAACCTGGAACCAGCGATCTGTCAAGATTTTGCTGGGCAGATTGTATGAATGCAAAGGAAATGGACTTCGCTGGTGGAGGGTTGGGCTATTTGCCCAGTGAATGCCCACGAAGCTCTTAAGCCTGATAAAAGCAGGCATAAAGTCTATTTTTACCTGCCTAATTACATTTTTTTTTAAATCATTCAAAAACCTTTAAAAAGTAGTTTAGCTTATTTTTGGCTCCTTTTAAAAAAATGTTAAATTTATTTTTCAAAGTGTTAGATTTTTGTTTTAAATGTTTAATTAAATTGTAATTTAATTAATTTTTAAACGTGGGATAATGTATATTTAGTTAAGTGGGGTGAAAGTGTGTGTTTTTAGGGGATTCCTGATATCCTTATGGGGATTCCGTATGTAAATAGATTCTCTATAAGCATAACAGGAATCTCCTTTTGTCATTGGTTGGGCCAGCCCATGTGATCTCAGGGACACTTGCGAACCGCCTGCTCCCCCGGGTTACGTGGGCCTTTAGGCAGGCCTATGCCCACAGGCCCAGGACCGCGAGGGTCTGAAGCTCCGGAGGCAGCAGGTAGGTGCGAAGTTTTCTTGCGGTTCGGCAGCAAGCGCCCGCGGAAAGCCTCCGACCGCAATTTCCAGCCCAATGATTGCATCACTAATCACATTTCCTTCCTCCTTCTTCCAAAACAGCAACATTTGTGATGCCGAAGAGTCACTGTGAAGTGAAGCAAGTTTCAAAATAAGGAACCAAGTCGTCATAGCATCAACTTTTTAATTCAAATTGTTTCAGAACCTCCGTTTTATAATTGCATGTGGTCATTGCTTGCTCTTGTCGTCTCGCTATAAAATTCTGAATTTCACAATCAAGGCTGGAATAAAACAGGAAAATTAAATATCAACTGTTTTATAATGTATAGGAACATATTTTTGCTATAAATGCCCTTGTGTAAAGCAGAGAACCAGAAAAATCTATACCCGCTTTAGTTTGTTTTTTTATTATTTTGAATCTGGCCTCCCACATTCTACACTACGTAAACTAGAGGTGATCCAAAACTCGGCTGCCCATGTCCTAACTCACACCAAGTCCTGCTCACCCACTCCCCTGTGCTCGCTGACCAACATTGGCTCCTGGTTAGGCAATGCCTCGATTTCAAAATTCTCATCCTTGTTTACAAATCCCTCCATGGCCTCGCCCCTCCCTATCTCTGTAATCTCCTTCAGCCTCGCAACCCCCCCCCCCACCCCGAGAAATCTGCACTCCTCAAATTCTGGCCTCTTGAACATCCCTGATTATAATCGCTCAACCATCGCTGGCCGTGCCTTCAGCTGCCTGGGCCCCAAGCTTTGGAACTCCCTCCCTAAACCTCTCCGCCTCTCTACCTCTCTTTCCTCCTTTAAGACGTTCCTTAAAACCTACCTCTTTGACCAAGCTTTTGGTCACCTGCCTTAATTTCTTCTTTTGTGGCTCGGTATCAAATTTATCTGCTTTGTCTTGTAATACTACTGTGAAGCGCCTTGGGACATTTTACTATGTTAAAGGTGCTATATAAATACAAGTGGTTGTTGTTTCAGAGTATCTGCATACTACACAATTTCCCTGTTAAGACAAGTGTACCTCACATTTGTACTTTTGCTGTGATTATCAAAAATATTGATGCCATAAATTGATTTATATATAACGTGATCATTCGTATATTAAAATTAGCTATTTTCTTTACATTTTTTTAGGACTGCCCTGTTCTAGTTAGATATATTATACAATGCAAAGCAAACTACATTAAGCAGGCCACATTGGAGCATGTTACACTTGGGCATTTTAAGCAGTGGTTTATGCAAATGAGCTTTTATAAGAACATAAGAATTAGGAGCAGGAGTAGGTTATACGGCGCCTTGAGCCTGCTCCGCCATTCAATAAGATCATGGCTGATCTTCGACCTCAACTCCACTTTCCCATCCTATCCCCATACCCCCTCGAGTCCAAAAATCTATCTATCTCAGCCTTGAATATACTCAACGACTCAGCATCCACAGCCCTATGGGGCAGAGAATTTCAAAGATTCACAACCCTCTGAGTGAAGAAAGTCCTCCTCATCTCAGTTTTAAATGACCGACCCCTTATCCTGAGACTATGCCCCTAGTCCTAAACTCTCCAGCCAAGGGAAATAACCTTTCAGTATCTACCCTGTCAATCCACCTCAGAATTTTATGTGTTTCAATGAGATCACCTCTCATTCTTCTAAACTTCAGAGAGTATAGGTCAATCTCTCCTCATTGATTCCTGGGATGGGAGGGTTATCCAATGTCAGAAATCTTCATTGCACCACCTCCAAGGCATGCATGTCCTTCCTCAGATAAGGCGACCAAAACTGTGCACAGTACTCCAGATGTGGTCTCACCAAAGCTCTGTACAATTGTGGTAAGGTTTCCTTACTCTTGTACTCCAACCCCCTTTCAATAAAGGCCAACATGGCATTGACCTTCCTAATTGCTTGCTGTACCTGCACGCTAGCTTTCTGTGTTTCCTGTATGTGGTCAACTAACTCTCTGACACCAAATTTAAGTTTCTCATCATTTAAAAAATATTATGTTTTTCTATTCTTCCTACCAAAGTGAATAACCTCACAGTTCCCCACATTATACTCCATCTGCCACTTTGTTGCCCATTCACTTAACTTGTCTATATCCCTTCCTCACAGCTTTCGTTCCCAGCAAACATGCCTACCAGGTGGGCCCAGGCTACATAGAGAAGACTGATGTATCGCCAGCAAACTTGGATACATTGCATTCGGTCCCTTCATCCAAGTCATTAATATAGATTGTAAATAGCTGAGGCTCCACCACTGATTTTTGATGCACCCCATTAGTTAACAGCCTGCCAACTGGAAAATGATCCGTTTATCTCTACTCTTGTTTTCTGTCTGTTAACCAATCCTCTATCCATGCTAATCTATTACGCCAACCCCATAAGCCCTATCTTACTTACCAACCTTTTATGTGGCACCTTATCGAATGCCTTTTGGAAATCAAAATGTACTACATCCACTGGTTTCCCCTTATCTACCTTGTTAATTACATCCTCAAAAACCTCTAAATTTGTTGAACACAATTTTCCTTTCAAAAAGCCACTTTGTCTCTGCCTAATCATATTATGATTTTCTAAGTGCCTTGTTACCACTTCCTTAATAATGGATTCCAGCATTTTCCCGACGACTGATGTCAGGCTAATTGGCCTGTAGTTCCCTGTTTTCTCTCTCCCTCCTTTCTTGAATAGCAGGGTTATATTCTCTACCCTCCAATCCACTAGGACAGTTCTAGAATCTAGGGAATTTGGGAAGATCACAACCAATGCATCCACTATCTCTGCAGCCACCTCTTTTAGAACCCTAGGATGTAGGCCATCAGGTCCAGGGGATTTGTCGGCTTTTAGTCCCATTAGTTTCTCAAGTACTTTTTCTTTACTGATATTAATTACTTTAAGTTCCTCACTCTCATTAGCCCCTTGGATCCTCTCTATTTTTGATATGCCCTTTGTGTCTTCTACTGTGAAGATACAAAATATTTGTTTAATATCTGCCAATTTCTTGTTCTCGATTATAATATCTCCTGCCCCAGCATCTAAGCGACCAGGACATACTTTTGCTACTCTCTTCCTTTTTACATACTTGTATATGCTCTTACACTCTGTTTTTATATTTCTTGCTAGTTTACACATATTCTGTTTTCTCACATCAATTTTTTGGTCATCCTTTGCTGGTTTCAAAGCTCTCCCAGTCCTCAGGCTTACTACTGTTCTTTGCAACATTATAAGCCTCATCTTTTAATCTAATACTATCCTTAACTTCTTTAGTTAGCCACGGATTGATCACTTTTCCCACGGAGTTTTTATTTCTCAATGGAATGTATATTCATTCATAATTTTGGAATATTTCTTTAAATATTTGCCACTCCTTATTGACAGTCATACCTTTTAATATAATTCCCCAATCTACCTTAGCCAACTCACCCTTCCGACCTATGTAATTGACTTTATTTAAGTTTAACACTCTTATTTCGGATTTAAGTATTTCACTCTCAAACCCAATGCGAAATTCTATCATATTATGATCACTCTTCCCCTTACTAATTAACCCTGTCTCATTACACAATTCATTTATGTAAAAAAAAAAGCAAGACCTTTCACATGTTCCAAAATTAAAATCCAGCAAGACTTCAGGATATCTCTTTATTCTAATAATGGGGCTAAATTCGGTAGTTTGCACCAATCGATGCAATGGCATGCGGTTATCACCTCCTGAAAACTTCAATGGCATGATGGGAGCAGCGCTACGCACTCCAACACCACTCACGCGATGACATCATCGAGCGTGCAACGTCCACTTGGTGTCACGGCGGCAAAATTGAACTGGATCGCCTGCTTTACTGGCGGGCGCTGTTCCTGACAGGGAAAGCAGTCGGTACATCGGTGATCTCGGGGCGGAGAGCGAGGTAAGTTGCGAAATTTAATGTATTTAACTTCTATTTGTTTATGGCAGCAGTGGGGAAGTGTGGGTGTAGGTCATTGAAATTTTCACTAACATTTTTTTTCTCATCTTCATGCCAGCATCCTAGCAGCAAAACATTGAGTGGGCCAGCTGCGCTATCGCTCCATTGGCGCCCGAGGACCAGTGTGGAACGCTTCTCTTAGCGCGCCGCTCTCCTCTTTGGGGAAAACTGGATTTCGTACTTTGAGGCGGTAGACATCGCCCGGCACTAAAGTTAGCGGCCAGGCGGTGTCACCGTCTCAATGCGGGCAGCACCGAATTTCCACCCCATCTATCTTGGACCAGCTGCCTTCCTTGAAATGACATCTTGTGTTCCCAGTCACGTAAAAACGATCATTTCTACCTGTACTTGTAATCCTCAATGCTGTACCTAACAAGCTGTGTTAAAGTGTTAGCATAGCATTAACTACTTTATCCACAATGTTCTTTGTGCAGAATATTTTAATGTTCCACGCTGTAGTTTTACAAATTTATAAGAGTTAGGTTTGTTTTTAATCATATGCTTTTGTGTTTCAAATAAATTCCATTATAACACCAGCACAAAATGTAGTCACTGGTGTAGTTTGTTGCCCCTTCTGCAAAAACATAAAATACGAACACAAACTACTTCCTCCGTCTCTTAAATTTTTATATGTTATAAACGTCAAGCAGCATTACTTAAAATATACTTCAGCTCACAATTATCATTTGAAAAAAGTGTGCTATTAATAGAAAACTGATTTCAGAGCGAATACTGGATTAACATGGTTTCCAGCAGTGACGGCACGTCTGTATTCTGCATGCTGTATAAAACAGTCTACACCACACAACAAAAATAAAGTACGGTCTACGCAAGACATTGCGGTAGAAATTGACGTACGTTGTGCCCGATTATCGGGTGTAAAGACTACACTAATTCCAAGTCTAAAGCATCTTAGTTATCAAGATAGGTTAAAAAAGCTGGGACTCTTTACCTTAGAGCAGCGTAGCCGAGGGGGGGATATGATTGAGGTTTATAAGATAACGAAGGGAATAGATGGTGTTCCAGCTGACAGTTTATTTCAATTAAATGGGTTAGGTAGGACCAGGGGGCACAAATTTAAGTTGTATAGGGCTAGATCTAGGTTAGGTGTCAGGAGGTGGTTCTTTCCCCAGAGAATAGTGGACCTCTGGGACAAGCTGCCGTTTCATGTGGTGGATACAGACTCGCTGAATTCCTTCAAGCAAAAGCTGGATTTATTTCTGGCTGCGGCGGAGATCACCTCTTACAGAAGGTAGGTACTGCAGGGAATTCACAACCAGCGTGATCTCCTGGACTAGTTTCGATCGCCTAAATGGGTCGGAGAGGAATTTCCAAGATTTCTTTTCCCCAAATTTGGCCTGGGTTTTTTAAATCTTTTTTTTAAACCTCTCCTCCAGGAGATCACATGGTTTGGGGTGGGGTGGAGTGTATATGTTGTGATACACAAGGTATCACAATTATGTGGGACAGGCTCGATGGGCCAGATGGTCTTTCCCTGTCCGCCATTGTTAGTATGGTTGTAAAACGGGTGCATCGTTGAACAATTTAGCAGTGGGACGACCCACGCCCAATCCGAGATGTGCCAACCTACTGCTAAATTTGTCAAGCCCATTTTTGAGGTGCCCTGGTCATTTGCCTAAAACAGGCATTAGCCACCTTGCCAAACCTTATTTTATAATCGCAGCCATCCAGCCAGAGAGGAAATAAATCCAACTATTTAAATTTGTAGTTCGCTAAAACTCCAAGATGCGAATATTTTGAGCCCTTTCGAATATGTAACACTGCTTAAAGCAGACACTGCATGCCGTACAATTGACCCAATAACCACTAAGTAGTGCTGAAACTCCATTAAAAAAAATTGTGCTCATTTTAAAGGGATTGTTCAATCACATTTTAAATCTACATCAGAAACTAGTGCTTGAAAAGTGTATATCTTATAAGGTAATAATTCCAAATCAGAGGAGTACTTATTCAAGTATTTGATTATTTTGAATCATTCCAGGCTATTTCCATTGGAGATTATTCTAAATGGTGAAATGGTAAAAGCAATGGAGTGATTTGATTGAAGTTTTCAGGATATTAAGGGGAACAGATAGGGTAGATGAAGAGAAACTTTTCCCGCTGGTTGGGGAGTCTGGGACTAGGGGACAGAGTCTAAAAATTAGAGCCAAACTGCTCAGCAGTGAAATTAGGAAACACCTTTACACACAACGGGTGGTAGAAGTTTGGAACTCTCCTCCGCAAATGGCAATTGATGCTAGATCCATTGTTAATTTTAAATCCGAGATTGTTAGATTTTTGTTAACCAAAGGTATTAAGGGATATGGGGCAAAAACGGGTATATGGAGTTAGGTCGCAGATCCTCCATGATCTCACTGAAATCGGAACAGGCTCGTGGGGCTGAATGGCCTCCTCCTGTTCGGATTTTAGAGAGGCACCATTCCTGAAAGCACTTGAAAACAATGACCAGATTGATCAAAATCCACCAATATAAACTTGAATTTATATAGCGCCTTTAACGTAGTGAAATGTCCCAAGGCGCTTCACAGGAGTATTAGGAGATAAAAAATTTGACACCGAATTGCACAAGCAGAAATTTGCGCAGGTGACCAAAAGTTTGGTCAAAGTGGTATGTTTTAAGGAACGTCTTAAAGAAGGAAAAAAAGGCAGAGAGATTTAGTGAGGGGGTTCCAGAGCTGTGGCCTAGGTAACAGAAGGCACGGCCACCAATGGTTGAGCGGTTATAATCAGGGATGCTCAAGGGGCCATAATTAGAGGTGCGCAGACATCTCGGGGGGTTTGTGGGGCTGGAGGAGATTAGAGATAGGGAGGGGTGAGGCCATGGACAGATTTGAAAATAAGGATGAGAATTTTGAAAATTGACATTTTTAAACAGCTCTGGAATGCATCATTCTATGTAAAATGATTTCTCCTCTGAACAAAGATTTGGATATGGTTCTTTAACTTCGGAGTTAAAACTCATTATAGTTGCAAAATGCCCCAATAATTGATCGCTGTGATTATCTAGTAAGCATTTCTCCAGACCATTAAAGGATTGAATAAGGGTAACTGTTTGGTATTTAGATCCAGTTTACCAAACACTTTATCATGCAATTAAAATGGATCTAATTTTAAAAAAAAGATTATAGTACGTGAAAATCTGAAAACGCTGTATTTATTTAACTTTAGAGTCAGCAATGCACATGATCTAAAAACTCTGCTATAGAAACCCTGCAGTAATTATAGGCCTTAACTAACCATTGTATCTTTCTTCTGGCTGCTTGGTGTTGTTGCCCAGTTTACTTTGACCTCTTTACCCATTATTTTACAGCCAGCCAATGCAGCTGCTGCATCCCTATGCTCATAAAATTCCACAAAGCATTATGGATCATTGCTTGAATGCTGCAAAACAAAAAATCCAAAGAAGAAAGATATAAGGCAATGTCCTCATTCATTAACATCGCTTCAATAGTTTACCATTTAAGCTGGCAACCTGCAAGATGTAAGCATTCCCAATATATCAGTCTAGTGAACCTTCGCTGCACTCCCTCAATAGCAAGAACGTCATTCCTCAGGTTAGGAGACCACAATATTCCGGGTGTGGCCTCACCAAGACCCTGTACAACTGCAGTAAGACCTCCCTGCTCCTATACTCAAATCCTCTAACTATGAAGGACAACATACCATTTGCCTTCTTCACCGCCTGCTGTACCTGCATGCCAACTTTCAATGACTGATGAACCATGACACCCAGGTCTCGTTGCACCTCCCCTTTTCCTAATTTGCTCCCATTCAGATAATATTCTGCCTTCATGTTTTTGCCCCCAAAGTGGATAACCTTACATTTATCCACATTATACTGCATCTGCCATGCGTTTGCCCACTCACCTAACCTGTCCAAGTCACCCTGCAGCCTCTTAGCATCCTCCTCACAGCACACACCGCCACCCAGCTTAGTGTCATCTGCAAACTTGGAGATATTACACTCAATTCCTTCATCTAAAATCATTAATGTATATTGTAAATAGCTGGGGTCCCAGTACTGAGCCCTGCGGCACTCCACCAGTCACTGCCTGCCATTCTGAAAAGGACCCGTTTATCCTGACTCTCTGCTTCCTGTCTGCCAACCAGTTCTCTATCCGCATCAGTACATTACCCCAAATACCATGTGCTTTAATATTGCACACCAATCTCGTGTGGGACCTTGTCAAAAGCCTTTTGAAAGTCCAAATACACCACATCCACTAGTTCTCCCTTGTCCACTCTACCAGTTACATCCTCAAAAAATTCTAGAAGATTTGTCAAGCAGGATTTCCCTTTCATAGATCCATGCTGACTTGGACTGATCCCGTCACTGCTTTCCAAATGCGCTGCTATTTCATCTTTAATAATTGATTCCAACATTTTTCCCACTACTGATGTCAGGCTTGAAAAAAATGCAAAATTCACAAGAAACCTCCCTGTGTTTGGGTTCATTCGAAAGGAAATTTAATTTGGGACTATCTACCGAAAAGTTTGGAACTCTAAAGTGCTTATGGAAGAAACTACGAACTTTAATAGAATTTTGGATTTTAAAAGACAAATTCAAGGCTGTGGGCGGACCTATGGAGCTAGCAAGAGACAGTCTAATTAAGTAAAGCTACCTGGGTGTGAGAACTGAGTTAACCTGTCTGGAAGATTGAGTATTTGAAAATCCTTCACCACAAGAGACATTAACATCATAAAATCACCCAGAGGTAGCTCCCCATCAACATGGGTCTGGACAACCATTTCAGCATATACATCACAAAGAGGCCCAATCCAGCCAGTATGCGAAAGACTAAGCACAAAAGGACATTGCAATTACCAAACTAATATTTCCATCAGGAAACAGTTTTCGAACATCAACCCACCCAAGACATATCAACTTTTAATGAGCCCAACAAAATATTACAAAGAACCAAGCCCGCCAAATTTATACAAAGGATTGTGAACAGATTGCGCGGCAAGATTAGAACCACTGAAATCATATAACTGGCCACTGTTTTCAACAGAGGTGAGAGGGGTGGTTGCTAGTTAGCTACAAGGCTGCCACTACCTCATCAAGAAAAGGAGAGAAACCAACACGACAGTTGTAAACTAACTTCTCCAGCCTCGAAGTCCTAAAGGAAGGAAGAACATCACCATCGACCATTAACTATCAAAAGGGTTGGTAAGCATAAATCCCTGCCTACCCTGGAGTCTAACCTAGTTAGAATTAGGTATTGTGAGATGGGAGGTATAATTTTACTGCAGCCCCCTTTGAATGTGTAGTGTATGGTACTTTATTAGAGTGATTATAAGTTTGACCTGATACCTTTCCTTGAATTGTTCTTTATTAGAGTGGTTATAAGTTTGACCATGTATTTTTCCTTGTAATGTCCTTTATTAGAGCGATTGTAAGTTTGGCCGTGTATTTTCTTACTGGAGTAATAAGCCTGTATTACCTGGACTGTAATAAAAGTAAGTTCCTTGCATCAAACCAGTGTCCTCTGCACTTTTGTCACACCCCCTAAATAAATCCACAGTACAGAACCCAAGGGAGGGAGAGCAATTCGAACCGCTCAAGTTGGTCAGAAGGGAACCTGACCCCCTCATAGAGACCACCCCCCTTACAGGCTGTTGTAGGCATTAGGCACCTGCTGAATATATATATACGCATATATGTTTAAAATGGCCACATATAAAATGGCTGCCCAAGCATGATGGGAACTCAATTAGTCAAGCAATGAACTGTTGACTGAGGCTGACCGAGCAATGACCCTGTGAGGCCCACTACCGGAATGCCTTGGATCATCCGCTTGAGACAAGATAACTATAACGAACCATTATAGTCCCTGGTATGGAATGTCCTTAATCAGTGACTTCACACAGCAGAGCCCCGAGGAACAGAGATAAGGGGGGGGGGGGGCCTGCCTCACATAACAAGATCATTAATCAGCCCGAGCTGACAAGAACCGAACATACAGCCCCTGAGGTATCAGGGGAATTCTATTGGGTTAAAGAAACCTATATGTAATCTATAATCGTTATGATTGGATTGTGTCCAGCCGATATGGGCTGAAGTAACTGTAATGAACTATTGTAAAACATATAAATATCGATGGATTTCTTTGTTCGGTGGAGTAGAATGCCTGGAGTTAACCAGAGGCTCTCTCCCCGCCGGCGTAATAAAAGCCATTTTGGCGTTGGAACCGACCCAGAGTGTCGAGTGATTCTTGCAGGAAAACATTCGCGCTAACACAGGCTAACCGGTCTATAATTACCCGTTTTCTCTCTCCCTCCTTTCTTAAAAAGGGGTGTTACATTAGATACCCTCCAGTCCATAGGAACTGATCCAGAGTCGATAGACTGTTGGAAAATGATCACCAATGCATCCATTATTTCTAGGTCTACTTCCTTAAGTATTCTGGGATGCAGACTATCAGGCCCCAGGGATTTATCGGGCTTCAATCCCATCAATTTCCCTAACACAACTTCCCGCTTTATAAGGATATCCTTCAGTTCCTCCTTCTCACTAGGCACTCGGTCCCCTAGTATTTCCGGAAGGTTATTTGTGTCTTCCTTTGTGAAGACAGAACCAAAGTATTTGTTTAGCTCATCCGCCATTTCTTTGTTCCCCATTATAAATTCACCTGAATCTGACTGCAAGGGACCTACGTTTGTTTTCACTAATCTTTTTCTCTTCACATATCTATAGAAGCTTTTGCAGTCAGTTTTTATGTTCCCAGCAAGCTTCCTCTCATACTCTATTTCCCCCCTCCTAATTAAACCCTTTGTCCTCCTCTGCTGAATTCTAAAATGTTCCCAGTGCTCAGGTTTGCTGCTTTTTCTGGCCAATTTATATGCCTCTTCCTTGGATTTAACACTATCATTAATTTCTCTTGTTAGCCACGGTTGAGCCACCTTCCCTGTTTTATTTTTACTCCAGACAGGGATGTACAATTGTTGAAGTTCATCCATGTGATCTTTGAATGTTTGCCATTGCCTATCCACTATCAACCCTTTAAGTATCACTTGCCAATCTGTTCTAGCCAATTCAAGTCTCATACCATCAGTTACCTTTCCTTAAGTTCAGGACCCTAGTCTTTGAATTAACTGTCATTCTCCATCTTAATAAAGAATTCTATCATATTATGGTCAATCTTCCCCAAGGGGCCTCGCACAACAAGATTGCTAAATTAGTCCTTTCTCAGCCCTCCAGTTGGTTCCTCGACATATTGGTCAAGAAAACCATCCCTAATACACTCCAGGAAATCCTCCTCCATCGCATTGCTACCAGTTTTGTTAGCCCAATCAATATGTAGATTAAAGTCGCCCATGATAACTGCTGTACCTTTATTGCACGCATCCCTAATTTCTTGTTTGATGCTGTCCCCAACCTCACTGCTGCTGTTTCGTGGTCTGTACACAACTCCCACTAGCGTTTTCTGCCCTTTGTATTCCATAGCTCCACCCATACCGATTCCACATCATCCAAGCTAATGTCCTTCCTTACTATTGCATTAATTCCCTCTTTAACCAGCAACACCACCCCACCTCCTTTTCCTTTCTGTGTATCCTTCCGAAATGTTGACTACCCCTGGCTGTAGAGTTCTCAGCCTTGGTCACCCTGGAGCCATGTCTCTGTGATGCCAATTACATCATATCCGTTAATTGCTATCTGTGCAGTTAATTCATCCACCTTATTACGAATACTCCTTCAGGCTTGTCTTTTTAACACTTTGCCCCTTTAGAATTTTGCTGCAATGTGGCCCTTTTTGATTTTTGCCTGGGTTTCTCTGCCCTCCACTTTTACTTTGCTTCTTTCTATCTTTTGCTTCTGCCGCCATTCTACTTCCGTCTCCCTGCATAGATTCCCATCCCCCTGCCATATTAGTTTAACCCCTCCCCAACAGCACTAGCAAACACTCCCCCAAGGACATTGGTTCCGGTCCTGCCCAGGTGCAAACCATCCGGTTTGTACTGGTCCCACCTCTCCCAGAACCGGTTCCAATGGCCCAAGAATTTGAATCCCTCCCTTCTGCACCACTCCTCAAGCCACGTATTCATCTGAGCTGTCCTGCCATTCCTACTCTGACTAGCACGTGGCACTGGTAGCAATCCTGAGATTGCTACTTTTGAGATCCTACTTTTTAATTTAGCTGAGTTTCAAATTCCTGCAGACACCTCAGGGATATTCCACTGTGAAGGAACATATATTAAAGGTAACATTTAAAACATAAGAAATAGGAGCAAGAGTAGGCCATTTGGCCCTTCGAGCCTGCTCTGCCAGTCAACAAGATAATGGCTGATCTTCTAGCTCAAATCCACCTTCCCACATTATCCCCATATTCCTTAATTCCCCAAAATGTATCGACCTCAATCTTGAATATACTCAACAATTGAGCATCCACAGCTCTCTGGGGCAGAGAATTCCAAAGAGTCACAACCCTTTGAGTGAAGAAATGTTTCATTTCAGTCCTAAAAGATCGACCTCTTATTCTGAGACTGTGACCCCGCGTTCTAGATTCCCCAGCCAGAGGAAACATCTTCTCAGCATTAACCCTATCAAGCCCCTTAAGAATTTTATACATTTCAATTAGATCACCTTTCATTCTTCTAAACTCTAGAGAATATAGGCCTAGTCTACTCAATTTCTCCTCAGGAAAGGATTGCCCTCATCCCAGGAACCAGTCTAGTGAACCTTCGTTGCACTCCCTCTGAGGCAAGTATGTCTTTCCTTAAGTAAGGAGACCAGACCAAATAGAACATCCAAATATATATGTATAATAGAAAATGTTAATAAATAATGGGAGGACAAATCAATGCTTAACAGGATGATCCGTGGAGAGCCATCAACAGAGCTGGCAAATGTCAGGAGTGACACACATGGTCAAGATATATTGCAACTCCGTTTAAACATGGATTCTCCCAGACATTTCACAGTCAAGACAAATTGTAGTCTTTAAATGAAGCGAGGTTAGAGGGCCGGGGATAATTGGATCAGGGACGCAGATGTAATTCAGTGGCTATTTTAAACTCATATTCTGTACTTATTTTGTATAGTCCTTTGGTTTTATATTTATTAAAGTTAAATAGTAAAACATAGCGATTTAGTAAGCAGAACAAGGGTTGCTTGGATTATAGGAATTTCTCTGCAGTATAGGTTGTGGAGATGCAAAGCTGAGGAGTTACAGGCAGCATTATTAGCAGGAGGGTGGTAATAATAGTATGGCCATTTTACAGAGGCAATTCCCATTACAAATATGGAGATAGGAATTTACCAAAAAGTTATCAGAGGCAAGGCTTTGCATTCAGGAAGTGCGTGCAGACATAACTTATAGATCGATGGAACTATATTTATCCTTCAGAATGTGTACATTAAAATAGTTTTTATGAAAAGTGAGATTTTAAATCATGTTAAGGAAAATTATCTCTAGGAAATAGAACACATCCTTTTAAAGGACCCTAATGTTAACATCAAGCATGTTCAGGTCAGAGAAAGCAACACTAGTTACACATTAAAGCTCTCAGCATCCAACCAGCTCATCAATGTGCGTTTCCATTTCCTACACCAAACATGCCGACATCGGAGTAAGATTGCGGACCATATTGAGGGCCTTTGCCACCTGTGAACGAGGTTTAAACTATCCACAGTCATTTCACAGTTGACCTTTACAAATGAGAGAGACGAGTCTGGGCTGGATTCAAACCCAGCTACCAGAAACAAAAGAGCAGCATCTCAACCCTTCTTCCACTATTTGAAGGGGCTGCTCCTCAATTTCTGGCTGCACTTCAGTCCCAGGCTCCTGATCTTTGGTCACCCGGTGCAGGAGGGAGCGGGCAAGTCGGAGGGCCTCCTCGTGGGACGGCACCTGGGCCTGGCCAAGGTGGCCATTAACAGGCAGCGCGCAGTCGAGGGGGTCGTCTGACCAGACTGCCTGCCTCTCTTCTGTGGCTATGTTCACGCCAGGGTGTCCGCCGGTATGCTCGAGGCCTTCCGCAACCGGTGGGCACCGGAGGGACTGGAGTGCATCATCACCCCCACAAAATAGAATTTTGATTTAATTTGTTTAAGTTTCCTTTAATTTTAGTTGCAGTTTTATTGGTTGTGCCCCTTTAAGAAGTGGACATTTGCTATCTCTTAATTGGTGATGGCAATTGCCATCAATTAAGTTTTAAACCAAAAAAAAGCATGTAATCCACTGTGCCACATTTTAGAGGAAAATTGATCATAATCACTTCCAATTAGCGACACATGGGAGCTGATCTGGGCATGCACTGAGTGCACTCTCTGTACTGGCCAGAAGGAAATGCAATATAAAGACCATTAAGTATCCTGCAATTCACTAGTACAAATATACCAGCTTCTTCCAACACCAGCTGTTTGGCTGGACTGAATGTGGGCAAAGAGGACCCCAGTTCCACAATCATGCGGATTGGCTTCTCTTTGTCGTCTTCAACATGTTTCATAAAGAGCCATTTCTCCTCAACTTAGGTCTTCACTTGTCCCCTACAAGTGCCTCAATTGGGCGAGATGGCCACATCCTACTTGGGGAGGTGGAAGAGAAGAGGGGCAGAAAGTTCTGATACTCTTGTTGCCAATAAGGAGTTTTGACCAAAGCTAAGGCCCTAACGAGTGCTCTTCACCCTGGGCCAGAAGCATTTGCACTGTTCTTCTGAATTAACTGCACTACCCTGGCAACAATGCACTCAGCTCATTAGTGTGTTAGTTGTGGCTCAGTGGGTAGCACGCTTGCCTCAAGAGTCAGAACATCGTGGGTTCATGACCCACTCCAGGGACTTGAGCACACAAAAAAATAAATCTAGGCTGACATTCCACTGCAGTACTGCTGCACTGTCAGAGGTGCAAGATCCCATGGCACTATTTCAAAGAAGAGCAGGGGAGATATCCCTGGTGTCCTGGCTAATATTTATCCCTCACTCAATATAACAAAAACAGATTATCTGGTCATTATCACATTGCTGTGCGCAAATTGGCTGCTGCGTTTCCCACATTACAACAGTGACCGCACTCCAAAAGTACTTAATTGGCTGTAAAGCGCTTTGAGACGTCTGGTGGTCGTGAAAAGTGCTATATAAATGCAAGTCTTTATTTAACGCCTTCGTAAAAATAGCACGCATAGGAATGCAGCACAAGTGCTTTAAGTTCTCGGAAGTGAACATTACTGATTAGAAGTTCTGCCCCTTGAACTATTAAACAGTCAGTGTCCCATAGGACAAAAGCAAAATACTGTGGACGCTGGAATCTGAAATAAAAACAGATAATGCTGGAAACCTCAGCGGGTCAGGTAGCATCTGTGGAGAGAAACAGAGAAACTGGGGATAACTCACTGCCTGAAAGGGTGGTAGAGGCAGAAACCCTCACCACATTAAAAAAGTACTTGAATATGCACTTGAAGTGCCGTAACCTGCAGGGTTATGGACCTAGAGCTGGAAAGTGGGATGAGGCTGGATAGCCTCTTGTTGGCCGGCATGGACACAATGGGCCGAAATGGCCTCCTTCCGTGCTGTAAACTTCTATGATTAACGTTTCTGGTCAGTGTCCCATAGGACATGGCTTCAGGGCGTAACCCTAGCCCCAATGTAACCGCATTTCCAGTACTCACATTCTACTTAATAACCCCACTGAGACCGTATACAAAAGGGAACAAGTTGTTTGAACTGGAATTCTTCCAATGAAGTTTAGTGTTGTTCTGCCATAATTAAAAATATGGGACCAAACATAAAGCTGGTGTCGACATACTGGGTCAGTCGTGGTTGCAATAATTATTTTCAATGTTGATCCTCTCCCCAAAAATGCATTGGGGCAGGGGGGGTGGGGGCGGAAATTCGGTTGCTAACGCCCGCTGATAACGCCGGTGTTAGGTGTATAACTGGGAGTTCGTTAGTTGGGAGTGGTGCTGGGAGCTGGACGCAAAATTCGGTGGTCATTTTTTAAGAGCGCTAAATTGTTACATCCCGCCGGCTAACGCCATGGAAATCATGACGTCAGGACACGTGACATGTCTCCTTGGCGCCTCGGTCGCGATATTTAGTTTGTACTGCTGCCATACAGCCTGAAAACAGTGGTGGTTAAACAGCGGAACTCGGGGGAAATCGCCCAGAGGGCAAGGTAAGTTTTTTTCTTTCTTTATTTCTTCATTAGTTGTAACGGTGGGGAAGTTTGTGTGTGGGTCGGAGAAGTTTGAGGGTTTTTCTTTCTTCCCGTTTCCCAACGAGAACGGCAGCAGCCTCCCAATGCAAAATTCAGTCGGCCTCCTGCGCTCCCGCCCGAGGACGAGTGCGCAACGCCACCTTTGAGCGCTGCTCTCCCGTCTTTGGCCGCAAAAACTGAATTTGGCAGTTGAAGCCTGCACCCAACGCTCGGCAGTAAAATCGGCACTCGGGCGGTGACACCGCCTCAAAACCGGCGGTACCGAATTTCGACCCATGGGTACCGAAAAATTGGGACACAGAAGTTGATCCAGGTCCCATTCAAATGCTGGAAGGAAACACTTAAATTTTACTAGTGATCATCATCATAGGCAGTCCCTCGGAATCGAGGAAGACTTGCTTGCACTCTTAAAATGTGTCCTTATGTGGCTGAACAGTCCAATATGAGAACCACAGTCCCTGCATACAAAAACCAGTAAAAGAAAAGACAGATAGTATATTGAACAACATTTCTATTTGTAGTTACAATTCTGAAGTACTTTTGAAACATGCAGAAAACAGAGACTTTTATACAAAATCTTTTTTTCCCCCAATACGCAGACAAACATCCATCTGTACGATTATAAAACCAAAATAATTTGCATAGATGATGCAATGACAAGTTACATTTCCTTAGCCAACTGTAGAACACATTTTGAAGACTTGGCTCCATATTCGCACAATTTCAGTCTGAAACAAAATACGCCTTTTTACAGTGTTTGGAATGTAGCATAAAGTCTCTTAGTAATAACGGAAAGACAAAAAGGCACCTTTTTTTTGTTTCATGCTGCAATGTAAAATGACTCATTGAATCACCATGTTAGGGATAGTTATCTATTGGGCCCCTCCCATCATTTCACTAAAGAAGTGCTGCGTAACTAAATTAAAAGACAATTACATAAATTTAGACACATTTTTACACAGTTCAACATTTTGAAATAAATTTCATGTTCCGTCCAACTAGATTTCCCTTCAAGCTAGAAAGGCGAAGTCCATCTGGAGAACACAGCTTCAACTATACGTCATTACGCACCTTCAACCAACCAGAAGTGACCCTTTCATTCATGGGAGAACAAACGTCAATATGCTGACAGTCAAGAGAATTGCAAATAGCTGGAACAAACTACTCCCTGAATCTAATTAACAAGTTATATCTTGGCAGGGAAAGAAGTGCACATGAAACTTTCCTTTGAAATACAAAGCGAGGATAAACTGGAAAGTTCCACATCAGTGATCTTGCAGCATCTTCTCTCCCCGTCACCTTGGCCTGCCGAAGCATGTAGCCAACAGCACAAGATTATTTGCAACGGACTGAAACCAACCAAATGTATTCTTCAAATGTAACAATTTGTTCCGGTACAGAAAAACTAAAAAAAAGTACATTTGGTGCCTTGGAAGTCATAGCTGAGTGTTTTTGAAACAGTATTTGAAGACAGTGCGATAAAAATGCAGTATAACCCGGTTTGAGGTGGTGACACCGCCTGGTCGCTAACTTTTAACGCCGGGCGATGTTTACCGGGATATTCACTTTTAGCGCGAAGGGAAGCGTTCCACACCCGTCTTAGGGCGCTAACCCCATTTCCTGGGCGCTATCGCGGGAGCGCTACTGAAGTTCTGCCGCTAGGAAACCGGCATCCCAGCGCCTAAAGGGGAGGTCAGTTGGGCCACCCGAAAGATTAAAGAAAAGCCAAGGCAGCTAAAAGACAGCAGCTGGGAGAGATGCATTAATGGGAAAAAAAAAAATCATTTTAATTGCCTACCTGCTCCCCCCTGACCCTCACACATATCGGCCCGACAGCTTTTCCGTGACGCCGGTTTTTCTATCGGGAATAGCGCGAGGCGCGTGACGGCAGGCGAAAGCAGTCAAGTTCGCGACCGCGGCACTACGGGGGCGTTGTGCACTCACTGACGCCACCCAGTGGGCGGCGCTAGAGTGCTCAGCGCTAACGGTTAGCGCCACCGCCAAACCTCCACCGAAGTTCGCGGGAGACGCCAACAGTGCGGTGCTCGGGCGGTAAGCGCTTAGCGGCCCGTGAGCGCCCCCTCTCGGGGGTTCATGGGTGGCGCTATGCAAATTAATTTCTAGCCCTGAGGATTTTAATTTGGTAATTCCATTCTTAAAAATACCAAAGTAGGCCATCAAAAAAAAGGCTACATATAAGATTTGAAACCCAAGTAGAACCAAGGGTCCTTCTCTTATACTCGGACCGTTGGAAGTTAACCTTGCATTATGCTAATCTATATTCCAAATCTGCCCTAGGAGATTATGTATTCTACTTAGTTATGGTCAATAACAAAAAAAGCGTGAACATATCTTCCCAAACAAAAAAAACCTTCAATATTGACATTAAGAGTTTTGTGCCCTTCATATTATGAATGCCGTCATAACCATACCCAACCCGTGTTCATTTTCAACAAAAATAAAACTGATGGCTTCTTTTTGGAACATATTGGGAACTTCCAGCAAATACTGAGGCAGCTCAACATGTTGTCATACACCATTTACTTTGGCTGGGCAATAGGCGAAAGAGGAGAAAGGAAGTGGTGTTGGAAAGTCTTCTCCCCAAAAAAACCTTCCTACCCAAGGCGGCACGGTAATTACCTGCTTCAGCATCTCTGCTTCCTATGACCTTTGAACTGACTGCTGTTGTATGAAGCTGATGGGGAAAGACTAGCACTTTCCTCATTCTTAATCTCAGGCACCAAAACTTTAGTGTAACGAGTCATTCTCCAGCAGAAGTGGATGGTTCGACAACACATCAAGAGACAGTTGTAGTTCCCAAGTGTTGAACCCTTCTACGACGACACTGGGGCACCAGAATTTATCGCAACCCGTCCCACAACCATGCTCTTCCACTCCAGATGCAAGCAACTCAAAATTAAACCACCTATCTTCAGACTGAAGTTTAAAAATGAGAACAAGCCACATTTCCCACCCCCCCCCACTGAAGATCATTTATCAAATGTCACTGTTCAGTCTCCCACATGCAGAACAATTTTGATTTGTTAACAACTGTCCTTGTTAAGTGCCAATTTCAAATCTGATCCCATTTGGTAAACATTTTCTATGCTAGCTGCTCGCTTTCCTGCTCATAATCCAGGATCATTAAATCATTTTAATGAATAGGATCATGATTGACAATCGAGCCTCGGACAATGTGATTTGGATTTTCTTGCAAGTGAAGGTATGCTGTTATCTAAAATGGCACCTCAACAATCAAACATTGCTACAGTATTTTACACTGTAAACTAACAAAGCACCTGTTCTGCACCAATATTAATTTTCATTATATCAAAATCTATTGTAATCAAATCCAACTTAAGATCATTTCCATTTCACAAATTAGTTATGAGGCAGTCACCATTCTCAAAGTGTTGTGGAACGTGTCTTATCTTATTTGAAATTACAGCCTGGCCTTGATAAATCATCATCCTTAAATGATGTATGCAACAAAAAACCTAAAAGCACTTTTACCATGAACATTAAGAGAATAAAAATTACTTTTTTCAAATTCAATCTTTTGCACAAAATGACTCAAATGTAAACCTTGATACACTGACCATACCACACAGATTTATGGCTATGATTGGTCAGTTGCTTGCGTTCGTTCATGTCCCCTTTGCAAAAAAAGGCACTTATATTTGTGTATACAGCCAAATAGCTAAAGCTGCATTCTGTTTCGGAAATACTTATGACCAATGGTAATATGGTAACTGGAAGGAATAAACGCATGAAACCCAACAGCGACAATTTAGTTGCCCATGTCCGCCTTAAAAAAAAAGTCGCCACACCGAGCAGAGTTCGGGCAACACAACTTAAATCTGCAACAAGTTCCAAGCTAGACCTCCATCAATGGAACCAAAGTAAACTGCGACTCTGAAGAGACAGTATGGTTGGGTCATGATCTGAAGTGGATCTCAGGTGGCTATTCAGCATAACTGATACAAATAGTTTAAACGGTCCATTTGTAATAAGTCATCGTCGGGTCTGTAAGCAACGGAAACTCGCTGGGCAGCGAAATAGTCATCAAATCCACACAGAGGTTTTCCCATCTCCGGATTTGCTGCTTGAGCTGCTTTTGTTTGATCTGGACTTCTTCTTGTCTCGGGGGTGGTCCGAGGGCTTGTTGTGACCATTGTAAGCCTGGAAAGCCAGGTCCAGCCGTTCCTGGGCCATTTTCAGCTGCTGCTGCACACTTTCCAAGCTGACTGGGACGTTCTCATCATTACTACCATACTGCTGCTCTTGGGCAATATTGGCCTTGTTTTGCTTGTACGCCATTTTGGCGTTGGAAATCTCAGTGTACGGAAGCTGATCTGGTTTGACTGCAATGTTGTAACCAGGGGGAGCGGAAGGAGTGTTCCAGGTGTACGGGTAACTGTAAGTAGCCTCCGCCGTGGAATTTTGCTTGTTTCGTACAATATCCCATATCATTCCAACTCCCAAATGAATTAACTCCCAGACGTCTATGAATAAACAGAAACAGCTCACTCCGTACATTATTAGCAGAAAAATGGTCTTTTCCGTTGGTCTGGACACAAAGCAGTCCACCTGATAAGGGCATGGACTCCTTTCGCACACGTACCTTGGAGCCACCTCAAAGCCGTACAAGATGTACTGTCCCACAAGGAAACTCAGTTCAAATGCAGTCCTTGTAAGCAACTGCACAACATAAATTTTCATCAGACCGTCTCGTTTAATCCGCCGCCTCCCATCGTGCCGAGAGAGAGACTTCTCATCCTTGGTCTCTTTATCACTATGCAGCTCGATCTCCGGATACAGTATGGGATCCTCGATATTATCATCTTCCGCCTCCTCCAAAGCCCGGTGTTGCTTCCAACGCACTGCATACTGCTGTTTCTTTGGCTTCCGGCCTCCGTCGTCGACATCCTCGGTTGCAGCAATTTTGTGGGCGGCGTAACCCAGATATACAATGGATGGGGTGGCAATGAGTATTATCTGGAAGACCCAAAACCTTACGTGGGATAGCGGAGCAAAGGCGTCATAGCAAACATTCTCGCAACCTGGCTGTCCCGTATTGCAAACGAATTTGGTCTGTTCGTCGTAGTAAATAGACTCCCCTCCGACCACCGTCAGCACAATGCGGAATATGATGAGAACAGTCAGCCACAATTTTCCAACGAACGTGGAATGGTTGTGGATCTCCTCCAGAAGACGGGTTAGAAAACTCCAGCTCATGTTATTCAATCGGCTTCCCGGTCAGCCCCTGCAACACAAGAGACATACACCATTAGACACCCGTTTACATGAACAGGTTTCAAGCGAATACTGAATTAACTTCATGTTGAAAATAAATCCGACAAAAAGAGATTCCAAAATCCTGGAATTTTGTTCAGGATATTGAAACTATTATAAAAACACACCCTGAAATAGTAACAGAGGTTTGTTAGGACTCATACTCTTTCAAAGAAGCAATTTAAACGTTTCAAACCCTTTAGACATATTCCTCAATGGCCTGTTTGAGATAAAAAAGAAAAGCCAAAATTGTTAGAAATCTGAAACAAAAACTGAAATGTAGTTCATCCACCAGGCTCATAACCACCTGCCTCATCGTGGATCCCCTGAACCCAACGGACTGGGGTTTTATTGAGTCTTGTGAACATCACGTGACCAGCTAAGCCACTCACAACTCAACAGCTCTACAAACCTGTGAGCATATTCACTGATGCATACATCACAGAGGGGTAAAGGGTAGCTATTCACAGTGCCAGAAGGTGGATAGTGGACTTCCACAAAGATCAGTGCTGGGACCACTGTTGTTCACAATTTATATTAATGAGTTAGACTTTGGAATCAAAAACACAATTTCTAAATTTACAGATGACACCAAATTGGGGGGGGTTAGTCAATACCGAGGAGGACTGCAACAAATTACAGGAGGACATTAATAAACTTGTAGAATGGGCATATAATTGACAAATGAAGTTCAGTACAGAAAAATGTGAGGTATTCCATTTTGGTGGAAAGAATAGGGAGGTCACATTACTTGGAGGGTGTGAGTCTCGGTGGGGTAGAGGAACAAAGGGATCTCAGATACACAAATCAGTAAAAGCTGTGACACAGCTTAGCATGGCCATAAAAAATGCAAACCAAGCACTAGGGCTTATTTCTAGAGGTATACAATTGAAAAGTAGGGAAGTTATGCTAAACCTGTATCGAACCGTGGTTAGACCACACTTAGTCTCTTGTTAGGCGGTCCCTCGTATTGAGGATGACTTGCTTCCACACCAAAAAAGGATGAGTTCACAGGAGTTTCAGTGAAGGACCTGACATTTCACACTTAAGAGTACTGCGTGCAGTTCTGGTCACCATATAATAAAAAGAATATAGAGACACTGGAGAGGGTGCAGAGAGGATTTACAAGGATGATACCAGAAATACGAGGGTATATATATATCAGGTAGGGATGAACAGGCTGGGCCGCTTTTCTCTTGAAAAAGAATTGAGGGGCGATCTAATAGAGGTTTTTAAAATTGTGAAAGTTTTTGACAAAGTGGATGCAGAGAGAATGTTTCCACTTGTGGGGAAGAGCATAACTAGAGGCCATCAATATAAGATAGTCATCAAGAAATCCAATAGAGAATTCAGAAGAAACTTCTTTACCCAAAAAGAGTGGTGAGAATGTGGAACTTGTTACCACGGAGTGGTTGAAGCGAATAGTATAGATGCATTTAAGGGGAGGCTAGACAAGCATATGAGGGAGAAGGGAATAGAGGGTTATGCTGATAGAATTAGAGGAGGAAAGACGGGAGGAGGCTCGAGTGGAGCATAAACGCCGGCATGGACTGGTTGGGCCGAATGGCCTGTTTCTGTGCCGTATATCCTATGTAATCCTACGTAAGTCCTTAGGACATGAAAGTCTTCTCCTTATTAACCAAAGTCTTTTTAATCCCCAAAATAAAATGCAGGGAGCAGGCCTCTGCCAGATACATTTTTGAACCCGACGATGTTTAGAGCTCACATTAGTTTTGGCACACTTGGGAATCTGAGCCAGAAACCATTCTTCTTGCAGTATCTGTATTCTTCAGAAGGTGGAGCTACAGCACTGCTATGGGGCAGACTTTACAGGCAGACACAAATATAGGGGCGCAGGGGGAACAGAGAAGGAAAATCAGCAACAACTGGCACTCAAATCGCACGTCTAAAGTGGTAACAAGTCCCATCGCACATCGCAGATTAAGGAAATAAAATGGATGGAGCGTTATGGAAGGAGGCATCACCATATGCTTGGCCAAGGGCACGCGTTTTAAGGAGAGTCAATGGCGGAGAGGATGGTGGAGGGATTTAGAGAAGAATTCCAGAATGTGGGGTCCAGGTGGCTAAAGGCATGCCCGCAACAGTTGCCTGCAAATGGTGAGGCAAAAGGATAGGGGGAAGTGCACATAAAGACAGAGTTACAGGAATGGGGACTTTTGAGAGGGAGGGTTGGAGGGCTTAATGAGGTTACATAATGTGGGAGGGGCAGATCCATGGAGGGTTTTAAACACGAGGTTGTGGAATTCTAAATTCCAGAAATTGGGGAACAGAGAGCCAATTTTGGTCAGTCATTCATCATAGACAGTCCCTCGGAATCGAGGAAGACTTGCTTCCACTCTAAAAATGAGTCCTTAGGTGGTTGAAGAGTCCGATACGAGAACCACAGTCCCTGGGTGGGACAGACAGTCATTGAGGGAAAGGATGGATGGGACTGGTTTGCCGCACGCTCTTTTCGCTGCCTGCGTTTGGTTTCTGCATGCTCTCGAGACAGGTGGACAGGAGAGTGGGATTTTGTGCGGGATAGGATACGGCTAGCAGATATTTGGAATCACCTGTAGTTTGCGCAGGGTTGGAGGATGATCAGGAGAACAATGGAATAGTCAAGCCTGGAGATGACAAAAAGATGTGGATGAGAGTTTCAGCGGCGGATGAGCTGAAAGAGGGGCAGAGGTGGGTGATAATACTGAGGTGGAAGTAGGCAGTTTTTGTGATGGAGAACACACACGGTCAGAAACCAGGCTCACGGTTGGACAGGACACAGAGTTTGCAAGCAATCGGGTTCAGCCCGAGAGAGTGGCCAGGAAGAGAATGGATTTTGCAGCGGAGGCCAAAGACAATGCCTTCAGTCTTCCCAATATTCAAATGGAAGTCGTGACAAGGGTACGGAGTTCGTGGCAGGAGTCAAAGACGGTGTTTAACTGGAGAAAACTGTGGCTAATCCAAGACTGGATTGCAAACAAGCACTCTGGCAAAACAGGCGCCGTGCAGGAGTCAAGAGAGGTAATGGAGAGGCTGGGTCCCATCACTGTATATGGGGAAGCAGGCTCCATGTTGGCAGATGATGTCACCAAGGGGCACATACAGATGAGGAAGAGGAAGGTGCCAAAAATGTATTCTTGTGGACTCCTTGACTGTGCAGAGGTGGGATGAGTAGCCACCGTTCGACATATTCTGGCTATGATTGGAGAAGTAAGATTGGAACCAAGCAAGAGCATTCCCATTGAGCTGTACAACAGAGAAGACGCTTTGAAGTGGGTGGTCAACTGTGTCGAGGAGGAAGGATAATGCACCCTGGTCAGATAATGTTCATGACTTTGGTTAGGAACATAGAAACAGGAGCAGGCCATTCAGCCCCTCGAGCCTGTTCTGCCATTCAATGAGATCATGGCTAATCTGTATCCAAACTCCATTTACCCGCCTTGGCTCAATATCTCTTGAACTACCACCGACATCGACTTCTTTTTGTGGGCGAGAGTTCCACACTCCTCCCACCTTTTGCGTGAAGAAGTGTTTCCGAACTTCTCTCCTAAATAGCCTGGCTGTGATTTTAGGTCCCCTTGTCCTGGACTGCCCAACCAGAAGAACAAAATTCTCTCTATCGACCCCAATAAATTCCTTTCACAGCCCGAAAACCCTCAATCAAATGATCCCATAACCTTCTATATTGCAGAGAATACTAGCCTAGTTTACATAAGCTCATCTCGTAATTTAACCCTTGGGAGCCCTGGTAACATTCTGGCGCATCTGCACTAAACTCCTTCCAAGGCCTGTATGTCCAGAACTGTACACAATACTCCAGATGTGATCTAACCAGCGCTTTGTATAGCTGCAGCAAAACGTCCTCCCCTTTATATTCTAGCCTTCTAGATATAAAGGGTAACATTTCCACTAACCTTTACGATTATTTTTTTTATACTTGGCCATTACATTTTAGTGATCTGCGTACATGGACCCTCTAAATCTCCTTGGACCTCCACTGTTCCGAGCTGATGACTATTTAAAAATAATTCGGATCTGTCCAAAGTGGATGGGGCAGTTTGAGTGTTGTGGGAGGCATAGGAACCTGATTGGAGGGATTCAAGCAGGGAGTTGCAGGAGAGATGGACACAGATTTGGGAAGCGACAAGTACATTTAGGATACTGGAAAGAATAGATTAGAGATGAGGCAGTAGTTTGCAAGGACAGTGGGGGTGTTTGAGGGCAAGGTTTCCTGTAATTCTTTTTGGGGGGGTCGCACTACCCCTTTAAGGAGATGCGCTGCCCATGCATGTTTTTTCTATTGAATTTTCTACTGCGCAGTCACGCAACTTACAGGGAACACTGGATGAGGCTGCTTTGAAAGGGAGGCGGGCAGTACTCGAGGAGACGGAACTCTTTACACGGACAGTTAGCAATGGGGCCAAGAGGTTGGGTGGCCAACGGGTTTCGTGGGAATAGGGTCAAAGGGAGCAAGAAGTGGGTCTTATTGATACAATGAGCTCCGAGGGGGTATGGGGGAAAATGAGAGAGAAACGAGAGAAATTTGGGAGAGGCTCAGGGCTAGGGTGGGCCCGAGGGGAAGTTTGGCTTGGTGAGCATCAGCGACAGCTGAACGGATAATCTCCAACACGTGGACAAAGGGGTCCATGAGCTGCTCTTGTTGTTCGAGGCGAGGGTGAAGCAGGCAGGGTTAGGGGTTTAATGAAACGGTTGAAAGCATGCCAGACACAAGACTCCCAAAGCAAGCGCTCTACTTGGAACTCCTTCACGGCAAACGAGCCAAAGCTGGGCAGAGGAAACATCACAAGGGCACCCTCAAAGCCTCCCTGATAAAGTGCAACATCCCCACCGACACCTGGGAGCCCCTGGCCAAAGACCGCCCTAAGTGGAGGAAGAGCATCCGGGAGGGCGCCGAGCACCTCGAGTCTCATTGCTGAGAGCATGGAGAAACCAAGCGCAGGCAGCGGAAGGAGCGTGCGGCAAACCAGTCCCAGCCACCCTTTCCCTCAACTACTATCTGTCCTATCTGTGACAGGGACTGTGGTTCTCCTATTGGATTGTTCAGCCGCCTAAGGACTTATTTTAAGAGTGGGAGCAAGTCTTCCTCGATTCCAAGGGACTGCCTATGATGATGATGATGGCTGATCTGTACCTCAACTCCATTTATCTGCCTTTGATCCATAATCTCTTGCTACCTTTACCTAATAAAAAAGGTTTTAAAATATCAATTGACACAGCCTTGGGGGGGGGGGAGAAAGAGTTTTCCACATTTCCACTACCCTTTGGATGAAAAAGTGCTTCCTGCTTTCACTCCTAAATGGCCTAGCTGTAATTTTAAGATTGTGCCCTCTTGTTCTGCATTACACCAGAGGAAATTGCTTATCTGTTTGTACGCGATCAAATCTTTTTTTTTAAATCATTTTAAACAACTCAGTTAGATGACCCCCTCAACCTCCTAAACTCAAGTGAATACAACCCAAGTTTATGCAACCTGTCCTCACAATTTAACCCTTTAGCCCAGATATAATTTGGGGTAAATCTGCACTATATCCCCTCTAAGTCCCATACATCCTGCCTGAGATGCGGTGCCCAGGTCTATACTCAGTACTCCAGATGGGGTCTGATCAAGGCTCTGTACAGCTGGAGCATCATTGCCTCCCCTTTGTACGCCACACTGAACTCCATCTGCCATAGTTTTGCCCACTTACTTGATCTGCCCATGTCCCTTTGTAACGTCCTGCTTCCGCCTACTTGCTGTGCCTCCTAACTTGATTTAGCAGAAGGATTAAAAGAGAGAGTTCTTTGTACTCGGATCCTCAACTCCCTAAATCGCAAAGCTTGGGGCTGGTTGGAGGAGCCCCAAACTATTCTGATGGCTCCGCAATCAACTTTGCAACTCAAAATCCGCACAACTTGTCAAAAGGAACATATAAACGGGGAAAATAAGTGACTGAATCATCTGATTATGACAGGAATAATTGCCAACCATAGCATCTGCCAGGCCCCATAACTACACAAGTAACAGACTTATAATTACCAGGACTCCAACATGGCGCAATATGGCTAAAAATACTTACAAAACTAAAATTTGGAGGGATTAAATGTGTGGTTGTACAGCTGGCTATTCTTCACAGTTCAAGTGGATGTAATATAAAAAATTCACACAGCATTACACTTTCCAGAACGCGACAGAAATAATACTTTCATGAAATTCTAACCATAATACTTTAAAAGTTACAAAAATGTAATGATGTCTACTGAAAAATTGTATAAAAAACAGTTTCATTTTGATTTTCATTTTGACTGCAGGATATGACTAGCATTACAAATGACTTAAAGTTGCTTCATTCCAGTTTCCCTGCCCCTTTCAGGAAAATAAATGCAAACAATGAAACAGAGAAGTCTATTTCTTCACTCTCCCCACCCCCAATATCAAGTGGATTACTCTAACATCTATAACAGCTCAAAATAAATCCCTGGAAAATCGGTGCATTATTTGTATGTGTACAGTAAAACAGACTTCAAATTCTGATCTTGTGGCTGCTGTACCTGATTAATTTAATCAAAGGAAATTAAGTTACATCTGACTGTACAAGTCCCCCGATAACAAATGCAGCAGTACAACAGGCTTATTCCACGTGCAAAATAAGAACCCAACATCACTAGTACTTCATTGCTTACAAGTTTTTTTTTCAAAAAATGATGTTCATTAAATTCTTTTGTATTAGTTCTCCTCCTCAGTCCTCCTGTCCAAATACATGTGGGAAAGTCATGACCAGGAGAACGGCAATTAAAACTGTTTCTGCGTTCAAGGGCTTCCCCTCAAATACTTACACAATGACTAGTGGGTGCAATGTAGACATGACCCTGGCCTTTTTCCATCATTACCGTCCTCCTGCTGCCAGAGAGTTTTATCATCGGTCGTGAGAGATAAAACTGCTAGCTCAGAAAGTATGTTTTGATGCAGACAATGATTAAAAATGATATTTGAGAATAGAGACATACACACACACAAAGCACACAACTCCTTTGTGTGTGTGTATGTGTCTCTCTATTTGTTTCATATAGATCCCAGATAGGCAACATACGAAATATATTTCTAACTGCTCTAAAACCTTAGGAAAATTATCAAATTTATAACATGTTTGAAGCCCATGATAAACACAATGCAAAGAAAGCAGCAAGCTTCCTCTGAAAATATAGTATTTGGTGACTATATTAACAAGGATCTAACTTTTAAATCATTGCAAACAATATCGAAGCCCATCCATTACAGCAAGCATAAGAAACCATGTTAAATTGTCGTCCTCCCCTTTGTAGTTTTAAGATGACTACTCTCAGATGATTCTTGGGTCTCAAACACGCCATGCCCAGGATAAGACTCAGGAAATCTTTCTGCTGATTAATTTAGCTAATGTATATAGGTCGTGTGTCTCCAAAGGGGGCAATATGTGAGAGAGATTACACACAGCTATGGATTGAAGAACTGTGACAGTTTTGGAGAAGGTCAGCCTTTGTGGATTATGCAGCCTGAAAAAATTGCAGGAGAGCGGTGAGGGGAAAAAATAGGGACAAAGAGAAGGGAAAAAGTTACAATTTAAAATCAAGGCTTGGGCAGTAACGGAACAGAAATGGGTTCAGTTCCTTGGGAGCACCAACAATTGGAAATGATTATAACCCTCAATGCAAAGGCTTAAATTAATATAGAAGATTACGTTTTCTCCATTCCAACCCTCTCAATTCTTCTGTTCCATTCTCCCCTTCATTTGCAACTTTGGGTCGGACGCAACTCTGGAAGCCACAATTCTCGTCCTGAATCGGATTATTGCAGCAGGAATCGTCCCAAAATACTACAGCAGTGACTGCATTAGTGCTTCTGCAAAAGTTAGATAAGCAGCCCAGCCCAGCAGGTCACCCCTGCCCAACCTTTCCCTCCCCCGCCGAAAAGATACAGCAACTTTTTTTTAGGCAGAAGAAACTTACTTACTGGGTCTGTGCGGGCGGACCAGCGCTCATTCTGCGCCGGACATAGCGGCGCGGGCAGTCCGAGGAGGAGGGTTTGCCCGATTCTTGGTCCAACAATCCGTGTCTCGAACCAGCACACACTCTGCCCGGCTCCCAAATCCGCCCCCTTTTCCTGTGGGAGCAGCGCAAAGGGCGGGATTTCCCGAGCGCCTCCGCGATTCCAACCCCTTTCCATCCAAACTCGCATCCCAGTCCCAGGCTTGGGGGGGCTCACGTTGGGAGGCTTTGCAAAGTACACAGCAAGTCCAGCTACATTCGCTGTGTGTGTGGCTGCAGCCACTTTACAACACTCCCCAGAACAAGCCACACTGACAAGAAGTTCAGCACCAGTCTCAATAATGCTTGCGACCGAAGTTAGCCACTTTTAAAACAAATCCCCATCCGTTTATCGGTGCATTTCCACCTGCTGCTGGAGAGCCATCAACTCGGTGAAAGACACACATTGGTCTTCCCGAAACTTGCTGGTCATCCAGAGCAAGGAGATGTCCACAGCCGAGTGCTGCAGACTGGCGCAATTCAAGGTCCAGGAATACGTGCTGAGGGACGCACCAAAGATTGGTGCAGTCGCCGCAAAGGCACGGTGGGGAAGAGCCACAGTTTAAGGCCCTTCCGCCACGGTAAACCCAGGGGATGGAATCAGACCCCCCTCGGGCTGTACTTGTTAATCTGCTTGTATACATAGAGCACCATGTACTAAAAAAACACCTGTGTTGTGCCATGTATAATGAAAGTCTCTGCACTGTTTAGTAACTTGTAAAGAAATGTAAATGTATTCTCATCCGGTCCGTGTACTGCTTTCATCTGCATAATGCTACATGGAACGTGATTCGTGATCGGTATTGAAATGTATCCTGGAATCTAATGTAAACCTGTTCTCATCTGCTCCTTGTAATACCCTCATTTGCACAGTGCTACATGTAACGTGATTTACGGATTGTAATAAACTGTACCTTGAAATGAAATGCATGCTAGTGCATTGTATGGAACTGCTGTCAGCATCCAAACGAATTGTATGGAATTGCTGAGCGCAAGGTACTGAACTATTTTCCAATGTATTGTGAAAATTTTATATGAATAAAGTTTATTTTTCGAAAACAAATTTCTACTTGCACCTACATGGGAACAAAATCTGCAGGAACTAAACACTACATCACACAGCAGCCTGATCATTTTATCCTTTCCATCGCCCACTAAAAGGTGAAGGGTGGGCTATATTCAAATTATGGAACAGTAAGCCACTAGCTCATCAAACATCATCATCATAGGCAGTCCCTCAGAATCGAGGAAGACTTGCTTCCACTCTAAAAATGAGTCCTTAGCTGGCTAAACAGTCCAATATGAGAACCACAGTCCCTGTCACAGGTGGGACTGATGGTCGTTGAGGGAAAGGGTGGGTGGGACTGGTTTGCCGCACGCTCCTTCCGCTGCCTGCGCTTGATTTCTGCATGCTCTCGGCGTTGAGACTCGAGGTGCTCAGCACCCTCCCGGATGCATTTCCTCCACTGAGGGCGGTCTTGGGCCAGGGATTCCCAGGTGTCAGTGGGGATGTTGCACTTTATCAGGGAGGCTTTGAGGGTGTCCCTGTAACGTTTCCACTGCCCACCTTTAGCTCGTTTGCCATGAAGGAGCTCCGAGTAGAGCACTTGCTTTGGGAGTCTCGTGTCTGGCATGCGAACTATGTGGCCTGCCCAGCGGAGCTGATCAAGTGTGGTCAGTGCTTCAATGCTGGGGATGTTAGCCTGGACGAGGACGCTGATGTTGGTGCGTCTGTCCTCCCAGGGGATTTGTAGGATCTTGCGGAGACATCATTGGTGATATTTCTCCAGCGACTTGAGGTGTCTACTGTACATGGTCCATGTCTCTGAGCCATACGGGAGGGCAGGTATTACTACAGCCCTGTAGACCATGAGCTTGGTGGCAGTTTTGAGGGCCTGGTCTTCAAACACTCTTTTCCTCAGGCGGCTGAAGGCTGCACTGGCGCACTGGAGGTGGTGTTGGATCTCGTCGTCGATGCCTGCTCTTGTTGATAGGAGGCTCCCGAGATATGGGAAGTGGTCCACGGTGTCCAGGGGCCGCGCCGTGGATCTTGATGACTGGGGGGCAGTGCTGCGCGGTGAGGACAGGCTGGTGGAGGATCTTTGTCTTACGGATGTTTAGCATAAGGCCCATGCTTTCGTACGCCTCAGTAACTACATCTCTGAATCACAGCTCTGAAACGTGTCAGCCAGTGACTCAGTGGGTAACACCCTCGGCTCGGGGTCAGAAGGTTGGGGGCTCAAGTCCCCACTCCAGTGACTTGAGCACAAAATAAATCTAGGCTGATGCTCCAGTGGAGTGCCACACTGTCTGAGGTTCCATCTTTCAGATGAGACGTTAAACATCTGCTCTCTCAGGTGGACATAAAGGATCCCGCGGCACTATTTCGAAGAAGAGCAAGGGAGTTATCCCCAGTATCCTGGCCAATATTTATCCCTCAATCAACATAACAAAACAGATTATCTGGGTCATTATCACATTGTTGTTTGTGGGAGCTTGCTTGTGCGCAAATTGGCTGCCGCGTTTCCCACATTACAACAGTGAATGCACTCCAAAAGTACTTCATTGGCTAAAAAGGGCTTTGAGACATCTGGTGGTCGTGAAGACGCTATATAAATGCAAGACTTTCTTCCTTTTCAAATGGGAACACAATCTACAGGAACAAAACATTAGACCATAGAGCAGCGCTGATTGTCGACTGGAACCAGTTAGATAATGAAATAATAAAAGCTAATTCACTAGACATATTTAAAGATAAACTGAAGAATTAGTAAGTTCACTGTTGCGCTCTCCCAGCACAAACCTTATAAAGTTGGCAGAGTACATCTAGACTGCATATGCTACAGCTGAAAGGGGCTTTGCAGCAAGGCAGATACAAGAGAAATGCAGGGAACAGTACCAGGCCTTCTTGTACATGGCCTTCTTCGACCTCACAAATGCTTTCAACAGCGTCAACCATGAGGGATTATGGAGCGTCCTCCTCAGATTCGGCTGCCCTCAAAAGTTTGTCACCATTCTCCGCCTGCTCCACGATGACATGCAGGCCGTGATCCTGACCAACGGATCCACCACAGACCCATTCCACGTTCGGACCGGGGTCAAGCAGGGCTGCGTCATCGCACCAACGGTCTCCTTGTTCTTCCTTGCTGCAATGCTCCATCTCATTCTCAACAAGCTCCCTGTTGGAATGGAGCTAAATTACAGGACAAATGGGAATCTGTTCAACCTCCGCCACCTCCAAGCCAGATCCAAGGTCGTCCCATCCTCCATCATTGAATTAAATACGCAGATGGTGCCTGCGTCTGCGCACACTCAGAGGTCGAACGCCAAGCCATCATCAACACCTTCACCGAGGCGTACGAGAGCATGGGCCTTACACTAAACATCCATCTTTGCCAACCTGCCTCCGCCACACAGCACTGCCCCCCGGTTATCAAAATCCACGACGAGGCCTTGGACAACGTGGACCATTTTCCATACCTCGGGAGCCTACTGGCAACAAGGGCAGATGTCGATGATGAGGTCCAACACCGCCTTCAGTGTGTCAGTGCAGCCTTCGGTTGCCTGAGAAAGAGTATTTGAAGACCAGGACCTCAAACCCGGCACCAAGCTCATGGTCTACAGAGCAATGGTAATACCCGCCCTCCTGTATGGCTTAGAGACATGGACTATGTATAGCAGGCACCTCAAAATACTGGAGAAGTACCACCAACGCTGCCTCCGCAAGATCCTGCAAATCCATTTGCAGGATAGGCGCACAAATGTCAGTGTTCTCGCTCAGGCCAATATCCCCAGCATTGAAGCACTGACCACGCTGGACCAGCTCCGTTGGACGGGCCACATCATCTGCATGCCTGACATGAAATTCCAAAAACAGGCGCTCTACTCGGAGCTCCAACTCGGCAAGCGAGCCCCAGGTGGGCAGAGGAAACGCTTCAAGGACACCCTCAAAGCCTCCTTGAAAAAAATGTAACATCCCCACCGACGCCTGGGAATCCCTGGCCCAAGACCGCCCAAAGCGGAGGAAAAGCATCCGGAAAGGCACCGAACACCTCGAGTCTCTTTACCGAGGGCAAACTGAAGCCAAGTGTCGACAGCGGAAGGAGTGAGCAGCAACCCAGACTCCCCACCTACCCTTTCCTTCAACCACCGTCTGCCCCACCTGTGACAGAGACTGTAATTCCCTCATTGGACTCTTCAGTCACCTGAGAACTCATTTTTAGTGTGGAAGCAAATCATCCTCGACTCCGAGGGACTGCCTATGATGACAACTTTCCCCTTGAAAGGGGCTTTGCCATAGATGGTGAAGAGGACAGGCAGTTTGAACCAGTGACAAGAGGACACTTGACTAAGAAACTGAGCAAATGTTTGTACAGTCACTCTTACAAGCCGTCATAAGATGGACCCTCATCGAGGGCATCTTTACTCAAGTTCACCTACTATCCCATGCACAGTCAACTGCCCTTGTGCCGAATACACTTGCGAAAAAAGGAAAGTTTGCCCCGAAATGCCCATAGCCACAGAACATCCACGAGTATCACTGTCGTGCTCAGTAACAGGGATGTATATTTTTCCAAAATGAACTTTATTATATGAAGCAAGTGTAATGTATTTGCTTCATGGGTTCTTTGCTTAAGAATTCATAGCAACACATTGCTATCAAGAACTAGTTGGTTTATTAGCAAAAGGTTTCACAATCACACTACACATTACCTGTTCATCCACCAGGCTCACAACCACCTGCTTCATCTTGGATCCCCTGAACCCAACTGGCTGGGGTTTTATTGAGTTTTGTGAACATCACGTGACTGGCTAAGCCACTCTCAACTCAACAGCTCCACAAACCCATGAGCATACTCACAGATGCATACATTACACCAGGAGTACTCAGTATGTTTTATACCGAAATTCCCTTCTTTTGCCAGTGTCGAGTGTCAATGATCAGTTGGGGCCCACCAAAATGTCCATTCCTAGCTCTGCCACTGAGTAACAAGACTGCTTTGAGATCAACCACCAGACTTTTAAGAGCTGCTGGCAACCGGCCCTACATACTCCCAGCACAGTGCTCCGAGTTTATTCGGAGCTGACAACGCTTCATAACATGTAGTCAGAAGATTGTGGTGCAAATGCACAGAGTGTCCAAACATAAGCATTCCTGCAGACACTGCTCTGAGGAATGCAGAAGTCAGCCCCGATACTTTTAATCTCTCTGTAATGTTTCCACCCTTACCTACTATCCAATCGTCACCAGAGCAGCCCCAGGATCAGCTTCACATCCCGGCCCGTTACCTCGGGAGCAACGTCCGTCGTGAGCTTTCTGCTGGTCCCGCGTAGCCTGGGACCGGCTTTTCCAACGTGAAATTTCGCAAATGCACGAAACTTTGAAGGGAGCGCTCAACCCCCCCCCCCCCCCCAAAAAAAAAACCAAGTAGGAACATTGCTGCAGAGTCCTTCAAGGCAACGTTCCCGCTGAGCTGCGTAGTTGCACAGCTCCCTATCGATCCCGTGCAGTCCGGGACCATCTTTTTCAATGTCGTGAATGGCCCGCGCAGCCCCTTAAACGGTCGCACACCCAAAAAAGAATTGGGGGTGACGGGGGGGGGGACATTGCTGTCAGAATCTATGCTTGGCACCCTCCTCTTCCCCATCTGCACGCTGCCCCTTTTGTCATCATCCAAAGACGTGGGAGTCAGTTTCCACATGTACACTGACGGCACCCATCTCCATCTCTGCACCATCTCTTTCAACCCCCGCCACTGTCTGTCTGGTCACACTGCTTGTCCGAAATCCAGTCTTAGATCAGCTGCAACATTCTATAGTTAAACATTGTCTTCGCTCCCTGCCACAAATTCCCTACTCTTGCCACTAAATCCACCCACCTCGTCTATCACCGTCTCAGGCTGAACAAGATTGTTCACAACCTTGGCAACCCTGAGCTCACATTCCGTCCCCATATCCACCCCGTCAAAAAGACTGCCTATTTCCACCTCCATGACATTGTTCACCTCTCCAGCTACATTACCCCATCTGCTGATGATACCCAAATCATGCTATTGTCCCCTCCAGACTTGATTATTCCGATGTTTTCATGGCCAGCCTCCCATCCTCAGCTGTGGCTCAGTGGGTAGCACTCTCGCCTCTGAGTCAGAAGGTAGTGGGTTCTGGGTTCAAGTCCTGCTCCAGAAACTTCAGCACATAAATCTAGGCTGACACACCAGTACACTGTCGGAGATGCTGTCTTTCTGGATGAGACGTTAAACTGAGGCCCTGTCTGCTCTTTCAGGTGGACGTAAAAGATCCCATGGCACTATTTTGAAGAAGAGTAGGGGAGTTATCCCCGGTGTCCTAGCCAATATTTATCCCTCAATCAACATCACTAAAACAGATTAGCTGGTCATTATCACATTGCTGTTTGTGGGAATTTGCTGTGCGCAAGTTGGCTGCCACGTTTCCCACATTACAACAGTGACGACACTCCAAAAGTACTTCATTGGCTGTAAAGCCCTTTGGTGGTCATGAAAGGTGCTATATAAATGCAAGCTTTCCTTTCTTTTCTCTGAACTTCAGCTCATCCTAAACTCTGCTGCTGGTATCCTATCCTGCACCAAGTCCCACTCACCCACATTATTGCTGACCTACAATGGCTTCTGGTCCGCCTAACATCTCCAATTTAAAATTCCCATCCTTATGTTTAACAATTCTCCATGCCCTTTCTGTAACCTCCCCCAGCCATACAACATCCGAGAATTCTCTGTTCCTCTGACCCTGGCCTTTTGTGCAAACACCCTTCCCTTGGTGCCACAATTGGCAGCCTTGCTTTCAGCCCACACACAAAATTCACCATCTAAGCCCCTGCACCTCCCTCTGCTCCTCTTAAGGCCCTCCGTAGAACTCACCTCTTTGACCAAGATTTTGTCATCTGTCATAATAGCTCCTCCTATCGCTTAGCATCTATTGATTTATGATTATGCCTCTGTGATTGACAGTTCCATGTTCAGATTGGCATTTTGTAGTAGTAACTTATATTACTTCCAGTGCATACCTCAGTGGTAAAAGGGTTCACCAGTCACCCTGTGACCCCAGGTTACATTCACTAGGTTGATCCCTGGGATGGGAGGGTTACCCTATGAGGAGAGATTGAGTAGATTGGGCCCATACTCTCTAGAGTTTAGAAGAATGAGAGGTGATCTCGTTGAAATATATAAGATTCTGAGGGGGATTGACAAAGTAGATGCTGAGAGGTTGTTGCCCCTGACTGGACAATCTAGAACTAGGGGGCACAGTGTCAGGATAACGGGTTGGCCATTTAAGACTGAGACGAGGAGGAATTTGTTCACGCAGAGGGGGTTGTGAATCTTTGGAATTCTCTACCCGAAAGGGCTCAGTTGTTGAATATATTCACAGCTGAGATAGATCGATTTTTTTGAACTCGAGGGGAGTCAAGGGATATGGGGATCGGGCGGGAAAGTGGAATTGAGGTTGAAGATCAGCCATGATCTTATTGAGTGGCAGAGCAGGCTCGAGGGGCCGTATGACCTACTCCTGCTCCTAATTCTTATGTTCTTACATCACGCCAAACGTCATGTGTCAGCTTGTAGAACCAGTTCCACAGTAAAGCCCATGTGTCCTTTGTGTTGCGCGTGAGAGAAAAGTATCAGGGATGGTCTCCAACCATAAAAGATCCTTGTTCATTCCAAATTTGTGTTGTGTGCATGTGGTTCCCCTACCCCCCCCCCCCCCCCCCCCACCCCCTTGTTGATGTCGCCCCTTTTGAAAGAGTCTGCAGGATTGAAAGTAATACAATGAAAGTAATACACACACAAAAAAAAACCACTGCCAAGTCAGAAACTAACCATGAGACATGCAGGTGAAAGTTGAACTATCGGAAATACTTGCAGTTTTAGCAAGTTGCTCATTCAGCCTCCACATGCAAGTCTGTAACCAGATGTTCCGGGTCTCCCCCCCCCACCCCCCACAGAGAGCATTGTTGCAATTTTGACTCGCACAATACAACATGAAAGCCAGTTTGCTGAAGCAAGCCTGCATCTTGTATGAACTGAGGCTGGACCTTGCTCATAAAAGTAATTTAGGATAACATGCTCTGGGCAAACAAACAGACCTGTTTATCGTCTCTGGATGTACAGGCAGGGTTTCCACTCGACACCCATGTCTTGGGACAATTAATAGGAAGCAATTCACACCAGTCACGCCAGATACTTGTGGAACAGACTAAACTATCAAAACAGGTTCATACACACAGATTAATCATTTGCAGAAGCAAGCGGCAACAGGAGTTTGAGGCAATCCAAATAACAAAAGCAAAATACTGCGGATGCTGGAATCTGAAATAAAAACAGAACGGACATGGTTCTGACGAAGGGTCATCGACCTGAAACGTTAACTGTCTCTCTCCACAGATGCTGCCTGACCCGCTGAGATTTCCAAATAACATAGCTCTGCGTCAGTTCACAGAGTGTTAAACGGACACATCCGTCAGCTAAGTTTCTTTGGAGAACGTTCTAAAAAAAAAATGATGGACAAGCTCCTCTTAGAATGGTAATAGCCACATGATCCCAACTGGTTACAATTCCCGGAACAAATGTGTTCCTCCTCCCGGAAAGGCACTGTACCTGTTGCAACTAGATCAAAAATGTTAGATTCTTCCATCTATAAAATCATACAATATAAAGTGTTACCTTCGAGAAGTCAGTCAGCCAGATAGAAGTACTTCATTCAAACAACGGACAACATAACATACAAAAAAAACGCATACTGATGTCCACCAATGGGACCTGATAAATAACTGTCTTTGCTAGAGCTATTCTAAACGAATTACATAATTGATTCTCTTCTTAGGCAATCCCTCGGAGTCGAGGATGACTTGTTTCCACACTAATGAGTTCTCAGGTGACTGATGAGTCCAATGCAGGACCTACAGTCTCTGTCACAGGTGGGGCAGGTGGTGGTTGGAGGGATGGATGGGTGGGGAGCTTGGGTTGTTGTGCGCTCCTTCCGCTGTTTGTGTTTGGCTTCTGCATGTTCCCGGCAAAGAGACTCGAAGTGTTCGGCGCCTTCCCGGATGCTTCTCCGTCCATTTTGAGCGGTCTTGGGCCAGGGATTCCCAGGTGTCGGTGGGGATATTGCACGTTTTGAAGGAGGATTTGAGAGTGTCCTTGAAGCATTTCCTCTTCCCACCCGGGGATCGCTTGCCGTGACGGAGCTCTGAGTAGAGCGCTTGTTTTGGAAGTCTAGTAATCTATTAATTGATTAATAGCCTGTTGATACACATTAGTTGTTACGACCGCTTAGGTCTACTTGATTATTAACCGATGGACACGTGCGCACGTAAACAATCAATAATATTGAATGATTGCCCTTTTTCTTATATACTTCATACAAAGCCAAAGAACACAAGGCATTCTCCCAGCACACAATTGCAGAAGCCATTTTGAGGGTCTACCTTTATTGAAATAACACATTTTTAAGCCAACACAGTGGAGAGAGATAAATATTAAATACTAAAACAGAACCTTTTATGACTAAAATCTGAACAGTCTCTGACTTGTCGCCGGCATCAGTTGTAGATTGCTGCAGGAGCTTTGCTGCCTTATGTTGTCCATGACAGATGCATGGCTGACCAGATTACTTCACCTCACTTGATGAGCTGTATTCTCATTTGGAGCGTTCCCTGGTCATGTGGCATCTTTTCCAAAGCATCCACCTTATTGGGCTCTCTCGATTGCCATAGGGATTTCTTTGAACGAACAATTTGGCATGTGAGCAATATTCTATGAAAGAAACCGCAGCAGATGAACAGGCTCCTGCTTGACCATGAGGAAAGATGTATTATTCCATACTGAATAACTAGTTTTGTATTATTCCATAAAAGTGTTGAAAACCAGACTCTGTAAAACTGATAGGTCACAAGGAAGCCCAACATATCTTGTATGGAGTCCCAACTTGGAGCAGATAGTCCCGCAAGATCTGCAGATACCAGACGAGGGATGTGATGGATTGTATTTATCTCACTATGAGTGGGAAGGTCCCAACAAGTAAAATCCTTCCTAAAGAAACTTCCTAGAGTGTATTCTTCACTTCGTAATCAGTTGGTCAACCAGCTTGTGTGACTGGGGAGAGATAAAAAAAGAAAACAAAGAAAGACTTGGATTTATATAGCTCCTTTCATGAACACTGGATATCTCAAAGCACTTTACAGTCAATGAAGTACTTTTGGAGTGTAGTCACTGTTTTAATGTGGGAAACACAGCAGCCAATTTGCGCACAGCAAGCTCCCACAAACAATGTGATAATGACCAGATAATCTGTTTTTGTTATGCTGATTGAGGGATAAATATTGGCTAGGACACCAGGAATAACTTCCCTGCTCTTCTTCGAAATAGTGCCATGGGATCTTTTACATCCACCTGAGAGAGCAGATGGGGCCTCGGTTTAACATCTCACCTGAAAGGCGACACCTCCGACAGTGCAGCACTCCCTCAGTACTGCACTGGGAGTGTCAGCTTAGATTGTCTGTGCTCAAGTCCCTGGAGTGGGACTTGAACCCACAACCTTCTGATTCAGAGGTGAGGGTGCTACCCACTGAGCGACAGTTGAGAAGCAAGATAAAGACAAGCTCCAGTTATGCAATCACTAACGATGCTGAACGGACTCAAGACAGATGCTGCTTTCCCTTCCAAGAAAAGGACGGTCTGGAAACCATCTACTCTTTTACGAGGAAGCATGTTTTACCAGGGACTAGCCAATAATCATCGATGCCAAAATAAATTTGAAAAAGCGATACAGTAAACTGTTTACAAGTATGTTAAATGCTCACAAGATAGACACAAATGTGGACAATCATTTTACCCTCCCTCGCTCAACCATCCAGAGAAACCTACTGTTCCTTGCCCCTTCATAACATCCAAGCTTGTGAACCGCCTGTGCCCCTGGGATACGTGAGCCTTTACGCAGACCTACGCCCACAGGCCCAGGACCGCGAGAGTCCGGAGCTTCGGAGACATCAGGGAAATACGGAGTTTTCTTGCTGTTCGGAGGCATACGTAGGCGGCAAGCCTCCGACCGCAATTTCCAGGCCAATATGTTTCTCCATTTGAACATATCGGATTTTCTGTTTGTTTTTGTGCTGATCAAAGGGGTTGGGTTTAAAATGGAAGCTACTCTGATGCAAAGCCAAAAAAAATGCTATTTTGATGGCCAGACAGGCTTGCTGTCCACAAATTAGCTGACAAAGACTTCACTTGAAGGAGAGAATCAAATGTTAGACTATACAGGCTCGGTTTGCTTTCAGAAACTATCAAGTAGTTTGTCATTTCACAACCCAATCAAAACAGTTTAATGCCAGTGATTTATCCATATAAAATTTACGAAGTACTGGACTGGAAACAAACGTATTTATTTATAGTCAAGAGTGTTTCATATATTACCAATGTAAAAAAGCTGTTCTGGCTACAAAACTGGGCAAGAATGATGCATTGTATTCCTACCACTAGAGGGAACAACCCCAGCAACAGAGCCATACACAAGAATCCGTTTTTGTTTATGTTCAATTTCCAAACAATTATTAATTTTTCCACAGTGTGTTCTTGTCCATTTCAATTTGTGTTTTTTTCAATAAATAAGAACATTAGAAATAGGAACAGGAGTAGGTCATACGGCCCCTCGAACCTGCTCCGTCATTCAAGAAGATCATGGCTGATCTGAAATAATTTGATGACAACAGGATAATGAATTTGAGTAAGCTTTCAACCAATGTTTACCCCTAATTTTCTTTTGGGTTGCGCAGCCCATTCACAGCTTTGTGTGACTTAACATTGGACAAGCCAATCCCGGTTCGTGCAGCTTGGAGGGAATGTTGTGTTCAACTAAACTATAAAATAGAAGCTGCTGACTTATTGGAAACCAGGCAAATTAGCAAACTTCTAATTCTTATCTATCTAATCGTAGCCACAGAATCACCTGCAATGGCTTCTCTTTCCATTCCAGCATCGTTTCCTCTGGTGTCCCCCAAGGATCTATCCTTGGCCCTCTCCTATTTCTCATCTACATATTGCCGCTTGGTGACATCATCTGAAAACACAGCGTCAGTTTCCACATGTACACTGATGATACCCAGCTCGACCTCACCACCACTTCTCTCGACCTACCTCAGTCTCTAAATTGTCCGACATTCAGCTCTGGATGAGCAGAAATTTTCCCCGCCACAAACTCCTTTCCCTAGCCACCAACTCCATCCCTCTCCCTAGCATCGGAAGCTACACAAAGGCGCTATATAAATACAAGTTGTTGTTGTTCTTTCAATAATATTTTAGGATATAGTATACGAATAAACGGAGATATGAAATATGTAAAGTGTATTATGCTTGTGAGAAACAGGGCCTTGGTGAGGCCATACCTTGAATATTGTGTAGAGTTTTGGTCTCCTAATCTGAGGAAGGACATTCTTGCTATTGAGGGAGTGCAGCAAAGGTTCGCCAGACTGATTCCTGGGATGACAGGACTGACATATGAAGAAAGATTGGATCGACTAGGCTTACATTCACTGGAATTTAGAAGAATGAGAGGGGATCTCATAGAAACATATAAAATTCTGATGGGATTGGACAGGTTAGATGCAGGAAGAATATTCCCGATGTTGGAGAAATCCAGAACCAGGGGTCACAGGTCACAGTCTAAGGATAAGGGAGAAGCCATTTAGGACCGAGATGAGGAGAAACTTCTTCACTCAGAGAATTGTGAGCATCTGGAATTCTCTTCCATTAGAAAGTTGTTGGGGCCAGTTCGTTAGATATATTCAAAAGGGAGTTAGATGTGGCCCTTACGGCTAAAGGGATCAAGGGGTATGGAGAGAGAGCAGGAATGGGGTACTGAAGTGCATGATCAGCCATGATCATATTGAATGGTGGTGCAGGCTCGAAGTGCTGAATGGCCTACTTCTGCACCTATTTTCTTTGTTTCTATGTTTCTATGTGACTGAACCTGTGGTTCCCAATGCTCTCCATCACTGGAGGTTTTTTCCTCACTCTGATGTAGACTAATTGATAGAGATTGATCACTGTGATTAGTCAGCAATTCCATTATGGTTGTATCATGCCAGGATGGTAGAAGGCGAACTAGATGGACCCTGGTCTTTTTTCATCTAGCATTTCCTATGTTCCTAAAACCTATATACGAGAGCGAGCACAAGGCAGAAACAAGAGTTTTTATAACACTCAACGCAAAAATAAATTAGTCAAGTTTTCAAGGTAGAGCAGTAACTATCATTATTTCAAAACAGTGTCCAGAAAATGCACAGCAACATTGATGTCATACACATCACATGCAATAAACTGAAAAGACGAACAAGAGTTGCTGAAATATTGGCTAATGAGTCTTTTAAAATGATTAAAGCTTCACCGAACTAGACCAGAATAAACCATTACTCAAGGTGCTTGTTAATGCCATTGTCACTACCAATGTTTTCTTTTAAGTAGTTTAAACACATAAGTAATGCAATTGTCCAGAAGAACATACTGGCTGTGATCTGTCTTATCTCACTTGGGAAACATGTACTGGGGAACCTTCTCTACAAAGCCAGAAACATTTTATCATTTGGAATCTAATGGAATATCTTTGATGCAAATACCTCAACAGTTCTGTACATTACATCACTAAATATATTCAGAGAATGTAATATGCACTAAGCTTTCAGTCCTATTTTCAGCATAAAATACTTGGTTGAGCTTGTTAGGAACATACCAACAGGAAGAGGCCATTCAGCCCCTCGAGCCTGTTCCACCATCCAATGAGATCATGGCTGATCTGCGACCTAACTCCGTATACCCACCTTTGGCCCATATCCCTTAATATCTTTGTTTAACAAAAACCTATCAATCTCCGATTCAAAATTAACAATGGACCTAGCATCAATTGCCGTTTGCGGAAGAGAGTTCCAAACTTCTACCACCCTTTGTGTCTAAAGCGGTTTCCTAATTTCGCTCCTGAAAAGTCTGACTCTAATTTTTAAGACTATGCCCCTGATCCTAGAATCCCCAACCAGTAGAACTAGTTTCTCTCTATCTACTGTGACAGGGACTGTGGTTCTCGCATTGGACTGTTCAGCCACCTAACAACTCATTTGAAGAGTGGAAACAAGTCTTCCTCGATTCCGAGGGACTGCCTATGATGATGATGATCTATCCTATCTGTTCCCCTTAATATCCTGAAAACTTCGATCACCATAAACCTAGCTTTTTGGGGAAAAACTTTTGAATTTAAATACTAATTTGAAGGGAACTAAAATATAGCAGATGTCATTTTCACAAAAGTGTATTATTAGACGACGAATTCCCAGCAAAAACACAAATTGGTCCAAAACACACATGAAAATGAAAAGGAAAGAGAAATATATAGTCAGCACAACCACCAGCTTCTAAAAAGAACGACTTTACATTTTGGACTCATTACTTTCCACTTCTAGGACGATAACCTCGTATTTGAAGAATTACTGAGAGCAAAATTCGGCCCTTCCATTGCCTACAAAAGCTCAGTGTATTGAGACAGTGATTGAGGCCTGCGGTCTGACCCAGCATTTCATTCTTCCAGCTGGACTCAATGTCACGTCTTTTCACATGGAAATTCTGTGTGTCACAGAACAAAAGGGCCTGGGATAATGCGTTAGTCACACTATTTCCAGCTGTTCTTTTGTGAAGGGAGAGGTCTCTCGAAACAAGAGACAAGCCTGTATGCATGCAGAGCCGTGCACAGGTTTCTTTCCCATCCCTCTTTGACCTACAAACGACTGGCCAAGTACACAGAATGGATTCGGAAGAGTAAATAAAACCCGCTACTCCTACAGTCTGAAGCTGAGGCATTCATCTGGAAATCAAAACCTCTCTTTTGGTTTTGTCTGTGTGCTGGCCCAGTATCTGAGAGTAGGGATTATTCATTTTCACTGAAAGCCTCGATTTGAAGGTGCTATTAATGGCATTCCTCTAGATTGTCCACAACATCGTTTTTAAACACTTTGAACTAAATGGTGCTTTTTCACAAAATACATATTATAAATTGAATGTGTACTGTTATGTATGTAAACATTGTAACTGTGTAACACTTGCCACCAGAGGGCGCAACTGTTGGAGGCCCAAGGGTCACCTGCACACCTCGTGCAAGGGAGTATAAAAGGTTGTCTGCCATGCTGCTTAGGCACTCTGGAGTTGTATTAAACAGACTAAGCTCACAGTACTCAGTCTTGTGGAGTTCTTCCATACTTAACATGTACCATCTACAAGATGCACTGCAGCAACTTGCCGAGGCTTCTTCGGCAGCACCTCCCAAACCCGTGACCTCCGCCATCTAGAAGGACAAGGGCAGAGGTGCATGGGAGCACCATCACCTCCAAGTTCCCCTCCAAGTTACACACCATCCTGACTTGGAAATATATCGCCGCTCCTTCATCGTCGCTGGGTCAAAATCCTGGAACTCCCTCCCTAACAGCACTGTGGGAGCACCTTCACCACACGGACTGCAGCGGTTCAAGAAGGCGGCTCACACCACCCTCTCAAGGGCAATTAGGGATGGGCAATAAATGCTGGCCTCGCCAGCGACGCCCACATCCCAGGATCAAATAGTTTAAAAAATGCCTTGATGCTTTTGGGAAAAACATATTGCAAGCAGTTTGTTTCTGTGGATGGCTTATGGACATAACATGGAGCCTTGGTGACCGTGTGAAGCTTTAAATCAATGTATCCATTCACACCTCCTGTTGCTGCTACTAACAGATCTGGGTATTCTGATTTAACCTTTATCCACTGTTGGCAACAATGCTACAAATAGCTCTTTCTAAAGCTGCCGACACATAAAATTAAAACAGGATAAACCAGCCAATGAAACAATATTAGCAATAATAGGCCCGAGTTACCCAGGCTTCATGAGCTGGGCTGCCAGGGAGCCGGAGTCACATGTGCCCTTCAGGCCGCACGTTGAACCCATGACCCACATAATATGTAAGAAACGAAAAAAGAGAGACTTGCATTTATATAGCGCCTTTCATGACCACCGGACGTCTCAAAGTGCTTTACAGCCAATGAAGTACTTTTGAAGTGTAGTCACAGTTGTAATGTGGGAAATGTGGCAGCCAACTTGCGCACAGCAAGCTCCCACAAACAGCAATGTGATAATGACCAGATAATCTGTTTTTGTTATGTTGATTGAGGGATAAATATTGACCAGGACATCGGGCGTAACTCACCCGCTCCTCTTTGAAATAGTGCCATGGGATCTTTTACATCCATCCGAGAGAGCAGTCGGGGCTTCGGTTTAACGTCTCATCCGAAAGACGGCACCTCCGACCGTGCAGCACTCCCTCAGCACTGTACTGGAGTGTCAGCCCAAATTTTTGTGCTCAGGATTGTGGGACTTGAACCCACAACTTTCTGACTCAGAGGCAAGAATGCTACCCCCTGAGCTGACACTATTATATGGTCTGGACAGTTAAGGGAAGTACGATGAAAAATCTCTAGAAATCTTCAAAAGTGTTGAAACAACTAAATAAAAATGTCTTGCTGGCAATTAAGATATTGTCACCAAGCTTTTCATTTGGTCATTTAACTTGAGATGAAAGATAAATTCAGTCTGAAAATGAGTTGAAAAGGTTCTATGTCATGCAGTTATCATGGGCAGACTTGCTTCTACTCCTGAAGTGAGTTCTTTGGTGGCTGAACAGCCCAATACGAGAGCCACAGACCCTGTCACAGGTGGGACAGATAGTCATTGAGGGAAGGGGTGGGTGGGACTGGTTTGCCGCAAGCTCTTTCCGCTGCCTGTGCTTGATTTCTGCATGCTCTCGGCATTGATACTCAGTGCTCAATGCCCTATGGATGCACTTCCTCCACTTGGGGCGGTCTTTGCCAGGGACTCCCAGGTGTCAGTGGTGATGTCGCTCTTTTGCAGGGAGGCTTTGAGGGAGTCCTTGTAACGTTTCCACTGCCCACCTTTGGTTTGTTTGCTGTGAAGGAGTTCCGCATAGAGCACTTGCTTTGGGAGTCTCGTGTCTGGCATGTGAACTATGTGGCCTGCCCAGCTGATCGAGTGTGGTCAGTGCTTCAATGCTGGGGATGTTGGCCTGGATGAGAACACGGATGTTGGTGCGCCTGTCCTCCCAGGGGATTTGTAGGATCTTGCGGAGACATCGTTGGTGATATATCTCCAGTGACTTGAGGTGTCTTCTGTACATCGTCCATGTCTCTGAGCCATACAGGAGGGCGGGTATTACTACAGCCCTGTAGACCATGACCTTGGTGGTAGATTTGAGGGTCTGGTCGTCAAACACTCTTTTTCTCAGGCGGCCGAAGGCTGCGCTGGCGCACTGGAGGCGATGTTGAATCTCCGCATCAATGTCTGCCTTTGTTGATAAGAGACTCCCGAGGTATGGGAAAATGGTCCACGTTGTCGAGGGCCGCGCCGTGGATTTTGTTGACTGGGCGGCAATGCTGTGCGGCAAGGTCAGGCTGGTAGGGGACCTTTGTCTTACGGATGTTTAGCGCAAGGCCCATACTTTCGTATGCCTCAGTAAATACGTCAACTATATCCTGGAGTTCAGCCTCAGAATGTGCGCAGACGCAGGCATCGTCTGTGTACAGTAGCTCAACAACAGAGGTTGGGGTGGCCTTGGACCTGGCCTGGTCATGCAGTGCACTTGTTACAACTCATAGCCCACTTTGTAAATAAATGCACTTATAACCCGAACATACTTCATAGCTGGTATGAGTTCAGATACCTTGGACATGTCACTTCTGCTGATGACGTTCTACCAAGTGCACCCTCCGCCAAATCTCAGAGGGCACAGGCACGTGAAATATTGGTGCTGGTGTGCCCAGGGTGTGCGGTATTACACGGCAGACAAGTAATCTATCAGACAACTGATGCATCATCAGAACTGACCTGATCACTGCCACCCATACACATCCACTTTCAAATGAACAAGGTGAAGGATACAGACCTTAAAGATCAGACCAACATCAGGGACAATTTATTATTTGTAGCTCCAGGAACGTGCAAATAACGTCATCATTTCCATTTTGTACAATTTTTAGTGTTGCTCACACCAGAAAATGGGGATTATGGAAGTTATTCTGTCAGCATTTTATATTTTATCTGGCGTCTATATATATTGCTTCTTACCTTCTGTTTCCTTTGTTTTATGCTGAACTTTTTCCTTTATCTCCCTTGTTTTGTGCCCATTTTTGAATGGGAGGGAGGGAGGGGGGGCTGTTATTTGGCCTTTTGCTTTGCCACTTCAGTTTATTTTGCCTTTGTTGCACTTTTTTTTTTAAAAAGTGGCATTTCAAATCTGTCCGTCTTTGGCCTGTTCCAACACCGAGACCAAGTGAACTGCAGCCTAATGCCTTCCCTGCCTGCCAGATTGCAATCTGATGATATGCAAGCAGCAGCAGGAGCTGAGCTTTGGAGCAGGAGGCGAATAGAGAGAGGGGGCCAGGGTCTGGGGCTATCAACGGGGATTGCAAAGGACAGCCATAGCAGCGGAGATGTCGTTAACAGCGGCAGCATTTGGACACAAGACTCCCAAAGCAAGCGCTCTACTCGGAACTCCTTCGCGGCAAACGAGCCAAAGGTGGGCAGAGGAAGCGTTACAGGGGCACCCTCAAAGCCTCCCTGATAAAGTGCAACATCCCCACCGACACCTGGGAGTCCTTGGCCAAAGACCGCCCTAAGTGAAGGAAGAGCATCCGGGAGGGCGCTGAGCACCTCGAGTCCCATCAAGCACAGGCAGCGGAAGGAGCGTGCGGCAAACCAGTCCCACCCACCCTTTCCCCCAACGACCATCAGTCCCACCTGTGACAGGGACTGTGGTTCTCATATTGGACTGTTCAGCCAGCTAAGGACTCATTTTTAGAGTGGAAGCAAGTCTTCCTCGATTCCGAGGGACTGCCTATGATGATGATGACTCACTAAATGTCATGGAGTCGGAGCGGGAATGGATAAAACCTTAAGAGGTCCCCAAGCAGTGTGATGAGGCCAATGTAACAACAAATATAATTTTAGCGTGTATTGTTAGGACAGAACAATATAGAACCAGGATTGTTACACTTCGGCTTGTACCCCTTGGTTTGGCCACTTTTAGAGCACAGCGTCCAGTTTTGGTCTCTGCACAATGAAGCCATGGAGCAGGTCCAGAGGAAGGTGAAGAAAATGACACACAGTCTTAAGGCTCGTGGCATTTTGTGTTTACTATGGAGGAATATAGACAGAAGAGATATGATTGAGATATCCCAAAAGATGAAGGAAATAAACTCTGCCCAGGTGGATAGGTCACTTCAGTGAGCTAGGGATCGGAGAACAAGGTGGAATAAGTATACATTTTCCAGATTAGTTTTGACCCCTGATCTGTCCTGGATTTTTCTCTAATTTTTTTGACTCTCCCAGAAGATTACAGGGCTGTGAGGTAGCAGGGGCCGGGGGGTGGGGGGCCGTTGGGGATGGAAATATGTGTCTAGTCATGATGCTCCAGCCATCATGAGTGTGGGGTAGGCTTGATGGACCAGTTGGTCTTTTCCTGCCCATCATTTTCATAAGTTTGTATGTAAACAAAGATTTAGACTAGATACACTGAAGCATTTCCTTTTACAGAGAGCCACTGATCTCTGGAACAGATTACCGAAACATGTGATGGGGGAGGATGGATTCCTTCAAAACCTTCAAACGGGAATTCTTGGGTACGAGAGTTATTTCAGCTTATAAAACGAGTAGGTTGCAGCGCAGTTGGGATTAGTGCTCCTCATCATGAGTTACTGTGGTTTCCTGGAGCTCACTTATTTGCCTGCAGGGGTCAGAAAGGAAGTTCCCAAAGTTTTTTCTGAATTGAGCTCAAGGTTTTTTTTGCCTCTCCCTGGAGATCGTGTGACTGGAGGTTGGATTGATGGTGTACAAATTTGCAGCATGTCTGCACGGGGGAGGCTTTATGGACCAGATGGTCCATTACACAAACTTTTGCATATGTTCATAAACACCGATTGTCATGTTAGAGCGCGCTACTGAATGGAAGTAATAGCTTATTACAGCCTGCTAGTTACCAACAGCATTATATCAAACTTAAAAGATTGGAGCAAAAGTTAGTCGCACACCACACCACACTAGGGCGGGCGAAATGAACCCTTTTTACAGCCCCGTTAGCAGTTCCGCAAGGCACTTTTCGCCCGGGGGAGGTGGGCGCTACCGCCTCCCAGGGGTTTGCGGAGGGGCTGCTCCCCGGGCTGCCGCGCAACCAGCGATGAAGTCATGGCCGTCCCTTTAATGCCCCGTGGGGGAAATTGCTCCGCGTGCTGCAAGGCTGGCGCGAGCGGATGTCAACGGCAGCTTGGTGAACATCCGCTCTCGGGGTGCTCCTTAAAGGGTAGGGCGCGATCAGCCCGGGCCGCCATCTTTATTTATCTGCTGACTCTTGGGTCGGCTCAACGATGGCGGCCCTAGCATGGTCTGGGCTGTCATCGTGCGCTCCGTCTCGGGTGCCCGTGCTGCGGTCTCGCGGAGTATCCGCGTAGCGCTTCCTTCAGCGCCCCAGTAACCGCCCCATAGGGCCCGGCGCTCCAGCTCAATTTATAGCCCTGACCTGCGGTGGTGTTCTCACACAGGTCGAGGCTATAAATAGAGGTGGAGCGCCGGGCCCTGGAACATCGTGGGCGAAGGTGTGGGGAATGAGGGTACGGGGCCCAGAAGAGCCCAGGGGTAGCATGGGCCGCCCACACTGCGATATGTGTGTGCACTAGGTCCGTGCAGCAGAGCAGGTCTCCAGTCGTCCTGGTTAACCCTTGCCACTGGATAAAGGCCTAGCTCTGTCGAGCCCGTGTGGTGGCTGGTGTGCAACGGTCACCACACATTAAAAAAATCCACCCCCTCAATTGGAGTTCAGGGCTGGAACATCGGGTTCTTCATTGAAACATCTGTGAACTCATGTGGAAGCAAGTTATCCTTGTTCGAGGGACCTCCTATGATGATGAGCCACCCCACAAAGGAA